>NW_020291806.1:600000-1127389 GCF_003184835.1 Aspergillus costaricaensis CBS 115574
AGAAGGGGAAGCCGTGCGCACTTGGGGTGGCATGGGAGAAGACTATGAAGGAGAAGATCTGGTTTACGCGGTTGGATTAATTGTTTAGAGTGATTTATGTGTGTCTCGGTTTAGAGAGGGGGAGTATCAATCATTTTGACAGTGGTACCTTGCGAGGTTCAACTGAGCATCTACTATTAATATACATGAGCACACTGCATAAAACAGTGGCAGAATTATTGAAACATGATTCCGATATTTTCATGACGGATTGTCATAACCGTATTAATTTTTAAAGAACATCATCCACGCTTAAGCGGAGACGAAGTTCTTGACGTCTATAGATAGGGTTAGCCAAGTATCATACATAGGGATCTAATAGGATGTCACGTACTCTCGAGCCAGCGAACGTACTCCTTCTGCTCCTTGACCTGGATGTAGTCGGGGATCATGTTGGCAAGCTCGGCGTTGATGCCCCTCTCATCGAGGTAGCGCTCGAGGAAGGTCTGCAGGTCCTCATCGAGGTTCTCGAAGGGAGGACCAGCGTACATGCTCTGTCTGGTCCAGTCCTTCTCGGCAGTCTGGGCGTGGGCCAGGTCGGACTTGTTGAAGTAGGAGACCTCCTCGATCTGGAACAGGCCGTCCTGAGCAACAGTCTGGATCAGGAGGGCGCCGTTGCTGGGCTTCTCAACGGTGATGTTGACACGGGCAGGGAAGCTAGGCTCAAGGTCGCGGTCCAACTCATCGCCTTCGCGGTCAGCGGGAGCGACGCGGTCCTCAGCGTGCTGAGAGACGTTGCCAGAGCGGCCCTGGTTGACGGGCTGGTGGCCACCGAAGTCCATCTCATCGAGAGCAGCATCATCGAAGTCCTCCTGCTCACTGAGGTTCTGAAGGTCGGCGACAGTGAAGGTGAGGCGGATCCTAATGATTGAGCGAACCGTGAGAAGAAATGTCACAGTAGAGGGGGGGGGCTCAGTAACAAGGGTTCTTACTCTTCGTTGCCGAACTTTTTCGTCAGGACAACCTCCTGCTCACCAGGGACGTCCTTGACCTGTTGACCAGTATATTAGCTTTGATCGACGGCTTAAGGGATATCCAGCGAAGAGCGTACCTCCCAAGAGTTGTTCTGAAGAACATACTGGATGTTCTGAACGGAGGACTCGAGGTCCTCAAGGCCAGAAGCCTTCTCGTGCTTCAGTTCATCCTCAAGCTTGGCGACGAGCTCAACATCGCCTACAATCATCGAAAGTCCTATGTTAGCATAATTCTTCCGTAGATCCGCAATTGACGATTAACAACAGGGTTCTGTCTCATTCTGCCAGAAGAAAAGTAAAGCACAAAGATTCATTCAATCGCTGTTCTCTGGAAATTTTCCTACACAAGCAAATAACTCATATATTCTTACCTTCGGCAGGGGACTGCTTGAAAGCGCGGGACGTCGAAAAAGCAGCATAGGAAGGTCTCGTAATCTGCTTCAGAGAAGACTGGAAGGCATTCTTGGGGACCGCGGACACCGGCCGGGTAATGGCGGAGCGAGAAGAGACAGCGACAGAGCACGAGATGGTGCGAGGCACGGAGCGAGCGATAGTGCGGAGGGACATCATTTTGAAGGATTGAGGATGAAAATGGAAAGTGGCAGGAGAAGAGAAAGAAATGGACGGATGATGAAGGATCGGAAAAGAAGACAAGCTGATGATGGATGATGTTACCGCCCGCCAAGACTGGAGCTCTGCAATGAACTGCCAGACCAATCACGGGTCGCAAAGCGGGACTCATGCCATCCATCGCATTTCGACATCATGTAAGTTACAACTAGTAGTCATGGTTTGGATGATACTGTGATGAGAAGCATTCTGGTTACCCTCAAGGCTTTAATGGACATTATACAGCTACAAAAAATGATTCAACGGGTTTTGTAAAATTCTATGTGCAATCGTAACGCCGTTATGCCATCCATCTCCGCGCATACTGCGAATCTTCGATCTCCCAAAATGAAAACGCAGAAAGAAAACTAGAACTTTTTACGTCTCATGACATGCCCTTCGGCGGGAATACTGAAGGTTGTTTCGATCCATCCTTAGTGATGCG
The DNA here is from genome assembly GCF_003184835.1 of Aspergillus costaricaensis CBS 115574. NCBI lineage: Eukaryota > Fungi > Ascomycota > Eurotiomycetes > Eurotiales > Aspergillaceae > Aspergillus > Aspergillus costaricensis. The sequence goes on from NW_020291806.1 coordinate 602,068, forward strand.
AATGAACTTCATCGTGCTCAGTCCAGACCAGTCTCCGTTCCACGAGGCGAGGGCTTTGAGAACACTCTCGTCGCTAAAGTCGGGCATCCAAAATCCCGTCTTAAACTCGCGATTCTCAACGTCTGTTCGCTGCAACAATGCTTCTTCGCGCTTGCTGGGTGGTCTGCCTTTCCGTCTCTCGCTCTGTAGTTGTTCGATCTCGGGCACGCTGCGGTTGATGTACCTATAGTTGAAGATCGTAAGTATATGCGATTTTCGCGATTGACGAACAGTGTGGCGCACCTGACAACGATGTCCTTCATTTCATCCTCTGACATCGGAGCTTGGCCTTCTGGGACACTCTCGTGGAAATAGGCGATACGTTCCACTAAACAGGAGAAACATTAGTTATCGCAACATCGAAGCACAAAATCCCAACGAGAATTGCCGTACCATATGTCTGTCTGGCCCGCGACATATTGGCGGAGACACGAGCGACTCGATCTTCTCTGGCATTGGCTCGGCGCAGTCTTCTGGCATCTCTGCTAAACTCGTGGAGAGCCTCAACAGCGCCTCTCTTCTTGGCAATATGCTTGGTAACTTTCTGGAATGTCTTCGGCATGGTGGGCAAATGGTTTGATCGGATTCTTGGCTCCTTCCACAACGAATGAAGAGAAACTTTTGATCCGACAGTCAAAAGTCGAATTTCATCTTTTGCGGAGGATTTCTTTTTTCTCCGGCAGAATCTAAAGGCGGTGATATAAGGTGGCGGCACCGCCTCGACAAGACCAATCAGGGGAGCGGATGGATGGGGCCTCCCCATCGCGTTCCTTGCGCGTCAGAGGGACCAGGGAGGTAACATTCCAATCTTGTTGTCTGGGTCATCCTCATTTCGCGACTGTTTAGGTGCTGGTTAGGCCTGGTGCATGCTACTGAGCACTGATGTCCTCTAATTCCCATGTCCGTCGTCAAAATTGACCTCTAAGCACCAACAGACACCAGTTGATGTCTGTTTCGGCGGTGCTACTTCCCTGAACGAGGAGTATTCGGTCTTCTAAGGACGCTGACAATGGGCATTAAAGGTATGCTTCTTATTGTCCTTGACTCGCGAAGTGCTGCATTTGCTTACACACAATACAGGGCTTCATGGCCTGCTCAAATCGATCCAAAAACCATGTCACCTGAAAAAGTTTAGTGGGCAGACCCTGGGAATCGATGCATATGGATGGCTACATCGAGGCACTGTCGCCTGCGCGGTGGACTTGGTTTTGGAAAGGCCTACTAGGAAGTACGTTCATAGCTAACAAGGCTGTATGTCACCATCCCTTTCTCACAAGATCGCAGACACATCGACTTCGTCTTGAATCGAGTCCGCATGCTCCTCTACTTCGGGGTAACTCCATATCTTGTATTCGACGGCGATGAGCTGCCAAGCAAGGCTGGAACCGAGGTGGAGCGTCAAAAGAGACGGCAGGACAGCAAAGCCCTCGGTTTGGAACTCCAGCGAAAAGGGCGGATCGCAGAGGCATACCAGGAACTGCAGAAGGCCGTTGACGTGACGCCCTTGATGGCGCGGGAGTTAATAGAGGAACTGAAGAAGATAGATGTCCAATACGTTGTGGCTCCGTACGAGGCAGATGCGCAACTGGCCTACCTGGAACAGCAAGGCATTATTGCTGGTATCATTTCAGAGGATTCTGATCTGCTCGTCTTTGGTGCAAAGCGGTTGTTATCCAAGCTCGACCAACATGGCGACTGCATTGAGATCAACCGTGCTGACTTTTCGGCCTGCCGAGAGGTAAGTCTGATCGGGTGGACAGACGCCGATTTTCGACGGATGTGCATCCTCAGTGGCTGCGATTATCTCCCCAACATTGCACGCTTAGGATTGAAGACAGCCTACCGAAGCATTCGGAAGTACAAGAACGTAGAACGGGCGTTGCGGATGCTTCAGTTTGACGGTCAATACCACGTTCCCTCCGATTACCTGGACAACTTCAGACAGGCGGAGCTTACGTTCCTCTATCAGAGGGTATATTGTCCGAAAGCTGGGAAACTGGTCACCCTAACACCGCCTGAGGCTGATGTCAAGTTGGAAGAACTCACGTTTATCGGTGGTGACGTGGAACCTGACGTTGCGGTCGGAGTTGCTCGTGGCGATCTCGACCCGACGACAAAGGAACGTCTTGTACTAAAGCCATCGCTCGCAGCTAAGCCGGCCGATAAGAGGCTGACCAACACGATAAGCCGTCGACAGACCCTGGGCTCGTCTGCTGAACTCAAGCCAAACAAGCCGATCAACTCCTTCTTCACCCCCAAGCGCGTTCCCTTGGCAGAGTTGGACCCGAATAGTCTCAGCCCCTCTCCCAGCCAACAACGGCTGCTACAACGCCATGTGAACAGCTCTTGGGACAGTGTTCCTGCACCATCACGGCCAGCACTCATGCGATCTGCGTCATCAGTCGGGTCGTCAAACCGGGCTTCTAGCCCTTTGATTAGAAGTGTGGAGCGTAATGCCTTCCTGGCACATGCCTCCAGAACATCGAATTTGCAGCCCGCTAAGCGGCAGCGACTATGTTCTGATGCAGAGGAAGCTAACCTCCCGAATCCCCCGGATTCCCGCAGCAGATTCTTCTCCGGCAGTGTTAACGATGCTAGTCCAAGCGCACAGAAGGCTACCCGCACCAAGAAGGCGCGCAAGTCTACCTTGGACGTCTTCTCCGATGACTCTGCAGAAGACCTCATGACACAGCTGCCAGACCCGAGCCAAGCGACTGAAACTCCAAATCGTGTCAATTCATCCTCCATCGATGACAGGTCCATTCAAACGCCTGCTGCAGCTACTTCTGAGCCGGGTGCTCCTGAGTCCCCTGCGGAAGACTGCAAAGAGCAAACTCAAGAGCAGAAATCATCCACTTCTGAACAAGCTTCGGAGAAGAGATCGGATGATGTTGGCGACGGCTATACACCAAACCTTTTGCCTGTCGCAAACTCTACCACGCTTTCAAAATACGTCTTTCAGGCCGGAACTTCTGGTGTGGGTAATCAAAATGATAAGCTTGGTGGTAAGGGTCATCAGTCAGGTTCCTTGAATGAGCACAAGGCGACTACCGGAGTGCGGCACGGCTTGTTGGGAACACCTCCCAGACGTCAGCGGACGACGCCATTGGAACGGCTAGGCCAAAGCGCCTTGGCTCGGTCTCGATCACTCAATTGTGTTTCGCCTTCCCTTGCAGCATTTAGAGCCTCCAAATCACCGGCAAAGAGCCCTGCAGCTCCAAAGCTTGATCACAAGCCTGTGCGAAGTTTGGCAACCCCCAGTCAAGGCAGTGAAGACATGATAATCCCGGATAGCGAAGATGAAGAATCCGAGGGCGAGACCCGAGCCCCAGTGGGACTTGCCCCGTTCGATGTGCGACGATTCTCGTTCATGGGTAAATAGAATCTTGGGTTCTCGAAGTGCAGTTACATCTTAGACATTGGCATTGTTCGGAAGTATCTTACATGCGTGGAACCGGACCTACACTCGCTCTTCCTCGATGTGAAAACCCTCTCTGGATTTCATTTCATGGCCTTCACCTTGCACCACTTGATTTTCCTATACATATAGCATCGACTCTTATATGCGCTCGCCAGGACCCTGTTTTGAAGACACAGGCTTGGACACCTGCTCCCGTTATGGGTTCTTACAGATTTTGATTATACTTGGCCATGCCGGAAAGATTGGTAGGCCTTCCGTGACAGGGCGTTTGATATAGCCTTCCAGCGCTCTACACATACCACATCCAGTAGATGAATTATAATAATTAGATACCTCTCAAATAAAGCATTTGACTACTGTGGCCGCGGACCTGAACCAGTAGATATACACAAGTAGTCATTGTAGGGTCCTCTCTGGAAGCACCTTCGATTTTGGGCATGTGTTCGATATTCAAGTGGTCCCAATATATAAGTACCTTTGAGATTTACAAGTAGGAAATGTTGTCTCGCAGCACCTAGTTTGATGAAATGAGAGGCTTGATGGAGAACGACAGAGTAACGCAGCTGCTACTAGTCGTGCAAGGGCTCGGTTCTCTATGCAGCGCGGCATCTAAGAACAGATATTAGTATCGTTCAACATATTTCAGTATCAGTAGCATTATAAAAATACTACTAGTACTACTAGTAGCAGTACCAATAAGCAACAACTGGTGCTCCACTTTCATGGGTATCAAAAAGAACCCTTAGTCGATGAATAGTACTAAGATGCTTTAATATATATATCCAGTACCGTATGACGCTGAAAAGTGAGTAACGAGGCAGCTACTGCGAGGGTTGTGAAGATAAGAATGAGACTAGAATTAGCTCTAAAGTAGCATCTGCAGTGCCAGCTGTGGGCGGATATATTTAGAAGATGATCCAAAAGTTAAGCAAGGTACCGATGGAGCAGCAGGTACTATTGAAATTGATTCTTGATTTCCGAATTGGAGGCTGGACCGATCAGGTGCCGATAAGCCAGTGGGGCTGATCTGATCCGGCTAGCGTTATCGGTGGACACGATCAACCTGCCCGATCTGGACAAGCGCCAGTAACGGATAAGAATACAGCAGGCGGTGAGGAATGGTTACCGGGGAACGGGAGGCGGGCCAACGCGGTAAACAAAAGACCAGTGGCCCAGCCTCCCCCATTGGGCCACTTCCGCCCGTCACTTAGTTGTATACGCCCTTCCCAGCCTCCTCGATTATCACCACCATCATCGCCATCGCCATCCACCTTGCCGCTGCGCGATTCGAGGTTTTCGGAGGATTCGTTTAGCTACGAGCCATTTCTCCCTCTCCCTCTCCCCTTCACTCTCTTGCCCTTCCCCATCTTCCCCCCTCCCATATTCCACTTGCCTCTTTTCGGCATACTGCAACCCATCTATCTCAACCCACAAGACCGATTCGTTACTTTTTCTCTGCATTCTGACTGCCCTTAGATCTGTCAGGGTCCAACGTGGGACAAAGGAGTTATCCATTCTTTCGATCTCCCGCATTGACACATTCCAATACTCCATCGCCCACGAGATCCGTCACATTCCATTCCAACCATATCGGTGCTCTCCCTCACCAAGCGCGTGCTCCACCTTACGACCCTATCGACAGTCGACTCGGGGCCCTGTACCTACCACAATAGCTATACCGCTCGTCGTCGGGTGGTGTCCGACAGAGTGAGCCGCACCGGACATTTAATACTCCTTCTCGGAGTCCCGAGAAGCGAGTTGGACTGGACAGAAAGAGGATCACGAAGAACATATCGCCCTAGATGCCGGGACTAACAGCGAAACTACCCCGTATGTCTACATTACGTGCCTCCATGTCGGATATTTCTCTAGCGATACTGACTGTCGATATATAGGGGTTCTGCAACTGGTCGGGTACCACCATGTGCTGATGATTATCATCGCGGTGGCGATCATCCTACTATGTGAGCAGTCATTTCCCGACTCTCCCAACAATGCGACTAACTCTGTTCCAGCGTTACTATTAGCAGGATGCTCCTCGTCCTCCCCGCAGATCCCCGACATCTTCCTGATCTCCATGTACTATGAGCGCTACAAACCAACTTTCAACCTCGCTCAGGTAGATCCGGGGGTAGTGACAGCAACAGCAAATATTGTGGGAGGAGCCGAGATGGAAGTCCGTGTGGGTTATTTTGGCATCTGTGTACAGCCAGACGCCGGATCCTACATTTGCAACTCGAATGCGACAGCATTGGCGGAGATTGTCACAGTCGACCAAGATCCGTTGAACCTGATTTGGGTAGCATCGACGTTCAAAGATGCAGTCGTCTTCCCATATCTTCTGTACGTTCACACCCTCCACCCTCAAGAACGCGTTTTGACTAACCGTTATAATATAGAATTCTTGCCGTCATTCTCGCTTTCTTCTGCTTTGTCATCCTCGCCACCTTCCCTGGATGGCATGACGAGCTAGACCCTAGCGGTTCCGAGATCGAAGCCAGGCCGATTCCGTCGCGGCCTGTATCCCAAGCAGCACTAGCCTTGACTTTTGTAGCCTCGGTCTTTGTCCTTGTGTCCGTACTATGGCAGCACACCGCATCCGTAGCCGCCAGCACGATAGTTCAGGATCTGGGCAACGGAAGTGTCAAGAGTGGCGTGGGTACATCTGCCATGGTTCTCGGCTGGTTTGGATTTGGACTTCTGGTGGTCGTGACGATAGGACTGCTAGTGATGATCCTGAGCGTCAAATTGATCCAGCAGTTGACGGACTAGCATGATCTCTTTTCGCTGTTTTTCTTTCTTGTTTTGATGCTGCATTATATCTGCTTGGATTGGTTTTGGTTTCTTTCCCCCGGACATATTACACCCCGATTCCCCTTCCCCAACGACACGACACGAATACACACGACCAACCCAGCAAAACGAATAATCACGACCCACACCTACACCCACCCTTCCAACTCGAAACGATTGAATTTTGTTATGGATCTTTTTACGGCACATGGATTACGGATATGGATTGCTATGGACTACAATGGATATGGAAATACGGGATTTATGAAGAAATGCATAATGAGCATTATTGTCATCACCATCACCATGATAACATATTTGAGACCGTCTGTTTTTAAGTGTCTCGCCCGGATGAACAAAGATTATATTCACTACATGTCGAAAACCAAATGATTGATTGAATCACTGCCAAATATTCCCCGTTGTCCTTTCTTATTTTATGTACATTCTGTCGATTTTGCCTGGGATTTCGCTCATGGATGGTTCTCGTTATTATGGTTAGTATTGATGATTGAGCATGTATAAAAGATGATAAGGTTCCCGCGATTAGTTGCACGATTGATTTTAAGTTTCTTAGTCTAGTTAGATGTAAGTAACTGCAAATGCAAATGCAATGCACAATACACGATATACAATATGCACAAGATACAAATATGCACATATCATTTCCATTATCCTCGGGGTGTTATGATATACGAAATACTTTTATACAACGCGCTGTATGGAAAACCATCAAATCATAACCATTATGAGCAGACAAAACAACCCTATACATAACAATCACACCAACCCCACCCCTCAAATATCATGTCTCGCATACTTACTCGCCATCCTCAACCTCCTCCCAAACTTCAACAACACAAACGGAAACGGCACAAAAAGCACACACAAACACCCGAGCAACGTACACGCCCACCCAACCCCCAAATTATGAAACATAGCGGAAGCAAACAACGGAAACCCCGCACCAAACGACGATCTCAAGAAATCATTGCCCGCCAGCACCGACGCCGCATACTTCGGATACGCATGCGCCTGGTAACAGAAAATGCAATTGAAAATAAGACACCCACCGACGGCGAAGAACATCGACGCAATGATGGGCACGATCCAATGCACGGAGACGAATTGGCCCGTCCAGCCGAACCAGAAGAGGGAGATGGGGAGAGCGAAGCATCCGACGCAGGCTGGGGGCAGCTGTCGTTCCGGTGTGATGTTCCAGTTCTCGTCGAAGTGTTTGGCTTGGTATTTCCATTTCCACCAGAAGTAGCAGGGGATGGTGATGGCGCAGGTGGAGATTAGGATGCCGAGGAAGGCGAGGCCGCTTTGGCCGGTGTTGAAGCCGTGGATTTCGCTGAAGATTATGGGGAAGGCTTCGAACCAGATGTAGAGGATGCCGTAGATGAGGGCGATGTAGAGGTTCATGATTAGGACGATGGGTTCGAAGAAGCAGAGTTCGAAGGGGCGGACGAGGGCTTCGAAGATTATGTCCTGTGTGAGGGGTGGATGTTAGTGAGGGTGGTCTGATTGTAGAAAATTCAGGGGAGGACGGCGAGAGCTTACCATTTTTCTCATGTTGGCGACCTCGATCTCGGCTTCGCAGCGGTAGTTGGAGTTGCCGGTGATTTGGCGGACGCGACGAGCTCGCCGGTAGAGGATGTTGGGTGCAAATGTCTCTGGGAGGAAGAAGAATAGGAGAACAAACGCAAAGCCGGAGACCCAGAGGAGCTGCCATATGGTCCATTTCCATCCTTCTGCTTGTGCTGCGAATCCGCCTACCAGGGGTCCTAGGACTGGGGCAGAGATGGCGAACGCTCCCCATATGATGATCATGTAGTCGCGCATCTTCGGATTCCAGATATCACCCATGGATGCGGCGCCAGTGGCTAGAGCTGGGGATCCAATGAAGCCAGTAAGGAATCGAAAGGCTAGAAGCATTCCGAAGTTTGTGGCGTAGATGACGGCAAATTGGAAGAAGACGAAGACGAACAGTGTAAGGACGTACGTAGGGCTTCGACCGACGGGAGGTAGTTCTGATAGGGGAGACCAGACCATTGGGCCTGTTATGCTGTTAGTTACCAATATACCAATTTTTGGAGGGTGGTTGTATCAGATTCTGCTAGCACATACCCAAGCCATATCCCAACACGAACAGGGTCAGCCCCAACGTGGCAGCCACACTGCTCACTCCGAACTGCTCACTGACGCCGGGGATGCCAGGGGTGTATATCGCAGATCCGATATAGATAGCGAAAGTCAGAAGCCAGATCAAGCTGCTCACAAACAGCTTCTTGAATGTGCTCCAGTTCTGCGGATTCTATATGCCTGTCAGCACGTAACCAAGCTATCGGATGCAGGCGGAGACAGTGCATATGATTTATACCTACCTCAGGATCATCCGGCCCGCTCCAGTCAATGACAAGTGATGCATTGGAATCTGGATGCGCTCCTTCTGCCCCGTCATGCCTAGCTGTCGACGCGGTTGATAGGCGACGTGATGCTCTGGACGCCTGCGAAAGAACAGTATAGAGGCCTAGGTTTTCCTGATCGCTTTCAGAAGCTGCAGCTTCTTCATCTTTGACCTGTTTCTCCGTCTTCAGGTACTCGGTCCACATGCCCGTGTCATTCTCTTCAGGGTAACGTAGCCATCTCTTCCTGCTGAAGATGCGTACTAGCTTCCCAAATGCTGAGTCTCGAATAGTTTCCATGACGTGGGAGGGCTAGTCGATCTCGGTGGGCCAAGAGAAAAGCAAACACACTGATTCTATATCACCACGATACATCAGCGGAGACATAGTTACTTTATAAGAACAAGATGCAGTGGCAAATCTGCAGCTATTAGAGCGATCCTCTGGTCAATGAACTCTAAAGCAAGTCTTAACAGGCGAACGTCCATCTCGGCCGGGGTCACAGCCGTAATGCCGAATATAGAGCCGTATATCCGACGGAAAGACCTGGGGCTGTCGACAGCTGAATCCGTCGGATATAGCTACTGGTCTCGACTCTGAACCCTTGCATGACTTCATTTCCAATATGAGAAAGACTGTAGCACGTCACCCGCTGATGAGTTGCATCGCAGCGTCGTGAGACTTCATGGATGTGACGTCACGACATGTTGAACATTCATGCCGGTAGAAGATTTAAAAAAGACATAAAAGCCCCTTTCGTGTCTGCTCAGACGGGACCAGAATTCAAAGAACAGACCCAGACAGCACAGGTCAAGAATAACGAACTAGATAGCACGCAGGAGCAAAATGGCCGCTGTCAATGACCCTCAACCCCTCCCCCAACAGAATGGGCAAACTGGCTTATGCGGCTTTTATTACGACAAAGGTGACGGTGGTGATCAAGGGGATTCTGTGGCAGGAGCTCAGACTAAGAGATGGTTCACGTCAAAGGTAAGCCCCATTGTGCCCGTGATATTGACTCAAATGTCTAATCTGTCATAACCTAACCAGGCACTCAGTGGCTCCCTTCTGAAGCGTCTCAACAGCATTCAGCTTGTGACCTCTTCCAACGATGGTGGATCTACCGTCGCCGGAGCAAACCGGTCATGGTTCGAACTGTCGATCCAAAAAGACGGCGGGGAGTTGGATAATCTTCGCTGGATGAGTCATGAGAACAGGTTCAAGACGAATGGCAACGAATATGTATGCAACGAACAGTTCCCTAACGCACGATGACTGCAGCTTATTAATCTTTACTTAGCACAAAGGAAGAGTCTTCACCAGACATAGCGATATATTGAAATCCTTGAAGGTGAAGTCTAACTGGATTTGACCTTTTTCGGTCGTAAGTGAACTGACTTGGACTATAGGACGGTGATTGTATCCAGGTTCACGCTGCCGCTGACCATATGAACTCAAGAAATCAGTATTATAAGGGTACACTGGTATTCGGTGTCGGATGCGAGGATAGTGAGAAACCTGTTGAAGACTCAAAGCTTCGTACATTGCTGGGATTGGATTCGAATGATTCGGAGGCGGCTTCAAGCGTCGTTAATTGGAAGCTCACTACGCCAGAAGAATTAAGGAGGAAGATCCAGCAGGAAGAGGCGAAGGCTGTCATGGGTAATTTGAACTGGGAAAGCTGGGATAGCATTGAGAAGTACAAATCACTCGCAGCGGAGGCTAAAGATAAAAAGAAGCATGTTCTGCTTGTCTTTGATGCGGAAGACCTACCAGATTCGACGGCTATAGACCGCCGCCTGTCCTGGGGCCAAACGGTCGAGAATATCTGGAATCATGTGCTGAAAGAGCGTTGCAACTCGATATGGCAGGAATCAAGAGTAATTGGAGCCAACAAAGAGGAGACCTTCGGGAACAACTATTTCCACCTTCTCGTCCAGCTCGGTTTGGAGGGCGCGATCTACAAGGGCTTCCAAGAGGACGCAACCAAGGTCCATCTCATCTACGAGCCAACCAGCGCCAAAGGCGGTTTTCTTCGCTCTTACTCGGATAAAGATATGGAAAAGCTCAGAGTCAGTAGGGAAGGCCTCCAAGTCAACGTGCCTAATAGAGAAAATCTCGAAATCCAGGGGGACCTGAAGATTCTCGGAAACCAGGAGGAAGAGGTGGACCAGGGGCAAGAGGTGAAAGAGCTGATGAAGAATTCGGGTATAGAACAGGTAATAGAAACGCTGAGGGATGATCTGAAAAGAGAGCTGAAGAAAGTTCCAAACGCGAAGGAAAAGCTGAGGGAAAAGCTATGGGAGAAGCTGAGGAAACAGCTGAGGAAAGATGTGGGGGATGTCTGGATGGAAAGCCTGAAGTCCTCTCTGGAAGAAGAATCCACCGAATCCATTGAGAATCTCGGCATAACGCAGATCAGAGACGCAATAATGACTGGGATCAGGTGGTCTCGTCGCTGTGCCCCGATGATGTTCCCAAAAAGAAAGGCCAAGCAATCCCAGCCCGCCGACAACCGCTTGAAGCTTGAAACTGACTCAGAACCGGTGTTGGTGTCGGTGGAGCTTGATTTGAGAGATTCTCAGACGACTTCCAGAGAACCATTGGTCCTTAGAAGTCTGCCATGCACCCCCAAAAAGGCCGCCGTGGATACGTTGAAACAGGGATTTGAGTGTGTACTGCCATATATGCCCAGTGCCCGATTCGGCAACTTGGTGACGGCTGATCGGGGGGAAGTCGATGGCTTTCGAAGAATTGCCAACAAGGTCCATGAATGGTACACAACCAACACAAACGCCATACCTTTAACCCTTGCTGTATTCGGACAGCCAGGGTCTGGAAAATCCTTTGGAGTGAAGGAGGTCATCAAGTCCATACTGGCTGCCGATGGAAAGGGTATTACAGATTTAGAATTCAATCTTTCGCAGTTTCGCCAAGAGGATGACCTCAGACACGCATTCGAAGTCATCCGGGATAAGACGCTCTCCGAACAGATTCCCGTTGTATTCTTCGATGAATTTGACTCGACCTTTGAAGGAAAAGAGCTGGGGTGGTTGTCGCATTTCATCAAACCCATCACAGAGGGTAAATACGAGGACGGTGGGATCGAACGACCACTGGGACGTGGCATCTACATCTTCATCGGAGGCACTAAGACAAGATATGACGACTTCTTCCGGGCCTTAGAAAATGGCGGCGGCGCCGGAGGAAGTCCCGGGGGAATCATCAGTTTCGAGCAATCGGAAATTGCACTCGGGAAATTCCTTGAAACTATCCCTCGAACTCGCAATGGATTTACACCAACGCTGAAAACCATAACCGTAAACATCTCCGGGATATCTCAATATGACCAGTTGAAAAGAAAGTTCTACGAAATCCGGGACGCGACGCTAGAGAAAAATATCCCACTGGTCTTCTTCAGAGACTTCGACTGTGATTTTGGCAGCGAGAAGTTGGGATGGCTGAAATACTTCCTTGCTCCGATGCAAGACGGCGAATTCTTCGACCACGGCAGCCGACATCTCCTCGGGCGTGCCATATTCGTCTTTGAACAGGGGTCAACCCACTTCAACGGATTCCCTGTAGCAAAACTGCACTCACACTTATTTCCAGGTGCGAAACTACCGGACTTCGTGAGCAGACTCCGAGGGCAGATCCAAATTCCCGCACAGATCCAAACTCCCGCACAGGCCCAAATTCCCGCAGATGCGGAAATTCAACGTTTTAGGCCTCTCAAGAACATTCTCACCTGGTATCTTCAGCGCGACAAGTCAAACAAGCCACTTTCGATTGGTTTGTTCCGGGAATGTCGAGGGGACACCAAGGAGACTTTCAAAAGTGCCCTGAAAGGACATGTAGACATTCTCGGACCAAGCATCTTGTTGAACGAGGATGAAAGTGAAAAGGAAGCCGACAGAGACTATTTCCCCATCCGACGAGCGATTCTGCTTCGAAGCATGCTTGAGAGGATTTTCGGGTTCACTAAAGGAAAGTCAATTGACATACATCCTGGTGTCCTCAATGCACTGTTGTTCACTCCCAGAGTCCTACATGGTGCTCGTTCCCTTGAGTCGATTCTGTCCATGAGCGAGTTAACATCAGGAGGACGCATTGATACGGGAAATCTTTGTCAAAAGGCACAGTGCAGATTGCACGTGGATGTTGATGAATTCGAGAAATACTTGAATGGGACAGAAAGCAGAGGTGATCAGGGTGCACCGGGCAATGGGGCTGCAGGGGGTACACCAGACGATGAGGAAACATGGGATACATCAGGCAATTGGGATAGGCGGACATTGGAAGATGAGGCTACACCGGAAAACAAGCAGCGCTATGCCTGGATTGAACGGAAGTCGGGTAGAGCTTACAATCCTGGGACTGTGGTCCCTGCTGCGCCTCCGGCTGGCTTAGGCGCCGCCTGAAAACTGAAACTACTATGACGCTATGATTTTCACGATGTTAGGGTTGATTCTTACACAGAATGATTTGGTCACATTAGTTATTCTTCTTAGCTACAGACTGCCAGCTGAATTTCGAATCTACGATTTTGCAATTGAACGGTTCTTTAGGGTTACTTATACCCCCCTTTCCCTAAGCTCAAGCTTCCTTAGATACAGCTGCACACTTTTCCATGAAGTAGAACATTCTCATCGACCGCGTGATCATACCTGTTGAGGGCATTCTAGAGGGAGAATGAAAGGGATTTTCCACTGATAGCAGTAACGTATTTTCTCTGGCATATAGTATGAAATGGTAGGGACGGTGGAGGTAATAAAGGTTACGCTGAGAATTTGTAATGATATCAACTTGAATCTCATGTGGTATCTATCAACTAGTCTGTATCATTTTTCGTAGGCCCCTGCATCATGCAGCAGATTGGTCGGATGAACAATTGCGGTACATAACCTTGGTGGTAGTGTGTCATTTGAGGATATCATTTAATAGCAGTATGCAACAAGTAAACATGAAATGAACAACCCAGGACACCGCTGTTAGCTTGATAAAAGCCAAAACTAATAGTTCATCACCGGGCCCCCGCCTGGTCCTGGTTTCTCCTCGTAGTGATTCCCATCGTACCCACCACCATAGTCATCCAAGGACCGATACCCTCCTGGAGGTCCGGCATCGCGACCACGGCCTCGACCACGGGTGCCACCCCGGTTTTGATGGCCTCTGCCTCGCTGTGATGACCCACGGCCGCGGCCACGGTATGAACCACCCCGTCTAGGTCCATCATCGTGATGATTGCGGTTGTTGCCTCCATACCGCGGGTTATAGTGCGGCCTGCTATGGGGCGGCCCATCCTGAGTTCCATCTGGATACAGGATTTCTTCATCCCGCTCCTGCTGATGACGCCTCTTGTGGTTTTTATTCAAGAACTGACTCTCCCATTCGCCCTCATTGGGGTTCTCTTCCTCAACACGTAGGACAACTTTCTCTCCGACGACCGTCTCGAAAGTCAAGGCCTTGTCGGCAGGGACAGGATGCCAATTCTGGATCTTACCCGCGTCAATCGGACGAGCGCCTTTGCGCACCGCCAGCACTACCACGGGGTGGGGGTTCTCTGTGTAGTATTTCTCTGTGGCTGGCACAGGCGTCAAGCGTGCAGCCCAGACGCGGTTCTCAAAGCATGCAGTACCAGTAACCTGCCAGCTCAGTTTCTTACCGATGCCACCGACCTTATCAAGAATAGACCTGGGGGCTGGGCGAGGAGTGATTAGTATACTGTTGGCCATGTACTTCAGATCATTAGAATCAGCATGCCCAAATGGCAGCATGGGGTTCAGAATCTGGCGGATTAGCCGACCAGAATCAGCATTGGAGATCAAATAACCAGTGTAGAAAATAGTCCGCTTGATGCGAAGCTTGCCGTAAGGCGATTTGGCCCGGTTGAGCGACGGATTGCGGATAGTAAGGTTATGAGAGTTGATCATCCGCTGCACTTCAGCAGTCTCCATTACAGGGGCAAGGTACATTGATCCTTCGGCGACCTGAATGACTTCAGAGCCGATTGGCCTTCTTCCACTATTTGGTGCCTGGAACCTGCGGTTTAGTTGCTCGAAATAATCCCGAAAAGCTTTCACACTGGCAGAACATCAGAAGTGTGTCATAAAAAAAAGGTATTAGCGAACACGCACTGCTTCACGCGATCTTCATAAACGCGAATCTCTTCGGCCTGGTCGTAAGTGAGAACAAGGTCTTCCAAGAAAGTTTGCTTGAACTCCATAGTAGTGGAGAATCGCTGGCTCCTCGGACCAACTTCTGGCTTAAGGCATATGAGATCAAACTCCAGTTTCTTACTGTCCACCATACGCCGGACAAGATCGGAGAAATTACTCTCGCCGCGGCCTGTCAGAAGCACCGTGAGGGCGTCTTTCTGCTCCATACTCAGCTTGACCAATTGGACCTGTAACAGGTCAGTTCTCTGCCAGCCACGCCAGTCACAATCACTTATGCCGCACAATCTGTTCGTTCCACCATCCCTCCCAAGCTCGTGGCTCTTCCTTATCGATACCGTCCCCGGTCGCGGCCAGCAAGTTCGGATCGTGCCACCAGCCTCCATTCGCGAAGCTCTCGTAGGCCTGCAGAAATCCGATGGTCGGACCGTTCCATAGCTGTGGGTTTGGAAGAGGACTCAAGAACACTAGACGGCGTTAATTTGACGCTGTCGTTCGCCGGCACCACCGATCATTCTTACAAGTATTATCAAAGTCGTAGACGTGAATAGATCGGATATGGGATACCGCTGATTTCAAAGATAAAGACCGTCAGTACAACAATAGTTATCGCGCAGGGCTAGCTTACCTGGCAGCTCTCTGTTCGCTATGGACCATCGCCTTAGGCTTGTGATGGTTCGCGCCGGAGCGCTGTGAGCCTGGACACGCATGGCGGCGGCTGCGTTTTCAGTGACTACAGCCTTCGCAGATCTCATTGTTCATTAATCATAGCAATCAGCAGTGTATCGTTAGTGCATGTCTCTACATAGAAGTAGGACTTTTCTTTGGCTACAGCTTGCGACTGAGGTGAGTTTTGCGGAGATTTCGCCAATGTATGCGGCCGCGAGAGTTGTGATACGGTGGACGCCAGCACCCAGTTTCCCTCCGGCCGAATGACACGGAATTGTTACACTAACCACACGGTTGGCCACAGTACTCGAAGAAAGGACATCAACAACCTAAAGCTACTGATATAGTATGAAGTTAAAAAAAATATAACTATTATTTCATTTGATCAATGCACTGATAGCAAGTCTACCTACATAAATTGAGCTTTCATTTCTATTTATTTTGAGTTCAAGTCTATCTCATATTCTAGACACTGCTGAAGTTACACAGTAGTACACCCGTGGCGATAAATAACTCCGTGGCATTTAGTAATCCGCAGTGAATACCTGTTTTGCCACAGAAGCACTACCGTCTCCCCTACTCATTCTGCCGACAGAAACCACTACATTCTGGCGGTGAAGCCCACAGTAAAGGCGGTCACGCCAGGAATGACGTCCCAGGCGGTCAGCGATACGCCGCAATGCGACTGCTTCAACTTATCGCTCCATGACACCCATCAACCCGTCCTCAAGCTTCCAACAAGTGGTCGGGTGTCGATCTCATGTCCGATGATGTCGACCTGCAACAGGAAATTCTCCAGCGAACTCTGCAAGAGGTAGCGCACGATGAAGGCGAGCACGACGCTAACCCGTGCGTGATCTGTCTCGAACCCATCTCCGAAGCCGCCATCGCGGTGCCATGTCGCCATGCGAACTTTGACTTTCTGTGTTTGGTGAGCTGGCTGGAACAGCGTCGCAACTGTCCGCTATGTATGTATCCCCACTAGTCTTCCCCAGAAGCATACTGACTCGATACAGGCAAGAGTGAGATCACATCCGTAAAGTACAACCTCGACAACACCAACGGACCCAAGATCTACCAACTCCCAGCAAGCACAAGCGACACCACAACCACCTCACACATACCAACACCCTCACAGCACCGCCCACCCCGCCGATTCCGTCGTCCGCGCAGCCCCCGTCCCCAACAACAACAACAGTCGTCCACCGACCCCCTCCGCCGCCGACAACACATCTACCGCCACCAACTCTACTCCCTCCGCGTCGGCTCCAACCGTCTCTCCCAATACCGCGAACTGACGCCCGAGCGCTTCAACCGCGAAGAGGACCTCGTCTCGCGAGCCCGGAAATGGATTCGCCGGGAACTGCAAGTCTTCGAGTTCCTCAACCCAGAGCCAGAGGACCAACGACAAGGCGGAGGAGGAGGAGAGGTTGCGCGGCCCGGCCAACAGAGACTCGAAAGCCGGCGCGGCAATAACGCAGAGTTTCTGCTCGAGTACATCATTGCTATCCTACGGACTGTGGATATCAAGGGTAGTGCGGGGCAGGCGGAGGAATTGTTACGGGATTTTCTCGGTAGGGATAATGCCCGGCTGTTTTTGCATGAGTTGCAGGCTTGGTTGAGGAGTCCGTATGTTTCTCTGGAGGATTGGGATCGGAATGTTCAGTATGAGGATGCTGTGGGTGGTGGTGCTGGGGGTGGTAATGCTCGTCCTTCGGACTCGCGGAGGGAGAGGGAGGAGAGTAGTAGGACTGCTACGCCGGTGTATCGGGGTGATAGGGGGCCGAGGTTCCCTGGTTCTTCTGGACGAGTGAATAAACCGTCGTATTCTAGGAGAGGGGGTAGGTCGTCTCGCGATGCTGTGGCTCAGGCGAGACGGGTGCAGTATGCTCGGGATCGGTATGTTCCTGATTGAGCTGTAAATACAGCTCGGGGTATTTGTGTTGTGTGTTATGTACTATAATAGACATATAGACGCCTCGACTTGATATATAGTTCAACTGACATGGTATCTCAACAAGAATTATATACTTATGCTATAGTCATTGCTCATATCATGTCCCGCGCAGACAAGACACCACAGGGACAACATTAGGTATCCTCTCCACTGTGATTTATCAATCCTACCCCCTCCATCTATCACATTTACCACCTACCTACCTCCTCCCAAACCTTCCCCCATACCTCCCCTTACTCCCTCTATTCCGCAACTTCAAAGACCGATAATTAGCATGCGCCGCCGGATTAACCTTCCTAGCACGCGGCTGAGTCTGAGTCTTCTCCTTCGTCTTCTCTTTCCTCTTCTTCTCCTTTTCATCACTCACTTCCTGATCTTTCACCCGCCCCTGCGGTTTATCCGCCTCAATCGCCTCCTTCATTCTCTCGGAGAAACTCTTACTTCTAGCCGGAGGCTTAGATAATGTCTCTTCATCTTCATCGAAGTCATAGTCGGGATCTAAGTCCGGTTCGGACCCTGAATAGGAATGGAGTGAGTTGAGTTCCTCTTCGTCGTCTATATCGTGCGCTTCAGTTCCAGGGATATTGAGGTGTTGTGTTTCGGGGACTACATCCGCATCCGCATCCTCCTCATCGTCCGAAGCGGGTAGCTGGGGTTCTGCTTTCGGTTTCGCGGTAACAGGCTTCATGCGCACTTTGCGGGTAGTTCGTTTCTGGCCCTTCTTTTTGAATGGGCGGGATTCTTCGGTGGGTGGGTATTGTTGTTGGGTTTGGCTATCTGCGATATCCTCTCCTGCTTGTTGCTGTTGCAGTTGTTCGGCCTCGATTTCATGAAGTATGTCCATGTCATTCTGCATCTGCTCTTCTTCCATATCGCGGAGGCCTTGGACGAGAGCTGAGAGGCCCTTTCCGACGAATTGGGGTCTCTTGCGTACTGCTATGGGGCTTAGACCGCCGTCGTCTCCGGGGTGGGTGTTGGGGTTGTAGCGGGTTGCTGGTGCGCGGCGGAGGAAGGATGGGGTTTCTTCGGCGTTGGGACCGGGTTGTTCTTCTGTTGGGTTTGATGCTGTGTCGTTGGTTCGAATGTACGCTGGGTACCGGGGGCCTTGGTTTTCGTTTTCCATCATTGCATAGCGCCATGTCGTGGGGGTTGCGAAGAGGGTGGAAAGCATCCATTTCTTGCCTGATGATGCAGGGGTGCGTGCGCCTCTCGGACTGTTGTCGTCTTCTACTTCATGTTCGTCTTCCTCGCCTTCTTCGGCGATCGTGTCGAGCTGTTTCCTTCGTCGTGAGGGTGTCTGGACTGCGTTGTCGCGGAGGCTGGCTATGCGCGTTGCGGATGGAGTGGCGGTGCTGCCGCCGGACTCGGAGAGGAGGTCGAAAAGGCCTAGGGCCTTGCCGTCGCGTTGTGGGGTCGGGCCGATGGCTGTCTTTAGGGGGGTCTGATGGGTGCTTGGGCTGAAGAGGCGACGGAGGACAGAGGGGGAGTCGTAGGGATCGACTTCGGAGGGGTGGGAGGTTGCGACGGGGCGGGATTTGGAGGGTGTTTCGAATGCTGCCGCGGCGCCTTTGGAGGCTTTGCGGGGGGTTGAAGCGGTGAGGGATGTTGAGGGGCCGTTGGGGGAGGTGTGTGGGCGTTTCTTGGGCCGTTCTTCTAGTTGGACGGGGTTTTCGTCGGTGGATGAGGATGTCTCGAGGGCCTTTAGGCGGTAGTATTCTTTGTATTTTGCGGCTAAATTGAGGGTTAATTGTGAGTTAGATGATAGATGAGAAGAGCTGAATAGGAAGTATTGTTCATACCGATTTCAGGGACCTTCTTAATGTCGCTTCGTTCGGCCTTTCTCCCTCCATTGGCGTCGGCAAAAGCCCGCTCCCATTCTTTCAGTTCGGCGCGTAGATTGGCGGATTGGGTTGCCATCTCCGGAGCCATGACGGTCGCCATTATTGCATGTTGGTGGCGATAGAAGATGTATATTGGGTATATGTAAGAAAAGACTGTCGTTAGGTAGGAATGCAGTCAGCAGAGGTGGTTCAAGGGAGTGAGAGCCGTGCGTCAGGAGTAACTGTAGTAATGGCTAATTGCAGCCCCGGCGGTTGGACCGTCGCGTGCGCGAAATCAATTAACGCGGGTAGCACCCGCGTGGAGTGACGTAGCGTGTCTGTCCAATCGGGGTCCTTGACGGCGATAGAGTAGCAGTCACTTTCATTCGCCGTTGTCTGCATATAGTGGAGATCTTGAGTGATCTTTAATTGTCAATTCTATAGTCGGGTGAATATGGAATCGGTTTCTATTGTGTAAGCCACCGCGATCCTTGAGAGAAGAGTTGATCTCCATTTTCACATCTGTATGTAGTACGAAGCATTTAATTCGGAATAAATAAGGCCCATTGGTCATAGCTCATTAATTTATTAGTGGTAATGGTGGTAGGTTCTAGTGTCAATATATATATCTCGCTACTAATGAAGAGTATATAAATATCACCAGCTCGTCAATCCCCGAGCTCTATCAAATCCTCCGCGCAATTGCGTCTCAGGATGTACTACTTTTCCCTCTAAGAGGGTGTACTTGATGAGTCCCTCGCAATGTTCGGGCCTGATTCTGGCCAGCCAGATCATCTGCTGCTCCTCCTTCCGATAGATCAGAACGTTGGCAGAAAACTTGTGACCACCCACGTGGGAAACGAAGAATATTCCCACACCACCGGGACGCTCGTCGTTTGCATCACGGTAGAGCCCCAGCGGCCGTAAGTGGCGTTCCAATTCTTTCTTGATTAACGGAGCAGTAATTCCGCAGCGAGCGTCGCGTCGTTTATGGGAGCAGAGCAACACCACGTAGTCGTATTGGCATGGCCGGGGGTTCAATTTGGACCCTGGATTAGCGGAGATGGTGCCGTTTTGGGATAATGGCGCGTCCATAAAACGAGAGATCACTTCATTGACGTCGCTTTGTTTGACGGCATCAATAAAAGTGAACGATGGTAAGAGCAGAACTGTGGTTCCTTGGTTGGTTTCATCGTCGGTTTCTGGTGGTGTCAGATTTGAAGCGGAGATCATGAAGCGCTAGTTGGGATTAGCAGGGGCTTTCAGGGAGGAAGTTATGGGGGTGGGCATACACCATGTTTGGATAGATGTGAGGACTCGTCAAAGGCTTGCATTAAAGAACCCTTCTCATTCTCGACCTTCTCGGTCCAGTCCGATTTTCCCGTTGCGACTAGGACATGAGTGTGGAACTCCTTAATATGGCCGTATAGAGGTTTGGCGGTTTCAACCTTCACTTTGGAGGGAAACTGCACGGTGCAGTCGGCGCAATCCCTCTTACAATCCGGGCCATCTTCTGTCGGATCGACGGTCGGGAAAATGTAGCTGTCGTTGCGGATAAGGCCGCCGCGCGAGAGTAGTGACCGGAACATGATGATTATTATCTCGTTAAGCACAGCGTGTGTATATACGATCGCAAGACCAGAGATTAAGAGGAAGATAGTTCAAGAGTCAAATATGATACGCGAAACATCAAAATCGTCTCTGCTCTAATCCTTATATCTTATATCTTTCTACGGCCGTAAGATTCGGAGATGGCCTTGGGGGCGAATATCCCGAGGCCTATCCCCGACCGGAGGAGATGGACATACGAGCCTGAAGTGCCTGCCAGGCATCCTAATTCTTATGCATAGTCAGACTAGTAGTTAGTTACGGAGTCATGGCGTCTGCTGCCTCCGTAGTGAAGGGTAAATCTCCAATGAGAGGAGAAAGATTGTCAAAGACGGAAATCCTTCAGCCCACTTCAGGGACCCTTTTTTGCCGTGCGTTTCACAAAGTTAGTACTAGTGATGGCTGTGAGTAGATGGAACCATTACACGAAGCACATGGCTGATCTCCCTTGCTATCATCTTCAACTATTTCTTCTGCCTATTATACGGCCAAGACCTTGACATTTCTCTCTCAACTACATTGTTCTATTCTGGCATTCAACAAAGTAAATTTCACTTGAACCGCTGGTGGAAATTACACTCATAGGTAGTTTTGACTCTCCGACATGGGTCTTTCCCCATCAAGCCTTGTTAAGCTTATAGAAAGTTTAAGAATAAAAATACTAAGAAAGAAAAGTGCGCCGGAACCCTTGGAAGTTGGAACCCTTACCACTAGGCTGAGACAGGCAAAAAGCCAGGGACCCTCTCAGGCTCTCATAGTTACTTAGAAGTTAGTTAGTACCAGATACTAGTTTACTTCTTAGTTAATCTGGATGCTGTCGTGACTCGGATGACTAACGCGATGGAGTCCAACGAGGCGCAGTGACTGGTTGATTGGAACCAGTCTGAGTTTGAGGGTCTGTCTGACTGTCTTACCTCGGTCAGGGGGGGGTGGGAGAAGGAAGAAGAGAGTTTTTTTTTTTTTTTTTCTTCTCATCTTCTTCCCGTCCGATAAATCCCCGCTTAGGGAGTGGCTGCAACCTCAGCAGTCATAATCCATCAAATGCCCACGATTTTTCCTGACGACACAACAAGACCATTGGATAAGGTTAAGAGATAACCAACAGGGGATTTGATCTCTGCCTAAATCTCCCTGAACCAATACACGGCACATTCGGAGATCGTTAACATTTCAGGGAAGGATTGAAACCTGGCCGGGAGAAGCTGCCCGTTTTGGGGAAAAGGGCCGGTGGGCCAAACACGTAAGCCCAGCGACTCGCTTCTCTTATCTGAACTGCCGCGGCCGACCGACCGACCGACCGAGTGAGAGTCCAGACAGTAAGTGAGCGAGACCAACTGCCACTTGTGTGTGTGAGTGAGTGAGTGTGAGAGAGAGAGAGAGAGAGAGAGAGCTGGGTTGTGTTTGTCCGTCCGAGGACACACACGATCAATTGACTCTACTACCCCCGAGACAAAAAAGAACAATCAATATACAAGAACTATCAACAGAAGAGGGGCCAACTAACTAATTCTTTCTTCGCAAGTCACTCCCTTCCTCAGCAGTTGTCTCCGATGAGAAAAAGAAAAAGTATCCATTCCGTTCATCATGGCCGACTTTCACCAGCAGTCTTTGGGGGCCGCTGCTGCTCCTTCCGACCATGAACCCCCGCCCGAGCAGCAACGGGTGAGGAAACGTCGCAGACGCACCATGGCATGTATGCAGTGTCGCAGCAGGAAATTACGCTGCGACCGTGAGTATCCTGTATGCAGTCGCTGTCAAAAGAGCAAGACACCCAATAAATGCACTTATGAGGACGGCTTCCTTTGGCAGCAACCCAATACAGTTGCCTCGCCCGTTTTCTCCGAGCGAGGTCCCACAACCACGGTGCAAATGCCCCCAGCTGATCGGGCGACTGCCCACCCTACCCCGGACTCGGGGATAAGCAGTCTCGCGTCTCGGTGTCATCCCTCGCATCCCATTGAGGAAAAACGTGATAAATTTCTGGAAACCGTCTTGGGTGCCCCCAAGGCCGCCGTCAACCAGGAGCCATATGTCAACACCGACCTCCTCCAGCGACCCCGTCACCCTCCCGAATCCCATCATCATTCCACCTCCCACCCCTACCCAGACGATAACGATGACACTCCTGCATCGCCGTCGCAGCAATTGGATGTCTCCCCTCGGATCATGATGCGAGGACGAGAGACCAAGACCCGTTTCAATGGGTCGGGCATTTTTGCCAACCTTATCGCGCAGGTAAACCTTCCGTTGCTTCCTCGTCTTCCCCCAGCTTGGTATCATATTAGGCGCCCCAGGCATGACCTTAAATTGGCCGCATGTTTACGTCTATGTAGTTTCCTGACCTTAGGGCTTTTGCGGAGGAGATCCGTCAAGCCAGTCCGCATCTGTCAGCATTACGGCCCGACCTAATGAGAGTCAGGAAAGGCGTCTGGAAGAGAAAGCCTCTGAATGAGCCATTCCCCATGCCCACAACAAGTTCCTTGATCACAATGATCCCGTCACGTGCAGTGGTGGATGAGCTTATCTCCTTGTATTGCACCTACATTGAATCCACCCACCGGATCTTTCACATCCCATCATTCCTCAAGCAATTGGAAGCGTTTTGGCCGCAGCGAGATCAGCCGGATCAAGTCTCGCCGATTTTTGTGGTGCAGCTTCTCCTAGTGCTTTCGTGTGCATGGAATCTCGCCGATTTCCAGAGCCTGCAAATGAAGAATGACGGCCATCTGCAATGTTATACGGCCATCGAGTGGGTCATGCATGCCGAGAAGTGGATAGAGAACGCGCATATCAAGCGCCCGGAGCTGACCAGTCTCCGCCTGAATACATTGCTGATCATCGCCCTCAATATCCATGGCATGAAACGCAGCCAAGCTTGGCTTGCGACGGGAACGCTAGTCAAGCAAGCTATGATGGCCGGTTATCACCGGGACCCGACTCGATATAGCCGGATCTCCGTCTTCAACATGGAAATGCGCCGAAGAATATGGACGACCATTTTGGAACTCGATCTACAGGTATCCCTTGAACGCGGCATGCCGCCGTCGGTCCAGGAAGCCGATTATGACACGGCTCCGGCACTCAACATTAATGACGACGAGATCCACGAGGACAGCACAGAGCTTCCAGCGGCGAAGCCGTTAGGTGTAATGACTGATTGCTCGTTCCAAGCGGTCCTCGCACAATCTCTTTCGCTGCGGCTCAAGGCCTGCGCATTAATGCATGCCCCACATATTAGCTGCCGATACGAAGAAATCCTACACTATGACTTCGAGTTGAACCGACACCTATCCAAGATCCCTACCTGGCCGACATCAGACGTGGACGACTTCCAAACCGCGCACCGCGGAATCCTTATCCGAGCAATGCTGGAAAACAAAATCGGACATTCCCTCTTATCTATACACACGCCTTTCGCCATTGAAGCGCCCAAGGACTCCCTCTTTACACCCTCCGCGCGGGCTCGTTTAGAAGCGGCGTCGATGATTCTATCCACACAACGGCGCTTACGCGAAACTTCGCAACAGCTATCCCTCTGTAACATGGGCGACTGGACCATGCAGGCGTACTGCACTATATGCGAGCTCTTACATCAGGGGCAAATGACCACCGGTAAGCCTAGTCATCCCTATGTCATTGTACTATATGCTGATGCACATCAGGCGCTTCCACCTTTTTGACCCGAACCCTTCCTGGACTACCCGAATCTCTCATATCCCTGGTGGAGGTGGTTCTTACGTGTCTCGAATCCCGGCTTCTCCTTGTGGTCAAGGGAGCCAAGGAATATTTCTTCATGTCCACGATTGTCGCATTGGTTAAAGTAGGTCTCTGGCCGAGTCAAGCGCAAATTTACAAGCAGGAGGTTGTGGAGAGAGTTATTCTCTTTGCGCAAACCCTGTTTACACGACACGCCAATTGCGCCCATCTAGGCGAATGGGGATTGGGCAACTTCAAGACCAACCAAGTGAGTGTTTCTGTTTACTTTATATTCCAACCTGTACTAATCTGGTTGTGATAGGTTCCTAGCTTAAATGCAACCCCTGGATTGGCACCCCCATTTGTTCCCGATGTGAGCATGGCGCACGCGCCGAACTTTGGCATGATGGTAAGTCTGTTTCTTATCTGTATATATGTCACTGGAGCAATGATCTAATAAGACACAGCAGCCACCGGGAGGAGATTTAGATCCATTCCTCGACGCCTTCGACTGGGGCGACCTAACCGGCTTCACGTTGCAGCAATGATGTAAAAATGCCTCTATATAATCATGACGACTGTATGTAACTGTACCAACACCTCCGTGTACACTCAATCCCTGGAATACTGTAATATGTATTATCATTCTGTATGAACACAACATTTTCTTTATCCCCAGATACGATCGTGAACCCTGACCGATCATCTATTACCATGATGCCACAACACAACAACCGAACAACGATTAGACACAAACAGGATGGCGATCATTGGATACATATACCTTGTAATTATCGATGTCAATAATAAGTCATTGCACACAAAGGCAGAGCCGTCATTCGTCTCCACGGCAGGGAAAGTGGACCGAGGGATCGACAGCCCGACCGCGATGCAGATCGGATGATATCAGAAGTGGTAAGGATTTTGCCATTGCTGGTCCACAAAACGAGGTTCCTGGAGGACAACTTGATTGAGTGAGTAAACAATTCACTTCATAGTCAGACGAAGTACTTCAGAATTGTGGTGAGCGAGCGTGTTTGGTCACATGCTCTAAGGTAAACTGTATTCTAGTACTGCAGACCTAATTGATCGTATTGCTCGCTGTCCTGAGTAGCCGAACAAGTCAATTGGTCAATAGATTACTGACACCATCCAAGAAGAATTGTAAAATAAAGATGTAAGGAGCGCGAAGACAGATACCACTGCTGAATTGACTTCAGGCAGTGCTGCGATTTGACCACCAAACCCCGGTTGGCGACGAACTCTCCCATACCCGAAACCACGACATGAACATTCAATTACCTTACAACCAAACACAGGGCTGAAGATGATCTTCAGGAGATTCTGCCCTTCTATTTCTGTTCGAGTGTTCTACTTTCTTTCAGTGGTTCTTTTGTGGCTTTGCATCGCTTTCATCCCCCAAGTTGCTCTACCGAGCAAGAGGCTGAGCGTGGGGGCTAATTGCTTAGCATGATCAACGAACACTACTTATCGTACTAGCTTCACCACTAACATAGAATCGTTCCCCTTACTGTGAACTAAAGTGGTTTGTTTTATGTCCTGCCTCGTTTCTTATCTACGGATGAACGGCTGTCGCTGTCACATGGGTGGGCAGTCAACTGTGTGTGGCTGATGCTCTGTAGATATACCCCACTGTGAATACGAAATGCAGGCTGACAGTGCCAGGTGCAGCGGGCTTTTCAAACGCCTCTCTTGCGGGTCCATTTCTCGAAGGTGTCAAGCGGAAAAAATGCAGTTTGATGCGCTGTGGGGGACATTGACTCTTGCCTGGACTGATATCATGACAGAGGCTGTCACCTTGTCAGACAATGACTTCAGGCAGGATGAATGTAACATGCAATGCAACAATACAATCATCCCGTCCGAGTAGATCCACACACCGCATTGATCCAAGTAAGAACCAAAATCATGAGCAGAAGCAGAATTTTCTAGCGTCATGCACTCAAGGGTTCAATACGAGATAGAAGAAAGACTATGTTTTAGGCAGGCATATTACCTTAGCGGCTGTGGTATCCCCCGTTCGATCTATACGGTATTGACGGTATGAAGACCGTCTCAATGCAGGGTCGTGACCAGCTCTGGGTGATCCGGATCTGCAGGGTTCTGACCAACCCGGGCAGTTTATTGGCTAGAAGGTAGACATCGGGCGGGTACGGGTATTACAGCCTGTGAGAGCGGTAACGGTATTCCGTGTAAAAGCTTGACTGTGGCCTATTCTTGGAACGATTGCCGTCATGGAGACAATCTAGATTTCTCGCCAACTTTGTCGCTGGTGACGTGCTTCGTGGTTATTCCCACCTTCTGTTATCCATCTACTACTACTAATAATCTCGCTTTATTAGATAGGGATCCTCACCATGATGGTCGTTGACTTTCAATCAGATTCCAGGCAGCTAATCTCACTCCCACAGCCTCGTGGGCCAAATCTTAGCGGCCTTTCTGTGCGTCTGCGCTGTCATACAGCTAAGCCTTGTTGGCCCCGTTAGTCCCTTGACTAGCTTCACTTCCGGTCTCTCTCACTGCCAATCATGCTGCCCACGGCACGCTGCCTGGTCTAGCTCTCCGTCCCTATCTGCCTTGTCCTCAATTCCAACACCCTCATCCTTAATGGGGCCGGATCGCTCCGGCCCCATTCCCCTGGATCCTTGTCATTGATATATCCCGATGAGATCCCCTCTGCTGGACGCTGACCCATCATTTCAGTCATTCATGTCAGTTCTGCTCTACTAGTACTACTCTTTTCTGTGACTTTTTGAGGACTATTCTCCTCGCGCCACTCCTTTTTGCAGAAGTTTTGTTCCACAGCATCATGAAGAGCATCACAATGCTGCCATCTGTGATTTCCGTCTTATTTTTCCTGCTCTGTGCAGTGAACGCTGTTCCGCTGGCGCCCCGGGCGAGCGCGCTCGCCGGGATCGACACCAAGTCATTCTCTAAGACCAAAGATTATCCTCTTCCCAATCTGGGCAACATCGTCGCCCATGACCCTAATGTCGTTCAACATGACGGCTATTTCTACTTGTACAAAGGTGGTGTGCACATCCCGATTCACAGAGCCCGCTCCCTCAGTGGGCCTTGGGAACAGGTCGGCACTGTTCTGGACGAGTCCAGCGTGATCCAGAAGCAAAACCGCTCTCGTCCTTGGGCGCCTACGACCATTCAGCACGACAACCGTTTCTACTGCTTCTACGCGATTAGCGAGAACGGCAGTCGCGACAGCGCCATTGGAGTCGCCTCTTCGGACACTCCCACCGGTGGAAACTGGACGGATCATGGCGCTGTTGTCAACACCGGCAAGGGAGACCTGTCGGACATCTATCCCTACTCGGTCTCCAATGCGATTGACGGCGCATTTATCACCGATCAGGAGACTGGACAGTCTCATCTGCTTTACGGGAGCTACTGGCATGGCATCTTCTCGGTGCCATTGGCTGATGATCTCCTCTCCGTCAAAAACCCGAAGACCCCGAACGCAACCAACCTGGCCTACATCCCAGACGCCAAGTCGAAGCCTATCGAGGGCTCTTTCATGACTTACAAGGAGCCTTACTACTATCTGTGGTTCAGCCACGGCAAGTGCTGCCACTTTGATATTCACGCTTTTCCGCCCATGGGAGACGAGTATGTGCACACAATCTTCTATGGAAAAATTGATAGCTAACAATCACAACAGGTACAGCATCCGAGTCGGCAGATCTAAGAGCGCGACAGGTCCTTTCGTGGACAAGGATGGCCATGATACCCTCAAGGGAGGCGGTACCATCGTCTACGGATCCAACCATGGAGTTGTCTATGCCCCCGGTGGTGTGGGCGTGTTGATCAACAACGGCAGCGACGCGGATGTCTTGTATTACCATTATCGTACGTTTGCGGTCCACAATAGTTGAGGAATTAGCTAACAGAACTTGCAGTCAACACTACATCTGGTTTCGCACAGGGCGTGAGTCAAACCCCAACAACCCATTGACAAGATTACACTAACGCAATACAGGACGCTCATTTGGGATGGAACTATCTGCACTATGTAAATGGATGGCCAGTGGCTGTCGAGGGGTATGTTAATGCCAACAGCAAATAACGCTCAGGCACTAAAGGTGGAAATTCAGTAAATCTAGCATAAACGCTACATCAACCGAAAGCAGTGGTCGGGCTATACAACCGAACCACTCGCTCAATTCACTAGCGCTTCTGTGTATGTGCTGTCTAATCTTGAATTGCTCCCTACCCACTATACTGGCAACAAACTCATTGTTCTATTCGTTGCGCTAGTCATTGGTGCATTCCTTTGGCTCTACAGTTGAATCTACGCCTCTTCTAGCGTCCACCGATGTCCGCCAAGTCGTCTCGCACTGCCTGTTCTTGGCCAAAATGGGGCCAGATCTCAGGGTCCGATCCTGCAGGAACCAACATGGGGCCAACGCATTGCTCGATTGGTATATCTGAAACCAACATGTTGGTTCGAATGCCTCATGGAGCAACTAACTGCACAGACACGATTCATCCATGCCACAGACATCCAGCAGGATCACGGGTCCCATCCACCATCCACATTCAGGGCCGTGCCCGTGGTATACGACGAGGCATCACTGAGCAAAAACAGCACAGAATGAGCAACTTCATCAGGCGTCCCCACTCGCGGCATCACCGTTGGAGTGGGAGTGAATCCTCCCTGGATGGCCGTGGCCCTATCCAACAACGGTGTCTGAATCGACCCACTACACAACCACCGTCAGCGCCACCCCCAACAAGCCCCCAAACCAGGGAAGCGAACAAGCGAAATGAAGGAGTCAGAAAAAGGGAGCAACACTCACGGCGCAACACAATTAACCCTAATATCCGGCCCCACCTCCTTAGCCACACTCCTGGTCAACCCAACAACCCCATGCTTAGTGGCCGAATACGCAGCATGCAACGCAAAGCCCCTCAGACCCTGAATACTCGCCGCATTGACAATACTCCCCGTCTTACTCGTCTCCTGAATCGATCTTATCTGGGCCCGCATGCAATACATCACCCCGGATAGATTCACCCTCAACAACATATCCCACTCCGCATCATCCTGCTCCAACAACGAGCCCGTCCCATGCTTACTCCCAATCATGCCAGCCATATTTGCTGCGCCATCGAGCCGACCAAAATGGCGGACCGTGGCATCGATCCACTCTTCCACGGACGAGCGGGATCCAACATCCACGACTCGGGTGAGAACATTCTCGTCGGTAGCGTTGGGAAGCTGCGCCCGTGCGTGCTGCAGCGCCGAGTCGGATATATCTGCTAGGGAGAGACGAGCTCCTTGGGCGTGCAGTTGGCGTGCCACGGCCAGGCCGATGCCTGAGAGGCCGGTTATGGTGTAGACTTTGTCTTTGAATGATGATGATGATGATGACGACATTATGCTATTATGATTTGTTGATATACTTTGGATATGATTTTGTTGATATTATGGTTTGTTTCTCAACTGTGTTTTGATTCAGTTCAGTTTGATTTTCAGAGTTATATACTTCCTACCCCGCATCGGCATCCGCGGAGAAGAAGAAGAGGGGGGGTTTATATACCCGTTTCGGAGTGACAGACTCGGGGATACTCCGATCGGGGGATAAT
This sequence comes from Aspergillus costaricaensis CBS 115574, assembly GCF_003184835.1. NCBI lineage: Eukaryota > Fungi > Ascomycota > Eurotiomycetes > Eurotiales > Aspergillaceae > Aspergillus > Aspergillus costaricensis. Next base: position 632,277 of record NW_020291806.1, read on the forward strand.
CATGAACACATGATAGATCTAGAATTAGAAGCTAGGGTTGCATGGATATATCAATGGCAGATAATAGTGTGGATCAAATCAGCGTGCCCAATCGGCTAAATGGGTAAATGCGATCACGACGGCTACTACTACTACTACTACTACTACTACTACTACTACTACTACTACTACTACTACTACTTGAAAAAAGGAAGTACTTCGACAACAGTAAAGCAGCAGCTGATTCCCTAAGAATCATTACAAGTACCGTGATAATTTAGTAGTGCTATTATTAGTAGTTACAGAGTGAGTCAATATGCATTACAACATCCACAAACACATAATATTCCTTAGTATTGGTACATTAACAATTGGTAAACCTATAGAGATGTGGTGTAATATCTAACCGAATACTACGAATGTGAAGTCGAGTTCAACCACGGATCATCTGGAGGAACAGTTCCTGGTTCTTTCCGCCGAGGTTTTCCTCCGTTTCTTCGAGTGACGTAGTAGGAATGGTCACTCCGCCTGCGCCTAGCCATTTGCCTATGGATATATTAGCTCGATTTTCTTTTTAACAATGCCATTTCAGAAGCGGGGGAATGATAGGGGTAAACGGACCATCATCTGTAAACACATTCCGAGTCTCTCGACTTCGCTCGATAAAAGCCAACGGAGGTAAACCAAGAAACCCCACCATCTCGGCTACATGGTGCGATAGCGAGTAATCCCCGTCTTCGTCGAGAGTATTGAATAGATGCTTTTCCTCGAATATATCCCAGATCTGTAGCAGTTAGCAACTTAGTAACTGCAGTCATTCAAAGATTATTATCTGAAGTTACTTACCATTACGCCAAGATTCCATATATCGACACTAAACCCCCATTCCATATCGAAGAGCACCTCTGGGGCCTTGTAGATGTTCGGTTGGATGATTCCTGTATGACTTGGCCCTATTCTCGCCTGGCCGAGGTCACAGAGTACGGGCTGGCCCCAGAGCATGTCTTTGGGTAGGCTTAGCTTTCGAGATGTGTAGATTGAACGTGTGCTGTCTATGGTTTTCTTGGGAGCTGGGGTTTGTTGTTCGGATATTTCGAAGTCTGTAAGAATCGAGGGATCGTCTATGCTGAGCATGATGTTTGAGGGTTTTATATCTGTATAATTTTGTGTTATTGTTGATGATTTTGTCAGTTGGTTGAGAATAGGGAAATGTACCGGTATGAACAACGTTCGCTTCCGTGTGTAGAAAGTCAAGTGCTTGAAGGATACATTTCAGGGTTTCTTTGAGTAGAAACTCGCCCAGTTTTCGGGAGCTGGAAAGCATTCGCAGATCATGTAAAGACATGTGCATTGGTGGATGCACTAAACATGGATATCTGCCGTCTGGAGTTGTGATGTCGAAGGTATCATGCAAGCCACGGATATAGGAACCTCCTATATGGAAAGACTTCAACATGCTGAGGTGGTCGTATATCCTCAGCTCTCCAGATAGTATTCTCGATGAAGCGTTCTTGGTTAGGATCTTGACAGCCACGTATGTCTGTTCACTTTACAGAGGTAGGTCAGTACTAGAGGTCATTGTGTAGACTGAGGGGACGTACCTTTTCTCATGGCATAGCCATACGGTAGAGTAAGAGCCATAGCCGAGCTTTCCTACTACTCTGTATCTCGAATTTAGAAGTTCGCCAATGTGTACGGGATAAAATTGTCCTGGTTTGTAGAATGGAAGCTTCTCCTCTTCAAGTGGCTCCACGGGCTTAGTAGCAAATGCTCGAGAGCGTATTGCACGCTTGCAATTGAAGACTGTTGCTCGTGATGAGATGAGCTTGTTATACTTGATGAGTGATAGACCACTCCTGATTGTTGAAATGTACTTTTGTGTCATTGCAAGGACCGAAGAGAGTACGAGGTAGTTGTCAAACGCAAGTCTGCCGGAGCGCGGCTCTAATGAGAGATGCGCCACGTGCGGGAGGTGGAATGCAATGCAAGGCGGAGGATAATCCCTCCTTGCTTCGAGCAATGCACTCTAAACGCTCACTCACCCCACGCTCTCTTACATGAGGAATATGAGATTGTTCTACGGATGATGTTTGTTGGATGCTTTGATATCTGCAATGTGGACTACTGGGTTAGGGCGTTTCGCAACGATATGGGCTGCGAAAGCGGTATCCTTCTGCTAGGCGTCTATTTATGGCACATCTTCAGCACTCTTTCCCTTAAATAGTTAACATAACCGGACAAACTCTCTCCTCTTCATCTACCTGTGGACCTGTCCATCCATACAATAACACTCTTATCATCACGGACTCTATCCCTTCTCTCAGTAAGGACCGGTATCTGCTATACTTCGATCCTCATTCTCATCCTTACAGAGAACAAAGGTCTCTATCGCCATCATCAGGATGCCCCCTTCAAGCCAAAGAACCTTCGAGCTCAGTATCAGAGTCACTCAAACTCAGGGCAACGTATCTGAGCTCCAAGCATCGCCCACCACTCCTCAGCAACTTTTGCAGCTGGTTAGACGCCGTATAGTCGAAGCTGAGGGGCCCGAGTATTTCGAATACCAACAGGTCTCGCTTGAAGCCGGGTCCTTTGTGGTACGAAGCTTCTCCAGGGATGGCAATGTGGAACAAGCAAACCCAACCTTGAGCTACAATACACTAGACAGGGTGCTCTCGGTGACCATGTCAAGCATGACCCACGGCAGCGCGCTTCTTTGGGGAGTAACTGAAATGATTGACAGTCTTAGCCAAAGATACTTCACCAGGGATGAATTCAGAGATCTAATGATGGGTGGGAATGACGGTAGGAAATCCGATTATTACGCCTATGCTTATACTATGGACTGAATATCACTAATAAATCTACATGCATGCAGGGTTCTTCAACTTTCCCGCGCCGTGGGCCACCGGCAGCTATAAAGAACCCGATTTCCACATTATCCACCCTAACACATTGCTACCTACAGTGGTTATTGAATGTGGATACTACAATGAAAGCAATACCAAGCTGCAATGTGATAAAGATCTCTGGCTTCTGGGTGGAGCACCGCATGTCAATGTCGTTATCCTGATAAAGTGGGATAAAGAGGCGGATAGTAACCGCGTTTCTGGGTGGATCGAATTGCATCGCCGCGGGGATAATGGTGCCGCTACACGCAGGGTAAGTGTCATTGATTTTGGTTTCATGCTCAAAGCGATCATAAGTCACATTTCTTATTGGCTGCCTATCCGATGACTGAATACATCTGTTTGACTCTATAGACCATCTTCCCAGCTCCTGCTCTTGGAACGCCTTGGGAGAGCGAGACCATCACCCTGTACAGAAGCGACTTTTATTCGGGAGGCGAAGTACCACCTAGAAGGAATGGAAACGATATCTGGCTATGGAGCTTGGACCGTCTGAGAGACATTGCAAGGCAGAGAATGGCCATTGAGGGACTTGTTCCAGCTTAGCAGCTCGGAATTTTGACCTGCAGCGGTGCATGGGTAAGGCGACACGAGGAGGCTCTATTCCGAGTGCTCGAACGCTACAGATCATTCCCATCTCATGTCTATTTTATCTAAATTTGCTTTACAAACATCAAAATTTGCTTTACATACTCCACGGCCAGATCAGTCAGAACAATCAGATTAGACGTCTATGCAAGTCCCAGATATGGACCAGTAGAAGATATGATATTCGATACGCATAATAAGCACTCATTGTGCCCGTAGTGTCCATCCTCTCGATATAGTACAGCAGTATAATATCACATTAGCAGATTATCGAATATTCATAAAGGCTCCAAGGTCCATCGAAATGGCCATGCGAACAGAACACCCTGGCCACTCAGCAGTCCACTCCACAAGCCGATAGTTATTATCGTCAGCAGTAACAGTGCCTGCACATGTCCAAGCTCGAACCGCTCCATTCCAGAAGGAAATTAAGCTTCGAGCGACCGAGTAATACTCCTTGGTCTTCGAAAGCGCTTCCAACGCCCCGCCCTGCGGGTTAACCTCTCCCGAACCCGTGGTCACTTTTGCGACAGATAGTGGCGCGCTTGCATACAGGTACGATGCTCGTAAGATGTTGTGTTTTGCGACGATTGAGAATAATGAGTGGGTGACTGCGAAATAGATGTCCAGCAGCTGCAAGGTCTGCGGGTGAGGAGACTTCCACGGCTTCACTCATAATTACTTCATTAGTAGTAATCTCATCCACTACTATTCTTCTCCTGTCTATATATTGCACAAATCCCACTCTCTCACCCACATAACCCTCAGCACTCCGAAGCCACAGCAACATGTTTCAAGCAGGTAGAACACCACAACAGCTCTTCACTTACCTAAAATACCGAATATTGCAGACCGGCAGAACAACTTACTTCGAGCTAGAGGGTATACCTCCTGACACAGGCCAACTGGTGGCACGGAGCCTCGCTGAAGATGGCGAGGTCGAACGAAGAAGTCCCACTTTGAGGTACGACAGCGTCACCGAGACATTCACCGTGAACATGGCTATTTTCTTACACAACTGCTGCCTAAGCTGGACATCAGATCAGATACTACTTAGAAGCGCATTTGCAGGGGATTTTCACGTCCAATGAGAGTCGGCATGTTAATCTTGGTGGGAATTCCGGTAAGTGATGTGGATATTACCTAATGTCCAATGAGTCCTTCATCATGCTATGTGAGCTATGATACTCACATGCAATTATGCCAGGGTTTTATGGAAGCTTCGTCTCGCCTTGGGCAGATAGCTATAAGGAGCCGGATACGTACATAATGAACTACGAATCTCTATCCCCGTTACCCACAGTGGTCATCGAATCCGGTTATGCAGAGAGTACGGCAAGGTTGTATGCCGACAGAGATCTGTGGCTACAGGGAGGGGCACTACATGTGAATGTGGTAATACTGATCAAATGGAACAAGCGCGTCGACAATCATATAGATGGTTGGATCGAGTTGCATCGCCGAGGAGGTAGTGATGTACCTGAGCGCTTTGTAAGTCCTTATTCAATCAGAGATAGAGATGACTTAATGATTCTAATAATAGGGTAGACTCTAATTCCCTGCACCCCCTCCAGGAACACCCTTCCAACATCATCTCATCCTATTCAGGAGCGACCTATACCCCGGAGGTATTGTGCCAGCTGGTCGAAACGCTAACGACACCTGGTTGTGGAGCTTAGATAGCCTCAGGGAACATGCCAGATTTGCAATGAGAATGGAGGGTCTTGTAGAAAGCCTAGGTTGACGCTCTGCAATTCAATCAACGCATATCCTGTGGAAACACAACAGATACTTGGAAGTCTAAATCTCCTCAACATCTCGCAGTGTCAATGATGATAAGGAAAGGATTCTGTACCAGCTTTATTTTGTTGAGAGTCCTGACGTAATAAAGACAACATAGTGAGGTGTAAATGATCATTTCAAAATACTGGGTTGAACCAGTCAATTCACATTGATTTCTAACGACAGATAAATGAGTTTTATCTGAGAGAGTCAACTGTAAACCCTTAGAAAAAGTATGCTTGAAGATAGCCTTCAACAAGTGTAATTACCGTAAGGTAAAAGCCAGCTTTGATGTTAAATCTAAACACACATCCCCCCGACGCGCAGTCATTGAGATCCAAAAGAGATAGGCTCCGTACCATACTTGCCACCCATACCCCAATACCAAAGATCCAGTAAAAAAGAGAGCGATTACTCAGAAAAGCAGCCGCCACGAAGAATGCGCTACAAATAATAGCAGCGAGGCCAAGAAACACCCGAACACGCTGTCCCAGAAACACCGCAAGGGACTGGACTCCGCATTTCGCATCATCGACCATATCTTGGACAGCGTAGGCAGTGTCGAGGAAGATAATCCAGCAGACAGTTGCGCCGAACAGAGCCAGAACTGACCCGTTGAATTCGATATTCCCCTTCACAGAAACATACCCCGGCATCACACCACTGGCAATAGAGAGGCCTACCACAAACTGAGGGAAGGGCATGATGCGCTTCATAAAGGGATAGACCAAGCCCAGTAGCCATGCAGGTGTGGTGCACAGAGTCGCTTGTGGTCCTAGCGTATACCACGTGGTCCCTAGGGTGAGAAGCATCCAGCAAAGGAAGAAGAAAGTAGCTTGTTTGACAGAGATGAGTCCAGACGGGAGTGGTCTGCTTTTGCATCGCTCGACTTGTCTGTCGTATTCGACATCACAGATATCACTGCTCATGTCATTTAATAGCTGCTTGTATAGCAGATACTGAAGGGGGATCTGCTCACTTCCAGGTACAAAACGCAGAATGAGAGACCGTTGCACTTGCCCAGATGCCGAACAAAACCCAGGCAAGTGACCATCCATCCGTCCTTCCTGACTTCGCACCAATACTGGCTCCCCAAACAGCTGGAAAGACAGACAGCCAGGATTCGTGTGTGTGGAGACGACCCATCTCCCAAATAGCGCGGATGCGCTTGCGTGTGTGGTCATCCAGCATATCGGTCTCGGGGATCAGTTTTCCTGCGACATCCATAATGGTTTGTTCACGACGTCACGTAGAGTGAAGAGTCAGGATTAGCATGATGGAAGGCACAGTTGCCGTTTGAATGAAAAGGTTTAATCTAACTTGTCTTCGTCATCTGTCAGCGAGTAACTTATGTAGTAGGGGACGGTGTGGGGTATCTCTTTTGCCCGAGTAGATACTCCGGTAGATCATCCATGCCCTGCCATGCCATGCTTATGCCTGCATCTAGACCCTACGACGTATATTACTAGACCTTGACAGGCTAGCAAGACTAAGCTCAGCGCTTAAAGCGCTGCAGATCCGACGGGCCCGTAAGGCATGTCAGATAGTAGTATGGATATGAAGTGGAGTGAGATATTGCTTTTTCTTGTCTTTGTGAGAATGATTGTGTTTCTTTCACACTGATTTGGCATCTTAGAAAAAGAAATCTGTCCACTAACCTCTACCAAGATCCTACCCAAGTGATTATCCCTGTCAACGTCTTCAGCGAGACCTCGCATCATAGCCAGGGTATGCTCGCCCAACGAGCCCCAATCTAAGAATTTTCGCCCCGTCGAATAATTGACGTTGGGAGAGTCCCCAACTTCCCCTCACGCCCGGATGCAGCTTATCCTGCAAGATACCTGGCACTGGTGACTGGCGATTACAGCTTATTGGCTCACCTCTATACTAGGCTAGGCTCTCTACCTCTGCACTGCTGATGAGGTGGGGATAACCTACAAGCCAGATTGGCGCGAAATGTTAATCCATGATGGTGATACCTTTAAATAATACTATATAGCAGAGTATTCATGATTGACACCAGGTAGACCAGCGGCCAGCTACGATCACCTTGGCAGTATAGAAGCGAAAAGTCTCACGATGACGAACAATCAATCGCCTTACCACCCGCAATATAGAACTCCACGCGAGAGGCATCGCTCCCCCTCGCAGAAAGATTCGTCTTGCATGAATCGACAAGTCCATTATCATCCCAACTGAAACTCACGACGCCACCACCCCGCAACCGCAGTCCATCAACACTCCCACCTCCCCACGCAGCCGGAATCGCCGGTCCAAGAAGCACAGCCTGTGTCTTACCAGCACGGGCATCCGCATTGGAACGGTCCAAATCTCTAATAAGCATCTGAACCATCGCTCCCACAAGCCCAAAGTTAGCATCGATCTGGAACGGCGGTGATCCGGAGTACATGTCGAATCCGTTATCTGCGAAGTTATCTTGAATCGCGAGCGAGAGCTCGGAGTACGCTTCGTCTGTAACATTGAGAAGTGCCCAGCAAGCACTACGCCATACCTTGGCCCAGCCGGTGTTGGAGTCTTCGACGCCGGTGCCGCGGGAGTAGAGGGTTGTTTCGACGGCGTCGGTGATGGTTTTGTTGGATCCATGCACGGAGGAGATGATGTAGCCTGGGTACCAGCCGTAAAGGTTGGAGAGGTGGCGGTGGGTGTCATTTCTGACGTCAATGTCGAGCTTCCACTCTTGGATCTGGCCCCATGAGCCGATGTGGATGCCTGGGTCTAGGGCGGAGAATTTGGAAGTGATGGCATTCTTAAAGGAGGTGTCGTGGTCGCCGGAGGCGGTCCAGCCTTGCAGGACGTGGTCGAAGACTTCCCAGATTAGTTGTTGGTAGTGGGTGCAGCCGAAGGTCTGGGGCGTTAGCTGGGTGTCTGCTAAGGGTTCGTTGGGCACTTACTGTCGGTCCATGCTCGGGTGAGTTGCAAGGGTTTACCACTAGAGTGCCGTCTTTGAAGTACTCGTCTTTTACAAGTTGAGAGAGCCAGAACTGCGCTGCTCCTTTGAGAATGGGATAGCCTTCTTCGCGGTACCAGGTACTGTCCTGGGAGTAGTCGAAGTGGTCCCATACGTGATGTGACATCCAGGCATTTGTGGCAGGGTAGTCAGCCCACTGTGCGACATCTTTCATGCTGATTTGGTCAGTATTGCGACTTTTATGCCGTAAATAAGCTGTTATGTACTCACGCTGTATGTCCAAATGTGTTCATCTCATCGTGCGTCACCCAACCCTCCGAGGTGCCATACAACAACTCTGCTGTCTCTGCGCCTCGAGGCATCCATGTCTCAGCCATGTATGTCCAGAGTGGCTCAGTCAGTTCACCTAACCCTGTTTGCTCAACGGCCCAGTGGTTCATCTGTAGGTTGATGTTGGCATGGTAGTCCCCGCTCCAGGCCGGAGAATAGGATTCTGTCCAGAGACCTTGCAAGTTAGGCGGCAGAGACCCTGGCCGCGAGCTTGATATGAAAAGGTACCGACCGTAGTCGAAGAGCAAATTCTCCACGTAGGGATCCCCGGGCTGGCTGTAAGACGACAGAAGCTCGGTAGTTGGACGGTCGGCTGAGCCATTGGGATCTGGGAGGGTTAGTGTGAACTCATTGAAGACGCCTTGGTAATCTTTGACGTGAGATGACTTGAGTGCAGAGTAAGTCTTTTTGGCAGCATTGGTAGCAGCTTGGAGTACTTTCGTGTACGGGTTTACCCCTTTGAACGAAAAGCCAGCTTCTGAATTCCCGTTGGAGGCATCATAATTGGTGTCAGCAGCAAATACAAGGAACACCTCCTTTTCGCCCTCTGGTACTTTAATGGTTGATGAGGAGCAGAGATCAGATGTATTGCTTGACCCGGGAACGACAACAGTCACCCTGGCGTTGTAAATCATCCCGATAACGGGATATGTCTGACCATATAGGCTGATGCTATTCCCATGGCAGCTGACATTCGGGGCAGGCGAGGTGAGCTGATTCTCGAGGCCAAATGTAATACCAGGCAGTGATGAATTCGAGCTGAGTTTGTAAACGCAAACATTATCTGGATACGAGCAGAACGCTTCCCTGGTATCTGTCAACAATCGATCCATGGGACCGTTGAGGCTGCTTACCTTTCGATGTAAGTCTCGGCGGTGCTGAAATGATCCGAGTAAACAGCCGAACTCAGGTCCAAATTCCGACGGTATCCATCAACATCACTCAATTGGCCCATGTCGATGGTCAAGTTTGCCAACACCTGATACGAACCGTAGTACGGATACTCGCCCAGCAGCGCAGAGACATTGCCTGTCCCATTCTGGAATATCCATTCCCTGATGCCAGGAAGTGCACCTGCCTTGGAAACGTTTGGATTTCCTCCTGAGTATGTCTATATCGCTCTCAGGATTTATTTAGCCTCGAAGGCGGTTGACGCGGGTAGTATACGCTCCACGCACCGGACTTTCAAATGGTCCTCCGCGCCACAACGAGTCGACATTAAGATTAACAATCTCCTTGTCGTAGGAGCCAATAGGCATTGCTAATGATTATTTTAGTATCCGACCATAAAAACCTTTCGAAGTCTCGTCAAAGTTTACCTCCCAACCGTCCATTTCCTAGCGGAAATGCAGTGCTTATGAAGCTACTGTAATCTCCCGGGGAATCAGACCATAACGACTTGGCTGCCGCAAATGGCAAGGTCAGTGCCCAAAGGGCCGCCGATGATCCAGAGATGAGCATTCTGCGTGAGCTGGCTGCTTGGAGTCGAAGGCTGAAGTGCAGCGGAGAGGGGGAAAGGGGGCCATTTTATCGCCGTCGTGGGTTAACCCAGCGTATGATTTATAAATGATCACATTGTCGAATGATGGGGAACGAGCTGAAAAGAATTATATTAGCTGCAGCTACCTACATTAAAACCGAGGTGTACTGTGCCTCTATTGGAGGGAATTCTCAGGAGGATAGGAACCGTCCGCAGTAGTCCCGTTAGCCTGCAGATCGGCGAAACCGGCTTTCGATAGAATTGCTTGCATTTCGCAGGACTGGACAAGTGTTCCACAAGAGAATGATGCGGGGAATCGGTGGTATGGTTGTGATTGATTGATTAAATTGAGGGAGGATCAAAGAGAGGTAAGCTTGAAACGGAGTCGGGGACTCCGTGTGACCCGGTCTATATAGCCTAAATATCACGTCTAAGCAATGAGCGCTATACTAGTGCCAAAATAGTCCGCAAATAAGAACCGAATCCCGAATGAGCATCATCTACAATTTACTCTTCGCCGCCGCCTCGTTGGCCTTTTGCCACATCCGAATCCGGCGCTCATGCCCAGCATTGAACAGATCTAGCCACTCCTGTTCAAAGGGAGGTAGAACACGCCCCGGCTCGCCTGTCTTGGGGTTGCCCGCCAATTGGCGCAAGGTCTCGAAGTATTCCCGGAAGTCCGGGTTGATGACGCTGAACGCAGGCCCATCACCCTTCTTTGCAATCCGATCTTGTTCCCATTTCTGCTGCTCCTCCAAGGGTGGCAATTGGGCCTTGCCAGCCAGGACCCGCGCCGCAGCCACTGCCTGCCATTCGAAGATCTTAAAAGTCAATCCGGCGCCAACCTGGTTCGTATATTAGCTCGAGTCGTTCGATACGGAAAAAGACGAGCATGAGTACATACCGCTCCCAAGAATGCCAGAGTTGGATCATTCTGGTGGAAGACGTGCAGGTATAGATCGGGAATTCGGTTATTTCTGGTCGGAATCTCCGGCAGGTAGGGCAATGCCCAGGTGAAGCCCGTTCCGAAGATGATATAGTCCACACCCGAGACTGAGGTCCCATCTTCGAAGTACACCGTCCTCTGCCCGTTGTCACTGGAAACGCGCGAAATGGGTGGTTTGCGATTGATTGACGGGTGTCTAAACGCGTAATCCCCAAAATAAGGATTATACCGACCCCGGACCACAGCGTGGATGGGGGATTGCGCAGAGCCGATCAGGCTGACTGCTGTATCTGCCGCAGACACAGAAGCTCCAACGGTGATGACTTTCTATACGTTGTTAACACCAATTGTTGATTTAGAGTTTAGATAGCAGCATACCTTTCCGCGATAGCGTTCGGGACCACGATACTGCTTCGTGTGCAACACGCTCTCTGGGTCTTTGTCGATCCATTCTTTCAGGCCGGGGATAGAGGGGACGTAAGGCACAGAAAAGTGCCCCGAGGCAACCACCAGTGCATCAAACGTCTCACTCCACCAGTAGTCATACCCACCCGGCTTGCCAGCCCGCCGCAAGACCAATTCCCATTGACCGGTCTTGGGGTCTTTAACCGCACGTTCCACGGTCGTGTTGTATTCTACAAGATCTTGATAACCATTGCGGTTCAGAAGATCCTCAACATACTGCCGAATCACGGTGTGGTGACGGAAAGGGGTGTCTGGCCCATGCACCGCGATTGACATCTCTGAGCGGATTGTCGGGATTGACTCTTGGGAATACTCCATGGTCGCAACATCCACATTGGTGTGCAGATTCGGGTAGATATGGGAGTCAGTAAAGCGATGCTGAGTCAATGCTGGTGTGAACGCAGGCAAATCGGACGGAATTGGGAGAGGAGCATCCGCTGTCCTTGTGGATAGCTTATCGACATCCAAAGGCACCTGTTTCTCGTCCCGCGAAACCCTAGTGTCGATTAACTATCGGTCGCGTAAACCAGCAAAGAATTGCTCCCAAAACCTCTGGTAGAAGCTGTATAGACATACCAGCACCCACCGGCTTTTTCCTGTCTCTCGAATACGCGCACCCGGTCAAATGCTTTCTCCTGCATCAGGGCGTCCACGGCAATGGCGCCCGCAGGCCCCGTGCCAATGACAGCCACGCTCTTAATCGGAGACATTTTGACGCAAGCTCTAACGCGTCGGTAGTATGCAAACCGATGTTCTATAGCTCTAGGAACTGGTCACCCTCAGGGTTGGTGGTTGAGTTTATCCTGGATTGCAAGGGGTCAGTTTCTGAGTTGTTCTAGCCAGCTATCTTGATGCCAATCATAGCGCGGATGGCGTCAGCGGAGCCCAGTAATACATCGACATGGGCGCGGGTGATCATCCAGCCCATTTCTATGCAGAAATATTGTACTCACAGAAGCTTCTGTCCCTAATCTAAGTTTCTGTGGCTTATCAACGACGAGACCTAACCATTGCGGCTCCGAAGCACGGTTCACTTTGCGTTTATCTCATTTTTCTTCGTTCTCGACGCTGACTGGTCCATCTCAGCCTCCTGTCACGTGGATGCTGTTAGTCAGTTTTATAAGCACTCCCATTGGCCATAGTTACACCAAACCGGCTCCGTCCCAAGCATCTCAACCAATCAGCTTGTGGCATCGGTTGGCGTCTCTCAATATCCAACTGCAATTGTGATTGAATTCATTGAGTTCGGAAAGACTCCGAAACACTCTCAGTAGCGGGACTTGAGTCACAGCAACTTGCCGTATCGGGCGATCGGAGTAGTATGAACGAATGCCTTCCCTTTCACCGCGTACTGGACTCTTGAACAGAGTGAGAACGTAGTCCTTGGGTGTACTCAAAGGTCGCAGAAAACTGAGCTGGTAGCCACCAGTAATCACTATAAGGGTTAGCAGTCCCTCCTGATATAGTACAGCCTGCTATGTTTGTCCAGGGTCACGGAACCTGCTGATACAACCATTCAGATGCATGAAGGTCGGGGCTATTAACACACACATGGTGAAAGGCAAGCGATAGAACTAGCGAATATTGTGCAGTATGGCGACATTGGCGCATGAGAATAATTAAATTTGCAGAATTATCGACTGCGTGGACTTCGTCTCGCCGAAGCTGAACAATTGTATTCTGGGTGGTGTACTAATCATCTATTCTTTGACACTTGAAGCGTACTTCCCGAGGTCCAAACTGTTGGTCAAAGATTCGTCATTAACAGTCCAGGTTTCCCTGAACAACTCGACATCTTCAGGCATTCCTCAGGGGAATAACTTCTCCGCTGATAAAGCTTGACACTTCTGTCTAACTAACTAAGATCATGCCATCGTAAGCCTACCCGTAGTCACAAGTAGAGTAACTAGCCCCGAAGATGATCAACCGCCCATCACATCTGGGCACTGTTGCGGAGTGCTGCCTCTGATTAGCCCTGGTCTAATTAGGTTGGTTGTTCCCCACACTTAAGGATGATCTTTCTTTACTGAACCTGAAACACCTGTGGGTTTCATGGTAATTCTTGAAGCCTAAAATTTGGGACCTGGGCTATATTCTACTCACCTTCGATGGATCTAACATCTGCTCATGTCCGGTAGAATCGCATTGAATGGGTCAGTGCATGCATGTCCTTTTGCATCAGATATTTTGATGACGTGTAAGGTTTAACAAGAAACTTCCAGAACTTGGGATATGTTGGTAGCCAATCAATACTTGGTCTTTGCTTCCGATAAAAGGAAGGCACGCAACTACACTAACGTCTGACGCCAGATTAGACAATAAGTATCCGTTAGACGTATGAAGCAGGTCATGAGAAGGGGAGAGTCATCGACACTGATGAGTAGGCTGAGGAATGCCCATTAATCTAGACTCAACGGTCAATAGTTCTGTCCCTATTGTCAAAGAGTGCACATGTCAACTGGGGAGGGGCAGGGTTGGTTTCACAGGGATATTTGTCCCACTGTTACAGAGCGACTAAGTCTCATTAGGCAGGCATGAGCGTGAAACACCCGGTTCGGCGATTGGATACAAGAATTATATTATGTTGAAGTAGAAAAGACCCAATGTGATGTGTGTATATCATATTCAGATAGTCTCAGTGTATGGGATGTAAACCGCTCTTGGTCATTTGACGGCTATCGATTCTTCAATGGTCCAGGTCATAGTCATCGCCGCAGATGAGATCTATCCCTCCAGTATGGGTAACTGACTAATATGAGAGGCCAGATGCATATTTTGGAGGATATATTCATTGATTGGAGCTTGTTCCCGAAGCATGATCGGTCGAGGGGTGTTTCATGTTTTACTCTCCTCTGACTGGGTTTGCCTATGCAGTCATAGGTGGTCGTGCCATTACGTACCAGCTGTGATCCTGTGGTCAAAAGCTTGGAGTGATGAATTGAGGTCTAGGGAATTCCTGGTCAATTTATATGCTTTCTTTCCGTGGCATTTATTTGCCAGATGTCGAGAGTCAGTGGTACTCCCTATGACCATGAAAATCTGATGAGCTAGGTCAAATGTAGATGATCCAGTGTCAATATTACAGGCAATTTGCATATCTGCACGTGTTTGGGATAGGTTTCAAGTAATCCACGATAATCAATATAACCAAGGAGAGAAAAAAAACAGTAGCATTTTAGATCGGAAGACAAAAGCCAGAACTCCTCGAGGAGGAGATACACTCGTAAACCCAGGGACCCAATTCCACTATAATCATACGATGATATATCATACCACCACATCACATCAATCAAGCCCAGTTATGGGGTGATCGGCTGTTGATTTTCAGGTATTATCAGTATTAGGAACTTTGGCACGTCGAGATCAAACATTGTCACTTACGATCACAACTGGATTCTGGGGTTCTCTTTGCCCTCGTTGATGTGGCGATCATCTTGGTTGTCGTGGTTATCCATGACATGAATGCCGCCCAGGAGCTGGTGATTATTGACAGGCCTATTGTGACTTGGCCCAGTAGAGAGGGCCGCTCCTAATGCGACGAAAAAGAAGACGTAGGCAACGAAAGGAAATTGCATTGTTTCCTGTCAAGTGAGTATTGCAGATGGAGTTTCGCAGTATGACAGAAAGATAAATGATGCGCAAATGAGCCTGGGTTTCTGAGAGTTCAGGAAGAAGAGACTCGTAAAGAAGATAATATTAGCTACTGAGTGGCTATTGGCACTCTTTAAATAAGTATATCGGTTTGGATGGCCCTACATTAGGCAGAACAGGCAGGCTTCTTCCCCCCCAAACCTCTGATAAGCCACACTGTGAACTCACTATGGCTTCGTATACTAAATGGCTTTCGTTAAATTAATTCCCTTATTTGCATTCCAAATAGTTCCGTATCACAACTAGTGACGCGATATTGCAGACCTTTATCCGCTGTTTCTGGCGATAGTTCACTAATTTTCAAACCCGCGACAAGTGCTGATGGCCTAATGCAGCCAGACCCCGCCAAATAGATTTGTACCTGAAGACCTTTGATTTGAAAAAGAACAATCTATATTGACTGTCAAGTACGTATCAGAACAAAACGGTCAAAAGCTTGTCTGCATGAATACTAAGTACGGAGAACGTTTTAGCAAGGGGCATAAAATACGTTAGATGGTGCGCCTTGACTTGATAGGTCACAGGTTTTAGTCAATAATGATATGCATATTCCCTATTTGAATGAAGTGTGCAGGAGGAGGCTCAGAATCCCTCCTAGTTTCACAACCCTATCAGCATGATAAAGTCTGAGATTCTATCGTTAGCCTTTATGCCTATGGCTATTTGTAAATGGTTTAGCCACACAAATCTGACGACTGTATAGTGATATTTGTGCACCTGTATTTACCTTCGCTACTAGATACTTGGTCATCTCTTGAATGGCTATTATATCGGCGTAATGATCTCATGAAAGCTGGCGCAGAAGTCTTCTGCCTAATGCATGTGGGACAGGCCTCGACAGTAACTGTATTTGCATGAGAAAGGCAGTTAATTCCAGGTCAAACCTGCCAGGATACTGAGGAAGACGTGCTCTTCAGGGGCCGTGGACAGCATGTGACATGTCTTCCAGTCGGTGGGCTCATTTGGTGCACCGGATAAGCCGAGTCGCTAATTATTGGCTTAGTGAACAGGAGCTTGCTTAGTGAACAGGAGCTCTGAAGTATCTTGATCAATAAGGCGTGGCATAGATCAATAGTCGTAATGCTAAGCAATCTTTCGGCTCACATATTAGCCACAGCTTCGGGAAGCTACCTACTTGACTTTTTTTCTTTTTCAAACGGCCTAGAAAGTAGATGCTTTCCCCTAACAAGGAAGCATGTAAGTGCGCTGGATTAGCACAACACTTCGTACCCCAGAACTATTCTCGGATGAATTTGAGATACCATGACATTTACAAAGCTGATATCTGATGATAAGGAGATTATCTACGAGTTAGTGGTGCCTATCAACAATGGACATATCACAAAGCACATATTGATATGAGATCAATGATGATTTGACTAACTAAGGAGATAGATGATAATACATGTCAGGTTAGCAAATCACAATAATCTTCAGATAATGCAGTCATAACCCCGCAGCTTCCATACTAAGAGCCAGCTAGGATCAATAATTCCCGTTCATTTCCATATATCATGCAATTATTGGCCGCATTCTAGGCCGATAAGCCATAACAACGAGTGGAAATTAGCCCTAGGAAAATCCTCAAGTTCAAGACAAGGCAGCTCATTCGAAATGATTGGTTCCTGTTATTTCTGCGATTTAGTGTTTCTGTAAGCCTCTCCCAACTTTCTGGAAGAATGTGTACCAGAAAGCATAGTCAATTCAAGTTTCATGAATTGTCCAGTCACGAGTCCAAAAGGCTCACAGAGGATGAAGAGGAAAGTTATTCTGTATCCCACTCGAAACCGATATCTACTTATATATGGATTCTCCATATTATCATCTTTCTTTTGTGCCTTTCTATTGCGATGTCAGGATGGATGAGGCACCCAGCTACCCCTACCGACCTTGATTGTGCTACGCAACTTTCGCCGTACTGTTAGTTTTGTATTCATCTATTCCACTATATTTCTGCATACTTAACAGCATATATAGCGCCCCTTGTTGGTCTTGTTAAGTACGAGGATATCAGGTTCCAAGGTGATCTGCAGGACGTGAACCCATGGAAAGGAAAACCGAACCCTGCTCTGGATGAGGCATGGGAGAATATCACACATAGTAGGCAAAGCCTCAGCTAACATCTATGTGTACTAACATCGTATAGTGTGGAACATCCAAGTCTCCGCTGATGACATGCTTCGTATAAAGAAGCCACTGACTCAAGTCAAAGCTCCTCCACATCTCGGGGACGGCTATGTTGGTGGAATTGAAGTTTTTCACCAGGTATGAAAGTTTATCAAGATATAGGCTTATTTTGGGCAAATTGCTAAATTATATAGCTTCACTGTGTTAATCTCATCCGTCAGTATACTTATTATGACTACTACATGAGCCTGAGAATAAGCTACTCTCATTTCAGATTGCTCCAGAGAGACTCCGCGCACAAATTGGTAAGCTGTCGATAGGCGCCTTGACTTCTTGATACCATGTCTAACATGCAGCAGATCATGTTGAGATATTCACTGCAGCCAGGCAGCTGTCAGCTGATCCTTCGCCTCTTCTTCCTGCGTGGCCTCTGACCACCATCTTAATCTCAACTACCAACTATTTTTTTAAAATCTAGATAGATTAAATCTATATATCTTTACTTCTTTATTTTGACAGGTTATAAATCTGGTTTTTTGCTGCAGAGCTATATACACCTCTTTTTTCTTAATTTAAAATGATGCTTAAGATTAGTTCTGAAAAGTTATAATATATCTTGTTATTTTTATAATCTGAGATCTTTCTCTATCTTGACTCAACTACTAAAGAATAGGATAAATATCTTAATCTCTTAAAAAGAGCTTATTATATTATAGTTACTTGGACTAAGTAAGAATATACAGAAGATCTAAGATCTTTCTTACTTGCTCCTGTACAAAGACTGTAAGAGTTTCAGAGTTGGTTAAAAGCAGAGTTAGAGCCAGTGCCAGAGCCAGTGCTAGAGCTAGTGCTAGAGCCAGTACCAGAGCTAGTGCTAGAGCCAGTACCAGAGCTAGTGCTAGAGTCAGTATTAGAGCCAGTACCAGAGCCAGTACTAGATCCAAAGTCTCTGTTAAAAGCTTTAAAATCTTAAGTAGAGCTTCTAGTCTTGAAATCTCTATTAAAACAGACTTCTCCGAAGAGGAAGGCAGGTAAAATATTAACTTCTGTACGAGGAAAACTACTTCCAGATATAAATTATATTAAATATGTATATAAATACACACTTGAGCTTTTTAAAAATAAAAGATATTCTTACTGCAAGAGAGCCTTTTATACAGCCTTTATTTACTATTATTTAAACTTTTAAATCCGGCCTGATTACTGGAAGTTATTACTATTTATTTAGTATCTTGAATCACCAAAGACTTTAAAATTAATTAAAATAATTAACTATGTGCTTGCTAATCTAAAGGCTTGTATACAAGAATCTATTTAAATAGCCATCTAAACAGCTACTAAAACAGCTACTAAAACAATTACTAAAACAGCTACCAAAACAGCTACCAAAACAGCTACCAAAACAGCTACTAAAACAGCTACTAAAACAGCTACTAAAACAGCTACTAAAACAGCTACTAAAACAGCTACTAAAACAGCTATCTAAACAATTATTAAAACAGCTATTTAATTAATATCCTCACGTATGCCTGACACACAAGGAAAAGTCATAGAGGAATACTAATAGTTAAACTTATTAAGATTTTTGATTTCTATGCTTAGTTTTATGGGGAGTTCTATTTAAAATAAATTTTAAAATATCTTTATTTATAATCTTGATTACTTTGCATTTCCGCATTTTGATTAAGTGTTTTGAATATCTTGAAATCCTGAGATAAAACCTTTTTATATATATATAATAGTTTCAGATCTGCTTGTCTGGGGGGTGGTATTAAGATATTTACTATAGTTAGATAGTTATTAGCTGATTCTTTGCCTCTTCTTCCTGCATGGTCTCTGACTATTACCTTAATCTCAACTACCAACCATCTTCTTGAGATCTAGATAGATTAAATCCATATATCTTTGCTCCTTCGTCTTGACAGATCATTGCATAGATATTTTAAGGCAGGTGATCCAATGTAATAGTGATGCTGGAGTCATAACAGGAAGTTGGGTAAAGGGCTACAGTAGACCATAGGTTGAATTTAGCACCTGGCACAAGTGTCGTAAGCTTCAGCCTTTTATCGATTATCAGGAAAAGCCTGTGCTAGACTATGAGCCTGTGAAGCCCCTGGATGCTTTCGAGCTTGATGATAGGCCGTGCAAGCATGTCTCCATGGACCAAGTATGTCCCTAGCAGTGGTTATCGTTTAATTGTAGAATTAAATGATCTTTGTAATCTTTGTAATCTTACTACTCCTGCGATTTGTATCTCATGATTATTATCTTAAACTTATATGCAGTGAATAACTACACACAACACTGACACTTAGTTTCATCATTTTTGATAAGACTTGGCTCTTCAGACACTTACACCAGGTCTTGCTGTCATGCAGTGATGACCTTGTATGTGCTGAGACAATATGAAGTATCATACGGAGGTAGCAGATTAGGGTCGCCTACCCCGCGCAAATTGGCCCATGTGATGCCTTTATGCCTTAGGCACGAAGAGTGGGAGAGAAATCCGCCGATCAACCCTGCAATTGCTCCACATCTGCCCGTCCTTAACTTGTTCTTCTTTTTGAGTCTCCGGGATAGGACTTCCAGAAGATTTGGAAATGGCCTTGTCCTTCAGGGCCGCGTACTCAATCCAGACGACGGATAAGCCATCTGCCGTCCACCATAGGGAGTAATACCGAGCGGACTCCCTGCACCTTGAACCTTGATCCATCACAAGTACTATAGCTGACGGACAACGGTCTGACAGGCATTCCTCCTTAGGCTTTATTCTCTTACAAGTGGTCGGGCTGTCTAGTCTGGGGCTTATGACTGGGCTTACCAGTTTTCTGGAATTCCTCCAGCGATTGATCTCGTCCGCACTACTCTTTGGCATCTGCAGCAAGAATTCTCGATACAAAGGCACTTCAAGGATAGGGCCAAGGCTGACGCAACCAGCCAGAATGTACCTCGGGCACTGATCAAGTGCCCTGGATGCTTGGAACGCTGATCAGGAACATGGTTGCGATTATTCGCTCCGATTGGCGGCTGAATTAACCATGACCCATGGCTATTCCGAAGGACGACTCCAAACCCATGGCTCTCCACGTTTGTGATTGCGCTTACATGGGCAGGGAAATTTACCTCCTCAAGACCCTGACTTCGTCAGTATGCATCACACGGAGAATGTTTCATGGACTTGTCTGGGGTAAATTAGTTATCAACTTCAGAAAGTGACTGGTGGTGCCATGACGGACGTGTCGAATAAGGCTGGGTCCGTTCCCTCATTCTAACGGTTCGGCCTCATTTTTGGGAGCATCGATCAATTTCTGTCTTGGACTAAACCCCCGAGCCCGCCAGTGTTTCAAGATCCCTGTGGTTTAGAGTTAGGCATCTGACACAGCAACCGACTCCGAAGCCAAACTTGCTCATGAAGCGGATTGATGTTGTTTTTGTCCCGCAATAGTAAGATGCCGCTTGCATCATCTGGGAACGCGTGCTCAATCCCATTGCAAAACCTGGTTCATCGATGATCTCATCCGATCAACCCTCACGGACGGCATGTTGAACCCCTATGCCTATCAGCATATCACCTCTTCGCGAGCGTCACCCATCGGCAGGCATATAAAGAATCCTCGTGGTCCCCGTCCCCTACCGACCGTATATCAGGCTTCATCGCTTCCTTTCCTTCAAACCTGACAGTAGTAGCTCTCAGGCTCTTCAATTCTTTCTTTTAACAACACTTAGGACAACAACTACTGCAATGAAATTCCAACACGTCGCACCGGTGTGCCTTGCGGGCTGTGCCCTGGCCTTGCCGACTCCGGTCGAGAAGAGACAGGATCTCTCCGACCTCCTTCCGTTCCCTATCCCAAGCAATCTAATTCCGACTGGCCTTTCCCTTCCGTCTGGCCTCTCCCTCCCATCCGGTCTCTCCCTCCCCTCAGGCCTCCCCAGCTTCTCTCTGCCTACGGATCTGTCCGACCTAGGCTTGAAGCGCCGGGACGTGCCTTTCTCTCTGCCCTCTGGTGCTGCACTTCCTACAGACTCCCAGGGACTGTCTCAGCTCCTGCCCTCTGGTCTCCCTGACCTGCCCGACCTCGGCATCACCTTTCCCACTGGCCTTCCATTCGAGAAGCGCCAATTCGGCGGTGGTGGGGCCCCTGGAGGCGGATCCTCTGGTGGTCCATCCTTCGGCGGTGGCTCTGGAGGCCCGTCCCTCGGTGGCAGCAGCGGCGGCGACTCCTCCAGCCCCTTCGGAGGCCTACCCGGCCTTGGTGGTAGTGGCTCATCCTCTTCCCAGTCCGGCGGCTCTCCCTCACCCTCCAGCGGTTCATCCTCCTCCGGCGGAATCCCCGACTTCCTCAGCGGCCTCGGAGGCTCTTCTAGCGATTCTTCTAGCTCTGCTCAGCCCTCCAGCGGCAGCCCTCTCGGCGGTCTCTCCAGTATCTTGGGCGGGCTCGGAGGCGACTCTTCCCAGTCTTCTAGCAGCCCCTCTGGCTCCTCTCAACCCTCCAGCAGCGATCCCTTCGGCGGACTCTCCGGTATCCTAGGCGGGCTCGGAGGCGACTCCTCCCAATCTTCCAGCGGGCCTTCTAGCTCCTCCCAGCCCTCCAGCAGCGACCCCTTCGGCGGACTCTCCGGCATCTTAGGCTCTCTCGGCGGCGGCTCCAGCTCCTCCTCGTCCGCGGGTGACTCCTCCAGCCCTTCCCAACCCTCCAGCGGCACTGCTCCGCCCAGCCAACCCTCCGGCGGTTTCCCTAACCCCTTCGGCGGCTCCTCTTCCTCCTCCTCTGACTCCTCCGCCCCGGCACAGCCCAGCGGCGACGGCCCCCAGCCCAGCGCCGCCTTCCCCAGCATCAGCCTCCCCGAGCCTACCGGCGGCAGCAGCAGCAGCAGCTCTTCCGACTCCAGCGACAGCGACTCTTCCTCCTCCGCATCGGACTCCGAGCCCTCTCTTAGCCTTCCTACTCCGTTGGCGTTCTCGCCCGGTGGTCTGAACCTCCCGGCTCCTTCGTCTAGCTCGGCTATTCCGACTATCTCAGCTGTTCCTACTAGTGCGGCTGTGCCGACTGCGCCGTCTTCGTTTAAGCAGTTTTTTGCTTAGAAGATGGTCGACACGGGTTGTAAACAGATGGGTGGGTCAAAGTGGGTAGGTAGATGGATGGATGAATGGGCAGAGGAATTGAGGTGATGGGGATGGATGCTGGATATGGGTGGATGTGATTTAGTTATGTCATGCTTGCTGGTCAGGATATGAGGATATGAAATTTATATGGTAGTTCTTTTGTTGAGATGGTTGTGGTGTGTACCTAGATTGTCAATGAGATGGATGGTCAGTTGGTCGTTTAAGTGTGGTTCATACCGTAGTAGTAATCTGTTCTGTGAGTTGATCTTTCGTATTTCAAAATATCTTTGTTTTAGGGAGGTAGCCAAGGTGGAGGAGTGATTAGAACCGTCCTAGCTGTCAAATAGGTGATATATATGCCATGCGCAATCCTCGGGTGGCATTGAACGTATCCAATTAGTTGCCTTAATATGTAAAACCAAACAGCATTCTATATCATGCAAACCTATATAGAATACATAGTTTTAGAACCTATAGACCCTTCATCAGTCATCTACCGATACTCTACAAACCCACAATATTCCGCTGATTCTATGTATGCGAGTAACCATCACGATCTAGTAAACTCTAATATACACATCGCAAGTTGGACTTCTCAACACCTCCTCAAGGAAGCCAAACATCCACCTCTAACTCCACGCGGTGTTCCGCAAACGGCAAACTCTCGATCCCTACCGTTGTGAAAAGCGCCTGGTGATTCGGGCACGCTTTCTTGATGTGTCCCACCATGATTGCCCGGGCTTCGTCCCGCACCGCAGACAATGCAACAACGTAGGCGTGCAACTTGACGACATACTCCGCCTGTTGGAGGGTCCGCTCGATGAGAGATTTGGTATTCTCGAATGCCTGGGCAACTTGACCTTCCAGGTCAGGAGAGGTTCTGAGACGTGTATGGATTCATTCCCGCTAGGAGTTTGGACGGTCAGTTGAGTACTGGCCTACGGGATAGGTACGCGAACTTACTCTGGCCGGTGACAATCAGGCGTTCACCAATGATGCAGGCATCGCTGAAGCCGTATTGCTGGCGGCATTGCTCCCCGAAGCCGGGCAGAGAGTAGTATGTGAAAGAGGACATGGCGAGAGACCAAGTGATACTATATCTCATGAAATTGATTGGAGATAGATACTATCAACTATAGGTATTTCATCACTCTTATACTTAGATTAGAGCACTATACAGCAGCCAAGTCCGAGATAGAATAGGTTAACTAATCAACTATGGCTCCGCTTCGTCAGCGGAGGGACCAGAATACTTTGGCTCCATTGACCCACTTACCCACCATTGCCAATCCCCCAACGTCCGGATCGGAACCATCCCCTCGGTGTGCACGGATTTTTGGCATCGTTTGGCTCCGAATTATGACAGCATGGTTTCGGTGACTCGGAGTGGGAGTTGAACTAGTATCAAGGTGATCGGCGTGCCGGAAACCTGGCCATGGCTATTTTGCAACGGATAGCGGATAGGTATAAACCCCACGCAGGAACGCCCTTCGCTTCGCGGGCCACCCTCCAGTATGGGGCCCAAGAAGGCACGGATGACGGCCGGGTTTAGGAAACATGTCTTCTTTTGGCGGTACGGAGAACTTTAGATGCGGTAAGGCGGACCGATCCGATACCCAGAGCACTCAGTAGATATCAAGATATGCCCGCCACACGTGTTGTAAAACAGACTCCATAACTTTTGCATTCTGTATCAATTCTTTTGTATTGTCTGGGTATTTATAGCTACATTGTCAAGGCTCATTCAGTCTTTGTGAGTACCCTCTGTGGTTAGCCTGAGTTTGATAGATTGCGGTGTGCACAGCACCTGCAGATACATTTGACTCATTGGTCAACAATGTCCGGGATATGCAGTCACACGCACATTAGCCCGGGGTCAAAGCTAAAGGAACCTCCTGCGTCATATCCTTTTCTCTAGGCTCATCTCGATCATACATCTGCCATGCATTCTCTATGAACCCTCTCATCCCAATAAAATATAAGTTCTATGAGATGTCTCTACTAAAATATCGGTCATCTAGTCAGGTCTTATTCCGTGGTTGTGGACGGTAACCATACAGTAGGGTTCCAAATTCGTCTCTGTCGTATACAGCTTGACCGTACTGTATCAAGCCATGGCTAGTTTCTTCCACCTATCACATCAAGTCATTAATCTTACTTGCAGCAGGGCTATCTTCAGCTGAGTCTCGTCTGCAGGCCTCAGCCTTGTGAACATGGATGTTTGGTCAGATCGAGACAGTTCCACATGTTCCGCTGACTCACCCGACTCGAAGCAACCGACACGCTGGTGGCCATAGGGCCCAGGTGCTATTCATATAGAACTTGTAGATCTATCAAGGTGGTGAAAGACTAACTCCTGACGAAGGTGTTCTTTTCGGAACTATCCTCGCTCTGGACCCAACGTTTGTCTGCAGTTCGAGGCTTGATAAGCACATGCCATGCTTGGAGATCTTCGGTTTCTCCCTCGTTTAATTGGTCTTATCACATTAGGTCGTCGGCAGTACTCAGGGGCGTACGTTCCCACGAGTGTAATTCAGGGCTTTGGACCGCAGGGCGCGGGCGTCCGAGGCCGGGGATCAAAGGATTGACACTGAGTCAGTAGATTACACTGCCTTGTTTTTGAGAAGGCAAAAAAGATAACAAAAAAGCAAAAATAGAAATGGATTCGCTGTGTCGATTGGGGCGAGGCTATCAAACACAAGGCCCTGAAGTGCGACCTGTTAGCACCCCCAGAAAGCAAACATGCAGCCTTGCTTACGCGGCTAAGCTGAAACTACCCCTCAAGCCCCAAAGGCTCGACGCATCAGTTCATTTCGCCCACCTCTTACATTGCTCGTGGCTTTCTCTTCCAGATATCGTGTGCTGGGCTCCTCTTGCGCCTCTACAGTCGTCATATATATCATGCCTGGATCCCCCTCCAATCTCACACCAGTACAGAAAGATTGTTTACCGCGAGCCTCCCAACAAAATTAGGACATAACACCTTTCTTGATCGACCATGCCGGGGCGAGGTCTAACGCTCCTCTCATTGGATGGTGGAGGGGTACGTGGATTGAGCAGTCTGCACATTCTCAAGCATTTGATGGAAAGAATCAAGGATGAGAAAGGACTGGCAGAAGAGCCCAAACCATGCGAGTACTTTGATATGATAGGGGGTACAAGTACTGGAGGGTATGCTTTACCTGGATGGGTCAATATAACGTTTAATCCGACCTGTTGGGCTGACACTGCTTCTTCAGCCTGATCGCGATCATGCTAGGACACCTGCGGATGAGCGTCAACGAGTGCATTCGGGCCTATCTTAGACTCACCCAGCGCGTCTTTACCCCAATTCGATCGAAGTACGTATCGCTCGGGTTTTCTAGGCACTTGGGAGATGTGGTCAGCCGATTTGACTCATCCGCCCTGGAGGAAATAGTCAAGAGAATCATACGTGATGCATCATTGGACCCCGATGCGCTGTTCTACGACGAGGATCGTGCTTCGCAATGCAAAGTGTGGGTAGTCCAAATTTGATTAACTAAATATGTCTATGCGATCAATGCCATCGGCGTTTTTCACTAACAATGCGTTTCCGTAGGTTTGTTTGTGCGCTCCAGTCGGAAATAGCCACCCCCGTGTTGCTCACCAACTACAAAAGCAAGAGATCCGATTCCGATCGTCGCGAATCAGTCAAGATCTGGCAAGCTGCTCGAGCCACTTCAGCGGCTTCTGGTTTCTTCGATGCACAAGAGATTGAGATGTCGGCGGGCTATGTAGAGACCTACACTGACGGCGCCACGGGCTACAACAACCCCATCCGACAGCTCTGGACTGAGGCACGGGAGGTTTTCCTACCCCAGGGGGAACGTCTCGAAGATCATCTTGATGCCATCATTTCTATCGGGACGGGCACCCCGGCACTGCAGGCTTTTGGAACAAATTTGAAAGATATCGCAACAGCCCTCGTGCGGATCGCGACCGAGACAGACAATACAGCCAACCATTTTCAGCGCGAATACAAGGAACTGGATTGTGATGGGCTGTATTGCAGGTTGTCAGTCGCCAACGGGCTGCAGGATATTGGACTGGAGGACCACCAGGAGGCGAACAAGATAATGGCGGCAACCAAGGCTTATTTGGATCATCCGGACACTGTATCCAAGTTGACGAAGTGCCTGGAGCGGATGAGCCAGCATGAATGTGAGGTCGACTATAGATAGGGTGTCGTTAGCATACTAAGACTTTGCCAGGTCTGTATGAAATGAATTCCACCGATCGAGCGCGAAACCAGGAAGCCCATCTCCCTTTCCCCAGTAAGAAGCAATGCAAATGCAGTCATCCCCCTCTAATGAGTCTAGAGAACTGACTCCGGCCCAGCATCTACGGCAAGAGCCCTCGAGCTCCTTGACTCTATCTCTGCTTATAACCATGATCGCGTCCAACTCTCACTTGCCCAGGAAAGGTTGCCAGGCACGGCTGAGTGGATCTTCGAAAGTGATCAGTATAAGAAGTGGTGGAACGCAGATCACACTTCCTTCCTACTATGCACTGGCCCTAGTAAATAAACCGAACTGATACTATCCCCCGTCTGAGCGTTTGTAGGCTAACACGACCATACAGTTGGTTGCGGAAAGACCATTCTCGCGTGAGTATACCTCCCTGATTATACAACTTTATAACAAGACGGTCTTGCCATCTCAATCCTTCTCCATGCTTACCTGATGTTCTAGTACATTTGTGATAGAGAACTTGTTGAAGCAGAGTAACCCCGTCTTCTATTACTTTTGCCACGAGTCATGGGAAGCTTCCCCAGATGCTCAAAGTATATTGCGGTCGATTCTCAAGCAGATTATTCTCTTCTGCGCCCGAACAAGGCAACCCTTGTCGGATGCGGCAGTCGCACGCCTCGAGGAAGCTTCGAAAGAGAGTACAGATCTCGATGCCCGTGAACTCATAATCAATCATTTGCACCTCCTTACAGACGCATTTCTGATTATCGATGGGCTGGATCTACTCGAGGAACCACACATCAGCCAAATTCGGGAGACCTTGATCACTATCTCTCGAAGCTCGCAAGTACATCACCTCAAAACCGCGCTGTTCTATCGGAGGACCCTGGCTAGAGGTGTCGACCTCAGCACTCAGTGGAAGAATACCATTCAACTGCCGCTCTCGATAGACCATCTGGGAAGCGATATCAGAACTTTCGTCAATACTGAAGTAGATCGAAGACAACAGTATCGCAAAATTACGGATAGTGCGTTGACGTTGGAGTGGATCAAAACGGAGCTGGTATCTCGAGGCGAGCAGATGTGCGTATACCATTGAGTTCAGTTGCACCAACAGCTGGGGACAGGACTGATATAATCGACAGGTTTCTATGGATAGTGCTTCAGCTGGACAGCCTCTGGACCGATGTTTATAGTGAAGCCGACATTCGGGACAGAATGAACGAACTTCCTCGTGGGTTGGAATCCACATACAACCGTTGCCTCGAGCAGATCGTGAGAGTGAAGGACGGCAAGCAGGAACAAATGGCGCACAAGATCATGTTGTGGACACTGTGTGCGGCAAGACAATTGACAACTGCAGAGACCCAACGGCTAGTCGCCCTGGATGACAAGGATGAAGAAATCCACTCTGAGCAGTTCTTGAATCACGACCCGACTGCGTATTGTGCTAACCTTCTGGTTCTCGGATGCGGCGGTCCGCAATTCACCCACCCCTCGGTGAAGCAGTTCCTCACCGATCCATCAAGGCTGGACCCGGAGCTGAAGTGGGAAGCTCTTCCTCTCAAAGTAGCGAATTGCCGGGTTGGCAGATTATGTGGGATTTTCATGAAGAGATACTTGCAACTGGTGCCGCGAGGGCGCACAGCGAAAACCCCTGTCGATGTGGCTCTGAATGTGATGAGGGGAGTTCTTACAAACCCCTTCGTCCAGAGTATCGTGGATTCCCCTTTTGGCCTCAAGGTTGTCGATGCCTCGATTCGCCAGAAGGTGAGGATTTCCATCGACCAAATCACACACAATGCCCGGCATGTTCACTCGCAAGCAGCGTCACCTCAACCAGCGCATGCTACTGATCCTGACGGCTTCGCCCCGATTACGCATTACATCTATCAGAACTGGCTTTTTCATACAGCTGATATGACTCGTGCTGAATTCCGCGAGCAGTTTTTTCATTTCTGCTTATATAGCGATGCCTGGTTACCATGGCAAAGCGAAGGTAACTACGAGGTCGAGCATCTTCGGAACCTGATTCAATGTGCCATCTCAGTAGCCCATATTCCCCTTCTCTATCTTTCCTGTGACCAGGTAGAGAAAATGGACAAATACAACGCAGTCTTTGGAAAGCCCTTGGCCAATGATCTACTACCCATCGATTACACCATCACCACGGGTAACCTCAAATTGGTGAAGATATTGATGTCTTACTATCATCGACATATGAGCCTCGGTGGCCATTTCACAAACGCAGTGTTACACGCCGCGCGCTGCAACAATAGTGACATTCTGGAGTATTTTAAGACAGCGCTACCGAGTATCTTGGGAGAAGCTTCGACCATCGATTCGCTCTTTGACATTATTATCGCCAATGACAATCCGTCCCTCCTACAATGGTGGCTTTACACGTTTCCAGGAAGAAGGCAGACCGAAAGCGTCAGCAACCAGTTCCTGAAAGCGGTGTTGGAGATATGCAAGACTCACGTTGAAAAGACGGCGTGCCTCATCCCCCTCCTGGAACAGTGGGTAAGGATGGAAGCTGCGTCGACAGCACAAACGGCCCTTCTTACTCGAGTGAACTCTATCAGTCTACCCAAAGATTGCTTGCCAGTGATTGTTCAAGTTGGCAAAACTTCCCCTGTCGAAATCACTCTATCACAGCCGGAGTTCCTCACTCCGGGGGATACGGATAGTCTTCTGGATACCGCCCTAACCCTACCTCTCAGTAATGCCTTGCCCATTCTCCAAGTGATCATCTTGCACAACCGAAGAAAGGAAGAACACTGGGTCAAAGAATCCATTCTAGGGCCTAGGGATCAATTTTCGAGACGCCTCCTGCCCTGGCTGAAACAGCTCTTCTGTGCCATTGTACCAGAGAACGGGGCGATCATCACGGACGAGCTGCAAGCCTCCACACTGTTACAGTTGCTGGAAGTGCTCCCTGACGAGGCTCTCGTTGATCTTCTAGCTAGCCATTGTCCAGATTACCAGCTGCACGACCGCTGGAACCACAATATCCTCTACGCGTTAGCGCATCGACCCACGGCACAAGCGTTGCAAGTACTCAAGGCCCGCAACCTTCTACCGCAATTGGACCTAAATGCAACCGATGACTACGGCTGGGGCCCCCTGCACGTTGCGGCCACCCGCGGTTACAACGAGGTCGTGATCTTTCTTCTCGTGCACGGTGCCGACCCCCAGCGGCGAAACGACCGATCAGAGACCCCAGCCAAACTCGCCGAGATGAGCGGCGCCACCCCGACCATCGCAATCCTCGACCGTTGGGAGAACAGCCCTATCGGGGTTCTTCATCGGGCCTTCATGGAACAGCACGCAACCGCTCTGCAGACCCACCCGGGGATGGAGTGGGAGTGGGCATTGCAGCTCTCAGTCTGGCGAGCATTGGATAACCTATACGCAAAGGCAGAGGATGCCGGGGAGCCCATCTCGTCTGTCACTCTAGACTCGGTGGCCAGAGGCATCCGAGTTACTTCCCCATCTTCCTTTCCCGACGACTATTCATACTACATGAGGTCACGACAGATGTGGATCAGACAATAATATCTATTTTTATATCAGAATCTAACCCAGGGTCCCCCAAATCAATTACTCCGTCCAGAGTATAGTTCACTGGTAGGATATTTCTCTTAATTCACAGCACACGGGAATTCATTCGTCCATGTTATGTTTGTCCTGATGAAGGTGATAATTCAGAGAATCATCCCGGGGGCTATCCTCCCAAGGGAGGGGAGCCATAATACACCCTGCTACATACGATAGAACCTCATGCTAAACTAAGGGAGCATAGAGGAGTTACTTTATAAATAGATTTATGCCCTCGGCGCCGCAGGCCTGCGTGGTCGGCCGCTGGCGAAACACATATAATATTGATGTCACAAGCATGCCATTTCTACTTTCTGCCCATATATGTAGCACACGTATATTTATATCTCCCATGATTTGCGAGTTTGGAAGTATGATCAACATATTGATTATCTAAAGAATTAGTAACGAAGGGACAAGCGCCAGGGAACCTCTGAAACCCGTCGAATGATGACAATATGATCTTCAACGACCAAGCACCAGAGACTTGGCCCTAAGATATTATGAAAATAATGTACGTATCATCATACTTTCGCCCAAATCTTCCCCTTGGACAGGTAAAGGCGAGCCAGAGCATAGAACAACGTCCCGCCCGCAAGCATCACACCGGTGAAGACCTGCAACTTCCAGTACTCGCCATCCGCCGCCGCAATCAAGGAACCACCGATAGGGCTGCCTACAAGGGCCGAGATTGACATGAAAGCATACAGCGCTCCTGACCGTGTGCCAATCTCATGGATATTCGAGATCTGGGCGACCAAGGCTGGGCTGAGTGCTGTGTATGTGCCCGAGCTGAATCCAAACGCTGCAGCGAACACGATGGCCGTTGCGTTGGAGTGGCCGGGGAGCCATAGCCCGAGGACGAAGATTGTCGACAGGCCCGCTGCGCAGATTGAGATGTTGAAGTTGCCGAATTTGTCTGCGGCGTAACCTGGTAGGATTCGGCCGATGCCACTACAGCGTTGGTGTTGGTCAGCATGCCCGTTTTTTTTTTTTTTTTTTTTTTTTTTTTTTTTAATTGTGACCGAGCTCTCCCAAGCTCGAGTTTACTTTCAGAGTTGACATCTTACCTTGCAGCATTGTATATCGAGACTAGATACCCGGCGAGACCCGTACTCATCCCCACATGCTCGCCGTATGTGACCATGTAGGTAATAGGAATAAACATCCCCATCGAATACAAGAAGCTCGCCAGCGTCACCAGGACGAAGGGCACATCAGTAAACCCCTTGAAGTAACTAGTCAAAGTCAAAGCCGTGGGTTTCGGCCGCAAACGCGAGCGAACAGTCAAATTCGTCACAGCCAGCAATCCCAGCATCAAGAAGGCGCATATACGCATCGCCCAACCAAATCCATGTCGCGTGATGATGTGATCAACCAGGATCGGCATGATAACGCCACCTAGGCTTGAGCCGCTCGCGGTAATGCCCATTGCCAGAGCGCGCTTTTGGCGAAACCAGGTCGCCACGCAATTGAACGAGGAGTAGAGGACCATGCTTGCGCCAAGGGGGCTGCAGATCGATTGGGAAAGAATGAACTGGTAGTATTGTGAGGACAGCGAAGCCATCATTAGTCCGAATACGTGTAGCAGGGATCCTGTGAGGAGAAGCCATCGGGGTCCGTATGCGTCAAATAGCCGGCCAACAAAGGGGCCCTAGGGGGTGATTAGATGAGTCAGTTTGGAAATTTCTCAGTTATATTCTTCTTTTTATTGAGAACTCATGGCAACAATAGAACGTTAAACGCGGATGAGAATATGTAACTTACCGTGATGAACATCATGAACATAGATATGGCAGGAATCCACGACACTGTGCTTGCCGACAAGGTTCGCAGCTGGTGGGTTTGATAGTATGCCTGGAAAATTCCCACGCCTGCGCAATACATAATGAATAAGCCAAAGTATTTCAAGAGTAGATACGTGGCTCACAATTTGTCCAGCCGAAGCTCGTAAATAGTCCAAAGAACGCTCCGACTACTACGAGCCATGCACGGAGACCGCCGTCTGGGAAGTCATTCGACTTTGTCTGTGAAGGGCCTGTGTCCTGGCGTTCCTTCTCGTCGGTACCGTCTTGTGTGTCCATCCTGGCAGCGATGAAAGATTTCAATGGGTGGATTGAATGATTTGGCAAGAAAAATGATATGAAAATGTGGAATCAAAGACGAGGAACCTTGATCCGGATTCGTTTTGTGCTTGTACTTGCGTCAGGTATTTATATTACTGCAATGAAGCTGTGAGTTATTGATTTACTTCTATATCAATCAGAGACTAGATCTAATCAAGTATAGTCTGTGGGGAAGGCGATGGATTCTAAGCAAGCTGATTGGATCGGAGGTCCGCGGTGGTCCGAGTGACCAGGGACATCAGCATATTGAGTCATCGATAACATCAATAACTATCCACGTCCTCCCCACAAGCATCTTTCCGTGCACTAAGAGCTTGTTTATGTACCTAGAGATGCACTCGCTTAAGCGGCCAATCCCTGACCAGGCCATAGGGCCGACAAAACGAAGTGCTTGGCAACAGCCAGCGTCATGTGAGTTCTGCCGGCTCAAGAAGATCCGATGTGACAAGCAACGCCCTTGCTCCAGTTGCGTAGCTAGAGATACAACCTGTGAATATGTTTCATGTAAGCTGAGTTACAATGTTGCTTATGCTTGGAAGTTGACCTATGCAGTGGCAGGAGGGACCCTGCATCCAGCGGTCCAAACAGGTGTCAATGATAGTGCTCCGGCTACGTACATAGGCACTCCGTCGTTAGAAAGGTCTGCCCTCAATAACTACGTGATTTGACCAATTGCGCTAATTCTCACTCAGAGATATCCAGGAGGTTAAGGAGCGCTTGAAGAGGGTAGAACAACTGTTGCTGGAACGTCAGAGCCCACTCCAAGGCTCAAATCCGGGGGACGTAGATTCTCTGGTTATTACTCCCCAGCCTGAATCCAAGGCAGTATTGCGTAATGTTAACCACGAGGAGTGGGAAAATCTGGAATCCATTGCAGCGTCCCCGCAGGCTGAAGGATTGAAGGATTCAAAAACTGAAAACAAAAGTCTACAGAGCCAAGCACCCTCGGCAATAACGCAGGAGTGCGGTATAAATCGGCAGCTCCCTCCGGTTGACACAGCTAAGGCACTGCTTGAACACTACGTTCAAGGAGTAGACTATTTGGGTCGTGTAGTCCATGCCCCATCGGCACGCAGTCTCCTTGAAAGTGTATATTCTCAGCTGTCACAGTCAACCAGTCCTCCCGCCGAAAGTATCATATTCCTTCTAGCCATATTTGCTTCCGCGTCATTCTATCTAGAATGTGGGCAGCTCCATCTATCATCTGACGGGCTACACCTGCACGCAGGACAATCCCACCGTTGGAAAGAGACCACTCTTCAGCAAATGATGCAAATGGATCGGCTTTTCTCGTGCTCAATGATGTCATTGCAATCAGCTTTGGTCATCCTAGTCCTTCTTTGGGATTCAGAAGGGCAATCAAAAAGATTTCATACTCTGAAAAGCCTCGCGTATGCGAAGGCAATTCAAATGGGGATGCATAATGTAGATGCAGGATCATCAGACGTTGGGCAAGATCTCGAACAGGAGATGAAGCGCCGTATATGGTGGCACCTCACTTGTACAGATTGGTTAGTTATATGCATGCTTTCAAAAGCAGACTGAATCTTTATGACTAACCATACTACTCACATCTCAGGTTACTTGGAAGCGCACCCGGCCCACAGCAGGGTATTTACATGATCAGCCCTCACCATACGACGGTCAAGTGTCCTGCCAATATCGAAGACGAAGATCTGACCGAAGAGGGTATTCATCGACACCCGAAACCCGACCGTCACCCAACATCGATGTCATTCTTCCTCTGTCGTCTCAAATTCGCCCAACTCTGTCGCGAATCCATGGACGCAATTCAATATGCAAAGACTACACAACCATCACAACTCATATACCCGCTCATACTGGAAATAAGCGACAAGTACATGTCTTTCCTCAGGGAGCTACCGTGGTTCTTCCGTCTTGAAGACGAAGAAGACGAGGCGAAACGTACAGACTTGACCAAGAAGCAGCCCTACATCTCGCATCAGCGCGCTGTGCTTCTCTATGGCATTTACTCACGCCTGGGTCGCCTCCACCGCCCGTTCGTCACCAAAGGTATCGCCGACCCTGGCTTTGCAGGTTCATACAATATCGGTATCGAGTGCGCGGAGAGACTTCTACGAATCCGTCGCATGACGGCGGTCCACGGGAGTCAGCTGCTTGACATATTCGGCCGCTCGCAGAGTGTTGACCAGCATACTTTCAATGCTATGCTGCTGCTCACAATAGATGTGATGGCGCATCCGAACTCGCCTGATTCAGAGCGCCGCAGAGCGGACGTTATTGAGATATGCCACATCTTGCAAGATAAGCATGTAAGGTTGGGTCAGCCTGCGAATGGAATTAGTCGAGCCGTGCAAATGCTGTTGGATATCGTGCGGAATTCGAACCGGCCCCACATTAAGGACAAAGATCGTATTGACAGCACCGGTCAGGTTGGCTCAAATACTGCGCAAAGTATGGATAGTCTGGTGGTTCCGGATCAATGCATGATGGCATCGGAAGCATCGTATCAAACGGCGTGGATCGACGAGTTCCTTTCAATATCTGATAATCAAGATATGGACACCCTTTTCGATGAGCTCTGGGGATCTTACTCAGAGACGAGCATTCCATCTCGGGAGGGCTTCTTGGATCGGGAGGGGCTATCCTAGTGGCTTTGATGGGGCACGTCGTCGTATAAGGGTATTAGTGTTATGTTAAGAGAGGACAAACTCGAGGCTACTTGAGATACAGGCATAATTGACTTGTACTCGCTTATCAGACCAAAGCGGCCAAAGTCTTCTTCACAGCGCCAAGAGCCCTGACCTACAGACCTGGTCCGTGCAGGTGTCTTGACCCAAACCCACCAATAGGACCTCCAATCCTCCGCACATGAACCCTGCATAGGCCATATCATGGTCACAAGAAGCGAGATTCATGCAGGCCTGTGCATGAATACTATGTAGGACAGAATGACCCTAGTGACCAATCATATCACAGATACAGTAGCACAAGCATGCATGTCAACCTCAGCACAGGCCAGGAACTAATGCACGGTGTTGCAGGACGATGGCTCTAAAATGTAGATCATCACGTGGTGTGTCCAATCATATCCATGGTTACCATCTACAATTGACCCACAGGATATCTGGGGGTGATTGGACTTGTCCGGGCCTGGATTTCTGATATTTTCGGGGGGAAGACACTACTGCTTCCTATTATGGAGGAAGAAACATGTTATCGGTTCTAGCTATACTACTGCATTATTCTCTAGCTTCGGAGGAGAAGAAAGCACAGTAGGCAACCTACTATCCCTCTCTCAGAACAAGAACTTCTAATCCACACTTAGCACGGTCGCATATTCTTGATTCTGGTCTTTTGTTGATAAAAATGGTATAGCTGCTCACTAGAGATAGTATATTACTTATGTATATGTTGCATCAAGGCATATTGACGATGACCAGCTCGACACCATGTCTTGAACACCCGCAGCACCGAATTCCATCTCCATCGATATCAGCGTTCAGCTCTTCTAGAGTAATACCCAGTAACTTTATAGGCAAACGGATAGGGTTTGCATTTGGCTGATATCCTGACAGACAGTGTGAGGTGTAAAGAGGTCTTTGACGAAGCAGCGACAGCAAGGATGCATTGAAAAGAGCTCGTGGGATCTTGTTCTGTGCATTGTGAAACCGAGCCGAGTGTGTCTCCATTCGGTGGTTATGAGTCCAGGTCCCGGTCCACAGATATGGGACGAGGACGATACCTGCCGGAGACTATTTGACACATGGGGCGTTGCTGATACACAAAGCTGAGCTAGCGATTGCAGTATGCCTTGTAGACCACGCACGCAAAGCAGCAATACCCTTCTAGCTGTTCTTCGCTAGTCCATATTGAAGACCCCAGAACTGGCACAATGCCATAGACCTCGTCATTAACTCTCTCTCCTCATTCCGAGCCTTGTGTATGATTCCTAATCTCGTTAGAAAGCTGTACCGTGAAAACGGATTTTCTTCTCAGGGACTTACCCATGTATGCTATGAGTTGTGCTAGTCCAGAAGTATTCTTTTGCCTCGACTACAAGATTGCATGACTCATTTGCGGCGGTTTCTATCGGATGCTATAGTCGGCAAGCCTGGTCAAATTGCGCTTCTTTACGAAAAGAAATTATCGATTCTAGCTTGCGTTCACAGTGGAGAAACAGATTCTGGGCGTTCTGCATGTGAATTCGTTGTCCAGGAGTGGGAAGCGAGTATGTATTACTATGGCATCCAGTCGGCATCTCATAGCCGCCCAATAAATTGCCCTTAATTGCTAGATACTGAGACGAGCACTTGCCCAAAAACAAGCAAGACAGGATACCACTGCAGGGACATGAATATGTGCAACCTATTCAAAGCGTATTTTAAGTAAACACGTCAGTCGCATAACGCATGCTCGCCTTCAAGTGATCGAAGAACTTCTCAACCTCCTCATCATTCACCTCAGGCGGGACATCTTCCTGCTTCGTCTCCAACGCAATCCGACGACGCTCCTTCTTCACATCAACATAGATATTGTTAAAGGCTTGGCGCACAGCCTTGCCTAGGTCCGCACTTCCACAAACATAAATCCTAGCCCCCTGCTCAAATAGCGAGACAACTTCGTCTCGGTCACTTGTAATCCGGTCCTGGATGTGCTGGGCTACGGAGCCGTCGGCGGGACGGCTGTATGCCCATCTGACGTCGACGATACCCTTGCGAGACCATTCAGCGAGCTCTTCTGCGTGGATGTCGTCCTTGCCTTTGGTGCGGCAGCCGACGTAGAGAATAGCCGGGGCGGGCTTTTCGGTAATAGAGTCGCTTCGGCTGAGGATCTTTTCAGCCCGGTCCATGACAAAACCGCGGAAAGGCCCTAAGCCGCTTCCTGCGCAGGCCATTATCATTGGCGTGTTCAGGTCGGAGGGGGGCTTGAAGCCTGAGTGGGAGGGACGGACAGCGATGTGAACGCGTTCGTCGGGTTGGAGAATGGAAAGGTAGGTAGAGGCTACGCCCATGTACGGCTCGTCTGTGCCGGAGAGAGAGGGTGCGTTGAGCACGGACACTGTAATTGAGCATTCTGTCGGGTCCGTAAGGGGTGAGGATGAAATAGAGTACTGGCGTACTCGCATGGGCGGGAGCATGGCTAGAAAGTCGCCGAGGGGTAGGCCGATGGAAGGATAACGATCCAAGATGTCCAGCAAGCTGAGGCGTTTAGTGACAATCTCCTCATTGAAGCGGCTAGGACTGTTGGCCAAGTATCGCAGCTCGGCCTGGGATTCTTCGTCGGCCACAGCTGCATCTGCCAGAGCAATCAGGTCTCGTTTGGACGCGGGTTGGGACAGTTCAACATAGGAGGAGAGGAGAGCGAAGGCAGAGATAGGGGTGTCAATGGGAATGGCTGACGGTCCGCTTTGGGTCTGGGATGGCTTGCGAACAGTCAAAAAAGCATCCCAAGGCAGTTTGAACCGACGCATTGCTCGACGGACGATGCTCGTTGGGTTCACGGGAAGCACGGCAAGGTAATCACCGCACTGGTAGGTCATGTCGCTTGGAAGCTTGATTCTCACCAGTCGTTTCGCTGAAACGTCGGGTGCTGTTAGGAGTTGGTTCTCAATCACATATCCTTCCTGCAGCTGAAGACCCAAGGTTGTCACTCGCTTTTCCGAGCTGAATTCGACTTGTAGGCCTGAGCTGGCTTTCTTGCCAGCCTGACCCTGAGCTTTGGAGCCAAATTTCGCACTTATGGCAGGCCATAATGCCGACTCACTCCAGTTATCGAAATCAGTAAACATGTCGGCGATGGCGGTATCAACTAATCCAATATCACACAAGCGATTTCCACCATGCTCGCCCACCAGCTCGTTAATGGCTTTTGGAATCCGGTAAAAGGTAGCAGTCCAATCATCTTGATGGAATCGGTGATCAGCGAGTTACATAGAATAGAAAACGCGTTGATGATAAGGGATACTCACGATGTCCACAACCGAATACGGCAAAATTTATGCCCTCGAGTTCATTATCCTTCGCTCCGCTTAGCCACTCGAAAAAGTGGGCCGCATTGTCAGCGGGTTGGCCTTCATAAGATGCAGCAATGAAAACCACAGGATCTCCTTTCGGAACATTCTCGGTGGCTGAATCTAATGAATTGACTCTGGCACTAAATCCCCATGCGGCTGCATCATCTGCCAATCTCCGAGCCAAAGCCTCGCAGGTTCCGGTGTTGCTACCGAAGAAAATGTGCATCGGCTTCATGTCTCCCTCAGGAAGGGCTGCGTCTTTCTTACGTTCCCTGCTAGCTACCTTGGAAGATTCAGAAGGCACGGATCCACTGTTCAAAGCTGACTCCAAGGTTATCGGGTCCAGCCCATGCCTGAGAGTAGCTCTCATCTTGAAATCCTGCGGCTTGATGGTGAGTGTCTGTTTGATCCGCAGGTCATAGCTTGGATCATCCAGCTGAAAGTTGAAATTTTGCAACAGCAAAGCAATGGCCAGTAAGCCTTCTTGCCAGGCAAATGGCCGCCCAATACAGCCTCGCATGCCATTTCCAAAAGGCTTCCAGGCGTTCCGAGGGAGACTGTTGAAATTCTCATCCAGCATCCTCTCCGGCTTGAAGTCCTCGGCGTCCGCACCGTAGACCTTGGGGTCGCGGTGCAATTTCGGGAGAAGCACCGTGATTGGCTCGTCCTTGTTAAGAACATATTTTCCATTGCCCAAGGTCACAGGGTCTTCTTTGTTCTTAGTCGGATGCGCATGGACTCTTATGGCACTCGCCGGGGGGTTAAGGCGTAGTGCTTCTCGCATGACTGCATTGATATACGGCAACTTGGGGAGATCATCCACGGCAATCTTCCGTCGGCCAATCACTCTGTCCACTTCTTCCTGTGCCTTTTTATACGCAGGTGCATTTTTGAGTAGATAATAGAAAACAAAGGACAGCATTCCAGATGTAGTTTCGTGGCCTGAGGGAGAAAAAGGTCAGAACATGATAAATCATAACGACCAAACTCAGACAAAGTACCTACCTGCAATCAAAAAGGTAATCATGTTGTCAATGATTGACTCATCACTGAGGCCCTTCCCTGACTGAGGGTCTCGGCCAAGGATGAGAGCGTTGAGCAGGTCCTTCTTGTCTGATGGATGCTTCCTCCTATCTTCGGTCAAATCCTTCGCCAAATTCCGCATATAAGAAATATCGTTCCAGAAAGAATTGTTATCGCTCGTGGGCAGTTGGTTTAACAAAGATGGTCGCTGTGCCCTATAGCTAGCTACCTGCAATCCACCAACCATCGCTTCTACGAAAGGGTGCATGCTATCGTGGTAGAAAGAGTTGAAGCGGGTTCCCATGGCGCAGAGAGCGATGGAGTCGAGAGTCAGGCGGGTGAAATCTTCCGTGACCACAATGGGAGTCTCCGGTCCCTGTCGAGCCCATTTCATGACGAGCTGGTTGGCAATGTCTTGCATCTCTGTGGCAGATTGACAATTCATTAGTCCGACGCAATAGGGGTACAATTGGCGATGGGCTGCTTACCATCGAACATGGCCCTAATAGATAGGGGCCCAAAAGCAGGAATAAGGACACGGTGCGCAAGCGCCCAATTCTCTTCGCCGGGGTACCGGGCTGTGAATAAACCATCGTGAAGAAGATGGCGAAGCTGGCCCAAACCACCATCTACCGATTTAGCAAATCGCTCCTCATTGCACGCTTCATCGACGAGTTCTTGAGTAGAAATCACCACTCTCGACACGCCGAAAGTGGTCAGGCGGTAGATTGGACCTTGGCAGATGCATCACAGTTAGCAGAGATAATCATCTCAAAGGAAGGAAGAAAGAGTCAAGGCTAGCTGACTCTGGAGTGAGACGCAAAAGGGATAGAAAAAGCAAACATGACATTGTGGAGGGGTAAGGGCGGGGTTACCATATTGATCTGCCAGCAACTCAAAGCTTCGGATTGGCATCTCCTGGTCAATATCGTAGACATTTCCCAGAAATGGAACGCCTTTGGGGCCTGGGATAGGAACATGCTTTACGCTGCTCATGATGGTGTCTGGATCTGGGTTGGCGCCAATTGCACTAGAGCTCTTGATGGAGAAGATGATTAGTTCTCACAAAAGGTCTGGTGGAACAAACAACACGGGGTTTAAGTTTCTCTGCGCGACCACAGATCACCTGACGGACACACTTTGATGATGAGTCGAACTGAACTTGAGAGGGGACAGACACATGCAGGAAGGAGACTTTATACCTCGTAGAATTTTGAGAATATTGCGGTCGGGGGGAACGTATGCCTGATGATGGTGCATAAGTCCAGTGCAGATGAAGTGTCATCATCACTCCACGCCATCATATGCGGAAGGGAATCCCCAGCCAGAAGGCCGCCCGACTGCAGTGCATACCAGGGCAACCATACTTAGTGGCGAACGTCATGGGGCTGATGAGGGTGGATCATGATCCAATGTAGATCAATGAGTCCAGAGGACGGGATCGTAAGTAATGGAGAAACCAGCGCATCTACCGCGGCCTGTAAGCACTAGCGGGAACCTCGGCCAGCCAGAGATGGAGGTTTACTATTCATAGCTGGGGCATGAATTATGATTAGCAAAGGGGGGCATATGATCGGTCCATCGGTATGTCCGGACACGGAGATCGGTGACAACGGACCGATGGCTAAGGTTAGTAGATACTCCGTGACAACTCCAAAGGAAGTAAAAGCAACAATCCATGGATGCTCTCTTTTTATGCCACTTATGCGTTTCGGTGGATCCCCATGATGCTTGGTATGTGCGTATGATCAGTCATCATGGCCCCCACTTTGCTATCGAACTGGTCTCGTGGCGCAATGGTAGCGCATTAGTTTCCGGTACTAGAGGTTGTGCGTTCGAGTCGCACCGGGATCGTTCTTTCCTTTTTGCCATCCGACGGTTGTAATACTTTCTTTTTTCGCACCGCATCTCACTCAACAAGCATCCTTGCGTCATTAAATCTCCGTCTTGAACCATGTTCCCGGTTCACAACCTTATCGCTCAGTCTCGAGACCTGTCGACCGTGCTGAAGAGGTCGCATATGCGAATGCCCAGAGATAATACACCCATCAACAATAATATTAAAGCACCGTAGATGATCGTAGGCGGCTACAGGACGTGACAGACGGCGGTATGACTCGGTCTGCATCACGATGGAAGCCTATACTACAATTGATAGGCCGACGGGGCTAGTCAGTATATCAGTCAGGGTGCTTAGCTGATTTCGCAAAGTTATAGAAGCAATAATCTGCATAGCCCAGAAAGAATCCGTTTAAATGCAAGTTGGTATATATACAAGAGGAAATGAACGCTCGTCCTAGGGCCACAGGACTAGAGAAGATGATGGGAACAATATGAACAAGATCAAGAATAACTCAGTAAAAGTAGGATAGTGCGCCGCTCTCCCGATCATGGTGCTCACTCAATCTGGTTCAAGAACAACTCCAGCGCGACCTTGGCCAGCAAAGCAGGCGCTGGTATGGATTGCTTCGCCGCGTTGGTGTGATGGGCACGCAGAAGCTTCATACAAATCCCCACAGAAAGAGGTAAGATTGGCACCCCTGGAACAAAGGTTGGATTTATCGTTTTCGTCATGGACACAGAGGTCATTTTTGAAATGGATACTTCAGCCGGCTAGGAGACTGGCTGGTAGCCCTTATGTTTCCATTCGCTTTGTTTCCACTCGGACTGGAAGTTGTTCATCTCTGTCCGTTCGGAATCCCACTTCGCATCGTTCAGGGCATGCTCGAGACGGCCCCTCTTGCGCTGCCGCACACAGAAGAAGATGAAACCAGCCAGACAACTGGCTCCGACAGCTGCTACGCCAATGCCGACACCAGCCTTTGCGCCACTTGGTAGCTCGTTCCATTTTTCGGACAGTGACTTCGGAGGAGGCTTGTTAAGCTGTTCCACGGTGGTCGAATTACCACTAGGATTGGAGAGTCAGTATTGTAGGTATAGTGGGAGAAATCGGCTATAGGGAGCTACTTACGACACGACCTTGATGCTCTCCCAGGATCCCGAATGGTCTGAGTACGTATACTCCTTGCCGGTGTGGAAGTCATGCACGCGAACCTTCTCAACTACCATGGTGTACGGGCCAGCCGAGTAATCAATCTCGCCACCTGCCCATACAATGGTACCATGAGGCTGACTGGGATCGCCGGCAGGCCAGATTCCAAAGCGGATGTTGCTGGGGGTCTGGGGGAAGTTCTTGCCACCCACAGCATCTTCATACTTCAGTGTGCGGACCAATTGCTGGTCAATCCACCACTCGACCTTTTCACTCGTCCAGTAGGTGGTATAGTTATGGAATTCCGTGTCGGCATTAGGAACGTAGTGGAAGCCACCCCGGTCGAAAGACGTGTTGTTGCCCTTGCCGAAATAGTTGGACTGTACCTCACTGGTGTTGTATCCCACCCACTCCCAGTCAATCTCGTCCAAGTCATCCGATTGGAGCACCACACTGCTCACTACACCACCACCCTTGGCCATCTTGACATGAGACTCGACAATGCCAAAGAAGATGAAGAAGTTAGATTGCATAGTGGGCGAATCCATCTTTTGGGCGATGGAGAATTCCGCACCCTCATCGGTGATGCCAATATTGCCGTTGGTGACATTCCAGATCGTGTCGTCGAGGGTAGAGTTGAAGTACCAGGTATGATTGGTACCTAAGGCTGCGTCTGCAGGACATGTTGTATTGAGTGGGTTACAGTTGCTGAAAGTCTGAGCGGTAACAAGACTAAGACTGGCTACCAGCAGCGCCAGTACATGAAAGAGTGACATGATGGCAGGCTGTGTTGTCGAGGGTCACCACTCCCCAGAGATCTTGGTTGCAATGAGCGGAGCGACTCGGGTCAAGTAGCGGGTCAAGGATCTCTCCCGAATGTGATAAAACGTTAACAGAGGGATCTAAATGGAGAGATCGAACCCTACAATGGCGTTGTCGAATATCCAACTGTTCCCCACAAAGAAAAAAAAGAGTGACGTCTATTGAATGAATGGCAGTGCGATCGAATCGCACGAGGTGTGTTTGATGCCCACCGGCAAGGGAACGAAGGGGAGCAGGAGAAAGACAGGAACGAGATGAAACGGAGAAGAACAAACGACAGGAGAGGAGAAGAACGAGAGGGTATGACGGTTTTCCTTTTAATTAATTTAGAGCCATGGCATCCAACCCACACATAGGCGTTGGCAAACACTTTGCTTTCCCTTTTTTTTTCGTCCCCTCATCACTAATATCCGAGTCATGCTTATTTTTAAACCAGCATGTCTCTCTTTTTTCTTTCCCTACATTGGATGTCACTAGTTCGGCCCTAAACATTAAGGGGCACTTTTGAAACAGGAAACTGCCCGACCAAGAGGGTATGGCTAAACGGTATTGGGCCTAGCGGGCTGCCGATCCACTCTGGTTTGGCCACTAGCGTGGTCCCTGACCCTGACGCTAGTCTGATCTGGAAAGGGTCGCTTGTACCCGCCAAGACCCTGCCGCGATGGGCGATAAGCAACGCTCAGGCACCCAAATCCAATCAGCTCAGGGGAGCGTCGTTGGATCTTCCTGAAGATTAAATGAGTTTGTGTTAGTATGGGTTAGTCTGATTTGATCCGGGCCAGAGATAACAATTGCCACTGTGCGGGATTCGGGGAAGGGTCCTGCCAACAATTCATCAGGCTGACACCCACAGTGTAAAGCCTCTGTTCCCTACACTCTTCATTAATAACAAGGGTCAAATTTGACCTTGCTTCGGAAGCATCCCAGGCACCAACATCCTGCACCTGGCCAAGACCCTTGGCCTGTCGAAGCCAAAGGCAGTCTCAGCAGGCGAATTACTAGTGGCGGGGCCGGCTGGGGAAGGTCTCAGCACAAGGCCAGTGCTGTGGCAGTGGCTGGTGGATGCCATTGAACAGTGGACACCACTGCGGCAAATTTTAGGTCCGTTAAATGGGGTGGTAATTTTGGAGTCAGGAGCCAGTAGAGACACCGCAACCTCCCGCAAGGTTCGCCTCCTTGTGGATATAATAGGCGAACCATAATTCTTCACCCTACAAAGATTAAGATATGAGGATCAGCAGGAGGTCTCGGTGCTGCAGAGGCAGAACATGCA
Organism: Aspergillus costaricaensis CBS 115574; assembly: GCF_003184835.1. Classification (NCBI taxonomy): domain Eukaryota; kingdom Fungi; phylum Ascomycota; class Eurotiomycetes; order Eurotiales; family Aspergillaceae; genus Aspergillus; species Aspergillus costaricensis. The sequence goes on from NW_020291806.1 coordinate 676,615, forward strand.
GATACAAGGAGCGTTTTCAAGGTGAGGTTGCAGACCGCTACCTACCAACTTATGCAGAGCGTGCAGTTTCGGATTTGCCAAGCATTCTTTTACCCACTGCCAACAGCCGTTCGGATGAGCGCGAGGCCAAGATGCCGAACTGCAAAGAGGGTGCCTGACCTCGTATACCGTTAGACGCCATCATCAGGCAAGTTATGCGCTGTCCCGTTACCCTTGTGTTTAGTAGATTGTTGTACCTCGTTCGGTAGATTGTCGGCCCATGACTAGTGGGGAAAACTTACAGCCCCCTTTTTTGGGGGCTTAGTACCCGTCCACTGCTGTCAACAGTCCAAAGTAGATCCGCCATAATTTTGGGGCACATGACGAGGGAGCTCTGAGTGAACTGGGGTATAGTAGACTATAATTGCGGCTGTTTTCTCGTTTCATCTGTCTTGTTGTGATGTAAGGAAAAAATATTAAGCGTCGCCAAACTTGACAATCCATCCAAGCTCTTGTAGAAACTCTCGTACTGCGGCTGGAGTACCGTTATTATATATCCTGACAACAATGGTATCTAGGGGTGCTATTTCCTTTATCTGGGCATCGACCTCCAGGCATATCTTCCGAATGGACACATTGTTCATCTGGTCATTTGCGACCAGAATGTTGGCAAATTGTCCGAAGATGAGCATCTCCAATGTCTTCAAATTGGCACAGCTTTGTCGTAATAGCTGTAATCTTCGCAAGCCATCTGCGAGTCTCGGCTCTCTAGAGGCGCCTGATATGTGCTCGGTGACCGGAAAGTTGATGCATAGATGAGACAAGACCCCGGAATTTTTAGGTCCGATACAGTTTAGGAAGGACTCCAAGACAGTGCCTGGACGACACGCCGTCTCCATCTCGTGGAAGATGAACCGATTCATACTATACAAAGTCATTCTGGTCTCGTCCGATATTTGTCGGCTGACGTAGGTCAATGCAAGCCATGAGCCGGGTTTTTCGGGTGCAAAAGCTTCCAGTGGACATCCTGGGTCTTGGAAGATGTGAAGTGGATGAGGTAAAACGAGAACTTGTTTGTATATGTTGTTACGTATCTTGATAGGTAAATCCAAGAAATTGAGAGGCAATGGCGATGCTGATATTGTAGGCGTGTCTGCAGTACCTGAACAGGACATGATAAGAAAATATCGAAGCGACTGTGTTTGGTAGAAGTGAAGCTGTTCGGCAGCTCTTTGAAGCTAAGTATTTCTTTATCAAGCGAAACAAAGAAAGGTTTAGTGTTTCGTGATCTACATTAGTTAGCAGAAATGCAAGGTATTATACTTCTGTGGCATTGGAATCTAGCTACTCACGAATTTGTCAATACATCACCCGGGGATGTGCCATACTCTGCAACTCACTGGAAGATGTAAGCCAGATAATGACGCCCCTCCTTTCACAATTTGGCTTTGGAGGAAAGGAAGAAATGGTCGATAGAAAAGTGACTACAACAAAGGATGGAAGCCATGTGACTTGCGGAAGCGGGGGATGTCAGAGCCCTGCCTCTTTCCGAGAATTCCCAGCCCGTGGGATTGCTTCCCTACAATCCATGGTTGCATCAGTCCCACTGGATGCATCTAGATCTATTCTACGGAGAACGAAATGATCAACGAAACATGACAACTTTAAGTATTTTGAGCTTTTTAGTCCCTATGTTGATGCAAAGTTTTCGGCAGAATGTGCTGCCAAACTCACTACTCAAACAATATACAGTACTCCAAGCCAACCAAAGGATATGGGCATCAGTCGCTTCAATCCAAGGTTTACTGTCATTATTTCCATGGATATAGGACGTAGGTATCCATAGCAATAATATATTTGATTCTAACGCGCTTAGAGTTTCTAAGTTCTAGGAATCTCCTTTGTCGAGCGGCATTAGATGGGCGCAGACATCTCGCATCTTTAACCCGACCACACATAAACAAAGAAGCGATGATCGACAGTATTCTTGAAACAGCCAGTATATCAATATATAAATTGGTGAACCCAAACTAAGTCGCTGCTGTAGTCAATCTTACAAGAAAGTGCCCCATATACAGAGATGGATGCCATACCGCTTCCCGACCAGGTTTCTGAGCTCTACAATGACCTTCTTTCCCGCTGTGCACCCAATGAGCATAAAGATTGGGGACTCGCCATCACAGCTCTGAAGCTTCTCGCCATTACCCACAGACCATTTAGCATACTAGAGTTGTCTTGGGCCGTGACTCTGCATACCGCTCGCAATGTTAACACCGTTGACGAACTTGCCAAGCTAGTGGACCATAAAAAGCTCATGAGCATGATTCAGCCCTTTATCGCAGGCGTTGAGCTTGATGACTTGAGAAAATACCAAGTCCAGCTCATAGAGAAGTCCTTGAAGGATTTAATCAAGAAGAATTGGGCCACAAAATATTTGAATACAGAATGTCCACACTCCTTGGGAGACGATGGACAAGGATTCAGAAGTCCAGAAGCGTTGATATTGGATATATGTGTGCGGTATATTCTTTTAGATGAGATAGGCGTCAAACTCGTGTTCTCTGAAGAGCAGATTGCGATTTCGGAGCTTCCGCAAGCGTCCGACTTGTTCAACGACGAGAAAGACCCAGTCAAGTACAATTCTCATTGCTCGTGGGAAGCTTGGGAAGAAGATATGACTCGGTTCAATCCGACTGAGCGTGGATTGGGCGAGTTCTTTGTCTACGCGTCATGCTACTGGCCTGAATATTATCGTCTTGTCACGGCTGAGGCCCTTCCAAGCCTAGCGAGCATCGAAAAGTTGTGTCAAGCCGACTCGAAGCGAATTCACAATTGGACTCAGCAAAACCGTCGTCCAGGCTGTGCGATGCTGCCGAGATTCCCATTTTCCAGCCAGCTATATGATCCCCTCAGTATCACCTGCCTTTATGGCTCTGTAGATATGCTTCATGTCATGCTCAGAGATTCTGATTTCGACAATGGCAATTTCCTCGAGATGACGGCCATGAAGGCAGCAGATCAAACCCTTCAATGGGGAGATATGTCCAGGCTCAGGGCACTTTTTCTGGATCCGAGACTTGGTCATCAGCTACGAAACCTGGACTTTTTTCGCCTGATTATCCGCAGGTGGCGTGAAGCGAGTGTCTGTCGACCCGACTGGGAAGATGCTTTTGCGCTAATTGACCTCATGAGAGATCAAATGGCTCAGCAGCAATGGGGATATGAGCTCTGGTGCATGGCTGCCAGTGCAGGCTGCGCGCCCATTGTTCAGAGATTACTGTCTGGTGCTCGGCATAACGATGGGCTTAGAAGAGAGCTATTGCGTGAATTTTCACTTATGCCACAAGTGGCACCCTTGAAGTGATATGGTCATGTGGTGATATACTTGCTGGGGGAATTACAACGAACTACATCGTCATTATCTGCCTGCGGCAAGAATATGCCCTTCATTTTACTCCCGTCACTATATCTCAGAAACATTGCCCTGTGGTATAACCACTAGTTTCTGGACAGTTTGTTGACGCATTATAGCCAACACCCTTCCATAAAGGTCATTAAAAACGGGGTAAAATAAAATGGTTCAAACGGGAAAGTTAAAAGGCAAGCGGGTCAAAAACATGCCGGGTACCATCGGCATAATGGCACTGGCCCACCCCAAGGTTGAATCATTCCTTCTAGACACCACCCAAAGCAATCTTGATAGCTGCGAGTGTGTTGCAGACCTAATCTGATCTCAAAGAGCACCGCAAACCCTCTTGTCGTCACTTAACACCACCCTCATTCTTACCCAACAGTTATTTACCCATATCACACAATATGTCTATACCTAGCGGCCGGGACGAGCAGCAGCCCGTCATATGCGTTTTGTATGTCAATCCCAATACTAATTGAAACCATCCCGCCTAAAAATCTATAACCAACTATCTAATCTACTAATTCCATCCAGTTGCGGCGCCCAGCCCGGCAACTCACCCGAGTACATAGCCGCCGCTCGCGCACTCGCGCATGAACTACACGCCGCCAACGCAAAACTAGTCTACGGAGGGGGAACAAAAGGCCTAATGGGCGAGGTGGCAAAGACTCTAGTATCACTATCTGGGCCATCTGCAGTGCATGGCTTCATACCCGAGGCACTGGTAGCACACTATCCCGATGCGAACGTCAACCGCCAGGCCGAAAGCAAGGCCCAGGAGGATGGGAAACAACCCGAGCGAATGCTTGCCCCGGGGTCTTCACCAGCAGAGGGCGAATACGGGAGAATCAACATTGTAGACAGCATGCACGAGCGAAAACAAAAAATGGCAGAGGAAGTTCTTGCCGGTGGTCCTGGGTCAGGGTTCGTAGCCCTTCCGGGCGGTTATGGGACCCTTGAGGAGGTCGCTGAGGTTGTTACGTGGAATCAACTGGGGATTCATGATAGAGGAATTGTTTTGTTGAATGTTAATGGGTTTTGGGATGGGCTTGTGACGTGGATTGAAATGGCTGCTCAGCGGGGGTTTGTTGGACAGGCGAATAAGGGGATTATGGTGGAATGTAAGGAGGTGGAGGAGGTTATTGGGGTGCTTAAGGCGTATAAGCCGAGTGGTGGGAGGTTGAACCTTTCTTGGGGTAGTAAGTGAAGAAGAAGCGAGGGGAGATTGGGGGATGGGCGGTATTTCGAGGGCTGGAGAATAGAGTTAGAATTCGGGGCCTTCCGACAGTTGCCGGCTGCCGGCCAATTAACTTCATTGTGTGCTAATTTTATTATCAATGAGCCTGTCTAGGCTTCTGCTTTTATCCATAGCTATGTGTGAAGCTTCGCTGTGGGCAAATGGAAAGGACATGATTATTTAGCCAGGCTAATATAACACACTTGCTTGCTAAACCGCATGGCTGCCATGTTTTGCCTCTTCCTTCATCTCAAACCCCCCAAGTTCCTTCAGGATTGATGCTTTAATATCATCAGAGGCCCAACACATATCAACGGCATTCCGTTGTAGCTGGACGAACTCGGCATCAGTGAAATTGCCCAGTACACGAAGCAGGTAAAGACTGTTGTTCAGCCAAATATCCTCCATATATGACGGGTCATCACTGCCAATGGCTATTCTGATGCCAGCGTTGAACAACTTGCGAACCCGATCAATAATCTGAGCCTCTCCAGAGTAGCACAGATAACCCCACGGACAAATCGTCATTCCAAGGTCCTTTTCTTTGACCCTCTGAAGAAGAAATGAATCGTCGGCGGCATGTAACCCATGATCAATCCTGTCCGCTCCGCTTCCTCCCAGCTGGTCAACCACTTGGCCAATGTTCCTCATTGTATCCTTATCGCCGACGTCGCAATGGCAGGTAATTTTGAAACCATCTTTGCGAGCGCGGAGAAAAACGTCTTCAAAGAGCAATGGCGGACGGTCCACCTCTAAAGAGTCCAATCCGATTCCCACAATCATGTCTCGATATGGTAGTGCCTGGAGATAATGCTCCATAGCAGATTCCGGGGACATGTCTCGTAACATGCACATTATCCACTGGGAGTGGACCTAGAACAATTCTCAGCGAGAGATCATATGATAGTATATGAAGGATCCAAGCGACCTACCCCAAGATCCCGAACAGCCTCACTCTGAGCCCTCTTAAACCCATCCATCATCTTCCTAAAAGGAACACCTCTTCGCGTATGACCCTGCGGGTCAAAAAACGGCTCACAATACCGAACATTCATGGAAGCAGCCTGCCTGAAGTAATTCATTGCCAGACGATAAAAGTCCTCTCCATCCTGGAGGACACTGAAACCACCGTAATACAGTTCAAAGAATCGCTGCATTCCGCCATTTACACCCCCTGCATCCAGGTCATTGAGGAGCTCATACATACCCTTTAGCTCCGATAGACTCTCGCAAGGCTGCTGGGTATTGATATTGAGAACTGACTCTCCGCGCCGTTGCGCGAGCTCCCACCGGAGTTCGGGTGTCATTGTGCCCTCGATATGGACATGCATTTCGACTTTAGGCATGTCTTTGATAAACTTGTCATTGTGCTGGTGGATTGCGCTTCGATATTCTCGCAGAGTTTGGTTTGATAGAATAGATGTGTTTGAGGCCATAACAGATAGAGCAGGGGATATGACTCCGGTTGTTGACTTGGAATTGGGAAGCAAATGGATTGAACGTCGTTCATCTGTCTTTTAAACCTTGGGGGATAACCCTCTTGGGAGCGTGTCATATCGATCGGACGCCTGAGAAGCGGGGTTTGTGCCAACTAGCAATGATTGGGCGCGGGGTTACGATGTAATACTACCACTGAGTAGTAGATTGTCATGTCTGACTGCAGATTGATTGGAGCGTTCCGAAAACCTTGCATCTTCTTCGAAATACCACCGATGTCCCCGTACCTTATCTCCGTCCACTCTGGCCACCAATTGTAATCTTAAGATAGGCTTAGCCTTCCGTCCCATGGTTTATATGCTCTGCATATTTTGATAATCAGATATATCCTAAGTGAGGTTAGTGCAACATAATTATTGGTTTAGTACTATATTAAAGATAATGGATAATAGCAAGTACATTCCTCTGAAATTCTGGATCGCAGCCAGCTTGTACTTTACCCTAATGTTTGAGTATGTCCCAAATCCGAGAGATTCTTACACTATTATTATATCGTAGTATCTTTCTATTTCTATCTATATTCAGCGCATGTTCCTTTACTGATTCCTCTTCTAAGGAAGGGTACAAATTGGCCTAGATCATATCGAGTCACCAACTCCCAATCCCATTCATATACCCCAGTCATCATCCACATTTCGCTATACTATACACTAAGCCCCCTCGAATACATCGCAAATCATCAAATCAAAACCACAAATATTATTACTCAATATAACACATACCCCATAAATCATAGCTCATTATACTCCCTTACCAACAGAAAACACATACACCATCCCATCCCATCCCATCCCACCCTAATCTTCCAACCCAACCACTCCACTACTGATACAAAATCAAGAAAGATACACCTTCGTCGGCCTCCTCACCGACGACCCCCCACCATGCCCGGACGGATGCTTCTCCAGATAATAAACTGTGGGACTACTATGGCGCCGTCTTCTTCTCCGCGTTGTCGAGGTAGCCAAGTTCGCCTCACCGTAATCCGATCCCCCACTTGAACTAGACCCTGGTAGGGAACACAGATGCCATAGCCATAGAATGAGCAAGGTGCCTGCGATAGTGCCGAGGACGATGCCTGCGATGCCTCCGCCGGAGATGGTGTTAGGGCAGTCGGGGTCGGCGCGGGCGGATAGGAGATTATTTGTGTTGGTGGTTGTTTGGTGGAAGGGAAGTGGTGGTATTATTGGGGCCTGGAGTTGTGTTAGTGATTATTTGATGGTGGTTGTAGATGTTGGATAGAGAGGTGGTTGGTTCGGATGAGACCCGCTTTTATTTTTATCTTATGGCTGGGATGGAATGGGAGTTCATCCATGGATGAGTGGTGGGTGGTACGTACCATGGTTATTAGATTACTGGATTATGGTCAATTAATAATATTAAAGGAGAAAATAAATGATAGGAATTCGATGGGTATATTCACTGAATCGACACAAATGAGGGCGATATCCAACATATAACAAATACTTCGCATCTTTCTACAGTGTGCGGGAATCTCTATCCGTTGACGTCAACCACACGTCTTTGTCCCGACGATGCCAAACGAAGCAGCGATTGTCCGTTTCCACCACGGCCCGGATTTCTTGTTCTTGATTTTTGATTCAGTTACGACGCGTGGAACTCTGCCAATGACTGTCCGTGGAAGAGTCAATTGGGTTTGATGTGCCTTGTGTTGAGGGTGCGGGGTATGGCTATCATTGGTGAGGGTTTGTCGGCGTCATTGTTGCAATTCTTGGTTTGGAAGCTTGCGGAAGTAGTTACCGGTTGGGAAATTATGGGGCTACTGTTTAGTAGAATATGAGTAACCGAGGTATGATTGATTGCTCAGGTCACAGTGTGCATGTGCATTGCTCACTATTACTATTAGTGGTGGCTATTGACTAGAACTGGGTGACTAGCTTGCGCTGCCTGTCCTTCATGTGCTCCGATGTCCTGGCGAGGGGGGAACGCTTCCCGTATCCCAGGCTGTCATGTCTGCGCCTAGCTCAAACTCAATGGTACCGCCTTGGGTCATGACATCCTCGTGCTCGAACCAGTTCTTCGTCCAGGCTTGTCCGTTGATTTTCACGCTTTGCACATAGTAGCCCTTGTCTAATCCGTTCGCGATGATACGGAGTGTCTGGTTGCCATTGACGGTGATGTTAAGGTCTGGAAACCAGGGCGAAGCGAGAAGATACACTGGTTGTGTGACGACAGGATAGATACCCAACATCTGCCACAAGAGCCACGAGTTCATCGCCCCGGCGTCGCTGTTTCCTGGGACTCCATAGGCTTCGTCTCGGAAGCTATTTGACTTCAGTTACTGTGGATAACAGAGGATATTACCACACTTACTACTGATACCCTAGATTCCGCGACTTTTCCACGCTTTTGGCTTGCTTGTTGATGTAATTGTATAAGTACGGAGTCGCAAAGTCGGGTTCGTTCCTTTCAAACTGTTCAGTCATCACCCATATGGCTATATGTTAGACTACCTACCCGATGTTTATGATTGTCGTAATACCTGCCCCATTTGCCCCAAGGTTCTGGACTGACATGTTCGGCTCAAACTAGAAAATGTTAGCTGTATGCCTACCCAGAGTTGTCATCTTGGTGAGTACCATCATATCCAGTCGGGATTCGAATGTATCTGCACCACCCATAAAGTCGATCAGGGTTTCCATGTCATGCGGTAGCACAAACGAATATTCTAGAACATTATACTTGTCAGACCAATTCATAGATTGCGAATGGCGACCTACCCCAAGGAACGCCCTCATACGTATATGCGAGCCATTCACATCCGTAGCAGTAACGGGGATCATAGCCACTGTTGTTAAACGAGCCGTTCGAAAATTTGGGCGCCAAAAAGCCACTAAAGTTCAGACTCTGCACATCCGGGTCCCAGATATGTTGCCATCCAGCAGACCGGTTCAAATACTTTTCTTGGTCGCTAGGCTCCTCACCTGCGGCCACTTGGCTGACCGCAAAATCGTTGAGACTATACTCCACGGTCCTAGAAATGCAGCGCGTGTTGCGATCCTGCGAGACATATCCCAGCTCTAACCAGTCACCCAGGGCTCCACGCCCCTCCTTCGTACTTGCAGATAGATCAGTAGCGTCCCAAGTGTTGTATGGAATAACCTCCGCATTCGTCTTCATCGCTGCGTAGCCATCTGTCCAATTGATTGCGCCTCGCAGACCCTTCACATAGGCATCTGCTAGCATATTGTCCGCATCAGAGCCGCCTTGAACCAGCCCGTTCCAGTTCCCTGAGCGGCCGTCTGGTAGGAACCCTTGAAATCTAGGGATAGATTAGCGTTTTATATGTCACTTTCGATTTTGAATGGTTTACCACGTACCTCCAAATGTCGATAAGCCCCCGAATCATGGACTCATAGTAGCTGGGCTGGTAGACGTGATAGAAGCTGACTGTGCAGCGGAAAATATCCCCTAAGTATAGTCAGTACCACTCTCCAGTTGCCGCGCGAAGCATTTCACACTACTGACAAAGCGTGTAGAAGTCATCCCAAAAAGGTTCATCTGACTGCCACAGAGGGTTTTCACCAGTGCGGTCGGATGGCATCAAGTGGATAAAGTAGAGAGAACTATAAAGTAGTCGCACATTTGTCATATTCGCCGTGCTGTCGAGAGATACTTGAGTTTTGCTGAATACATCCTGGTTCCATTCGTCAACAGCAGATTGCACGGTATCGTTCAGTGTCCAAGAAGGAATTTCTGATGTGATGTATGAGCGAGCCTTTTCTGCAGAGATAAAAGATATACCAACTCGAGAGCTGATCTGTACATCTGCTTCAGTATCCCAGCTGAAGAGCGCCCCGATACGGTCATTCATAAGGCCCGATGTCGCTCTATCGGTGGTGTTGCCATATGTTGGTTGCGGGATGCCTCCATTTGCCAGGTTCTGATAACGTGGCATCGGATCCGTGTTGGTCCCGGTAAAAGTACGAGCATTTGTCGGTGCCGTAGAGAACTCGCCGTAGAAATAGACGGTAAAAGGGGCGCCTTAAAGTCCCATTAGATTGCATGCGCGGTGCTACGGAGTGAAGTGCGAACCATTATTCCAGCCACCGACATATGTTCCATAACCGGTATATGCTTTTCCATTATCTTCAAGATTTATCTCGCCACCGACGTAAAACTGCCCATTAGAATCGCCGGGTGATCCGGGAAGATACTTTAGCCATGTTAGCTTCTTCCATATATTCTGAGTGTGGAGAGTCATACGTGGGATATATCGACCAAAATGTGTTTTTCTCCTTCAGGGAAAGAATACTGAATGATACCAGCATGTCGGCTAGCTGAAAGTTCAATCTGTACACCATTCTGAAGCAAGGTCCTGAAATACCCTACACTTGCGGAGTCGTTCCCAACCTATTTCTGTGAGCTGGGACAAATGAATGTCAAGGACAGGCAGTTTCATACCCTGGGCTGGCTATAAGTAAGGTTATCTAACAGATTTACCGGCGACTCTACAGAGGTAAGAGGCATCTGCGGTATAAGACCATATTTGGGGGCACCTCCGGTGCCGCTCTCATGCATCATGGCTAGTAGATGGAGATTAGGCACAAATTCCAAGTATGCAAAGCAGTCCCAAAGAGATATAAACATACTGACTGCGGTGATATTCCCATCAGGTGTCCAGCCACCGTTTAGAACAGCGAGACTCCAGTTTGCGGCTGTTGTATCGATTCCCACCTTTACTACTCCAAAGGGTCGAGCACCACCAACGAAGATATCACCCCCTCCGTAACCCTGACCCGGAGTTGGGCCTTCCGATCCCATGAAAGGATTAACATATTGAGAATAATCCGCTTGAGTGGCGGAGATAAGCTCTAACACTCCAACGACAAGAAGAAGCAACAGCTGGTTTGGAACGCGCATGTTTGCAGCTCGCATGGTAAAGCACGAATAGAGGACGCTTCAAGAGATTGACAAAATGAGGGGGAAAGCTTATAAACAAGAGATCTTCTTGGTTATTTAGATTCATGGAAATATGCCATTTCCCCGCGGGGATGATCAGTGCGGAGTCGGCTGCAGCTCATCCCTGGCAGGAATAATTCCACGACACATTGCATAGCGACTGCAGGAATGTTGTTTATATTTCGTTGGCTTATGACCCCTCTTGCTGCCGCACTAGGGCCCCCGCATACTTATGAATGCTTTGACTGTCCCAGTTCTCGCATTCTCCGTTTTCTCCTTTTCTTCTTCACGCGGACACCTGTAATTGTGGTAGACGTGTTTCCCAGGTAAATTCCCATGAGTGCGATCCAAGTGAGGTCATGCCAGACGAGGTACAGCCTCGGGTCAAATGAACCAACAATGGATAGCGTGCCATTGCAAAAGTTTGGTTAAAGTCAGTGGTTGAAGAGGGGAAGGCATGACCCCACGTGGGAAGGGGACGTGTTTGTACATTCAACAAACATGAAAGCCATCAGTCATTGGATCCATGACACTCTTTGGATACCATTCAGTCTTTACATCGTCAATACCTCAGTGAAAAAAAAAAGTAGGTGAAACGAAGAAGAATATCTGGTAGGGCTTTGTGAACAATTACTAAGCGGCACGGTCGGAGTATTCGGAGTCCAGAACGATTGAGTCGAACCATCTTCATCCACTGCCCCTTAGTTCGCCCGTCAAGGTGACAGAATGACAATAGCATCATGTTTCAGTGCTCGCAGTGCAACAAATCTTATCAGAGAAAGAGTCACTTGCTTCGACATGAAATAACACGTTAGGCCCCTGAACATCATGTCTTCTCAAGTACGCGGAACATGCTGACAACCCGACAGATACCGGCACCTCCCATTCAAGCTGCCCTTTCTGCAATAAATCCTTCTTGAAGAAGTGCGTAAACCCCGCGATACCTCTGAATGAAGCCATTCTAATCTGATGCACGTCAAGGGAGGTTGCACGAAGGCATAGTAAGATATGTGCCAAAAAGCACAACCAGCCTCCTCCGGAAGCAGCTAAACCCGGGAGGAAGAAGCAGTCCTGTGATGAATGCTTCTTTGCGAAGACAGCCTGCGACAGGGCATCGCCATGCTCTCGTTGCCAATCCCTTGGGAAACAATGTTCCTTTGGGGCCCAAACCCCTTCAACAGAGAACACTTACTCAATGTCTCCATCGCCCTCGCCACATCTCTCGCAGACTCCGCAAAGAAGAAACGACCCATTTTTCTTCCTAGCACACTTCACTGATCCCTCTGTTAAGCAAGACAAACTTGCAATTGCAGAAACAGCCAAATCCTCTACTAGAAGGCATCTTGACTCGGCATACTTCCAACAGGAAGAACCACTCTTGCCCCACGACTCCTTGTCGGCTTACATGCCAGGCTTTTCAGGTGCTGATCTGTTCCTTCAGCCCTTTTTTACCCCAACTGGGCATCTTTCCATGGAGTTCATGCCTGAAAGTGCATTATCTTCTACGATTTCCCACAGGCTCGGTGAGATGATGATGATTCTGGTCGAGACTTCGAATTCTATGGGCCAGGGCCAACAAACCCAGCTCGAAATGGCGGAACTGAACTCGCTTTTCACGACCTCCAACCTTTCGGTGTTTATTTCGGCTTACTTCCAGTCTCTTCATTGGCATCTTCCAATTGTACATTTTCCGACATTCGATCCTGCAAAGATCTCGAACCCTCTTCTCCTGGCAATATTCTTGGCTGGAGCAACATATGCTACCTCGCAAGATGGCCCAGTATTTTCAAGTATAGTACTGGACGTAGCTGAGGAGTATATCTTCCGTCAGTTGGCTAATCTATCATCAAACCCTCACCCTACCAGCGCTCCCTATCTCCTACCTTCATTGGAAGTTATCCAGGGAGCTTTGATCATCGAGATGCTTCAGTTTGGGCAGGGCGAAACGGGTACAAGACGACGCATTCGTATAATTAGACATCCATGTGTCATTTCCACGGTACGATCGTTGGGGATTCTTCAGTTCAAGCGAAGTATGACACCCGATATGTGTAACGATGAGACATGGAGAGCAATGATAGCCGAGGAAGTTTGTATAAGGTAGGACCCTACCTGTTGAGCATCAATATTGGGCACTTCTCACCAATCTTCAGAATCGCCTGTTGGGCCTTTCTCGCGGATGGATTCCTCACAGTTTGTTTCAACAATCACCCTGCATTGTCGATATTCGAGATGGACTGTCAATTCCCTTGGAGTTCCGCTCTATTTGAAGCTGAGAATGCATCATCTTTCAACGAGATCGCCGCTTCTTATACGGCGGGGCGCCCGCTACCTTCGCTAAGGGAGTTTATTACGCGTCTGCTTGATGACAATGCAACGGAAGACCTGATTCAATGGAGTCGCTCACTAGTTGGCGAACATCTGTTGATCCTGATATATGGTTTGTATAACCGTCCCAATGCAACACAATCGAGCTAATCATGCCCCAAGCAATGCACTCTCTCGCGTTTCAAGCTAGAACCGGCTTGTTCGGGTGGATATCCACGAACTCGATAAAACGGGCTGCCGACAATTGGCGAAGCATTTGGGACTCCGTCTCCAGCATTGTGGGTAAAGAAGGGATTCACCACTTGGGGTACCCTAAGCATGCTGAAGAGCTCTGGTGGCTATTGACTGCTACGCTTGATCGCGCCAGTGGGCGGAACGTGAACTTCCGATACCTGGACAACGCCGCAACCGACGACCTAGAAAGCTTGAACAACTTCATCCGGAATATCAAAGGTCCCAATAGGACATAGTTCATATGTTCTGTCTAATAAAATGTACAGGCGAGGGGCTTCTCTATCCATTATTAACATTAATATTACAAGGTTAGGCTCAATGACCGGCTTTCCCGACCGGCGGTATGGACTCTAGTCATCGGAGCAGTGCTGCGCCCCTGTAGGCGAGCGATCTTATGCGCGTGCATCCTACTGACTCTTGACGATCTTGAACTCGTCGCCGCGGGCTTTCCGATAGGTTCCTCCAACACGATCCCAGAACGTTGTGAACTGCCCATAGTTATAATTGAAGTACAGGTGGTGCAGGGTGTGGCATTCGGGGCCATTGATGATAGCAGAATGAGAAAGGCAATCGGCGTCGTCTGGATGCGATTAGCGGGAGACACCCAACCAAAAGGAGGCACTTACGGATCAAAACCGTCCACAGTGTGACGAAAACAAACAAGCCCAGATATGCACCCTTCTGCAATGGGAACAGTATCGGATAGACGTGGTACGGGAGACTCTGCGCCCACCCGTCCAATGGGTTGAACGCGAAACTCGCATAAGGTGTCGGCACGAGCCACTTGTGATGTCTCTTGTGCAACCACCGATATACCAAAGGGTGATGCTCCGCTCTATGAATCCAATAAATGCCGGAATCTGTGAATGCCACGAACAGAGGGTACTGGAGCCAGTTGTACGCAGGGAACGGAGCTTCACTGGCGAAATCGTACAGCTTAGACCAGCCGCGAATCTCTGCTAGGAAGAACGGGACCGTGAGGATAGCCATTATCGGGATGGAGAACAGGGCTTGCTCGATTTCCAGACGGACTTGATTCTTCAGGAATCGTGGATGTTTGAGCAAGGTCTTGTCCCACCATGTGTGGTAGAAGATGGTGCTGCCGATGAAGTATATGGCTAGACCGAAGAGCCTAGTTGTGCAACGAATGTGCTGTCAGCTGGACCATGCTCGATTGACTTCAGGGAAGAGCATGAACAATATTACCATGTGATGAACAACAATGAGGTAGCTTGTCTCGGCAGGTCATCGCGCTTCCAGCGACTGGCGGTCGCCCATTGAGAGGGTTGAAGAGGGTAGTAACGGCCAACATGTTGATTTAGGAAGAACGATGTATCGAAATCCGAGGTACTATTCCCACCAGGTAGGACTGACGCGTACACTCTATCGAGGACGAATGTGTCGAGGACGTCGAGTACGACATCCATCGCGAGTGAAGGTGTCTAGTATGACCCCGGGGATATCGTTAGGGCTGTTTAGGGTATTCTGGTTGCGCCCAGAAAATGCGACTGCTGCTTGGGATGAAGGAAAAGAAAATTTGCGATCGATTGTTCATACAACTCCGTACTAGATATCACACGCAGAAGCTACTACTGTGTTGATTGTTACCCCCGTCATCTTATATACGCGGCGAATCCCTACCACGGGATATACCTACCACGGGGTAAACCTACACGGGGGCGATTCCCTACTAACAAAATACTCTGGCGACACGGGCTATCCCTACCAACACCGACATGATCCCACCACGGGAGTGAGAGATCCATTTCCCCCGGCGAGACCGATTCCGGGGGCACGTGGAGTTTGGTACATCTTAAGAAACAAAGTATATCATACGACTACCAGATCAGCCACTAATGCTTAGTTCATACTCTTATTGACTGCAGATTAGTAACCTGCGATGGATGGAATAAAATAATGTCAATTGCAGATGCATCGGACAAATTAACCGAGTTGGGGTTGGTTCCGACGGCCGGGCAGCCGCACAGCGAGACAATCGAAAAATCCCACCAAAAGCAAGTCGGGCCAGCCAAACCTCGAGTCCATCCATTCCGTTGCTCTCATTCTATCACCTCGTTCTGCTTCCCTCCTTCTCCTCCTCCACCCACCCACGCCTTCCCCTCTTCTTCCCCCGACTCATTCATTCTCCTTCACTCCGTCAAGATGGGTGTCACCTTCGACAAGTGCGAGACCCGCCCGGCCAACATTGACGCCATCCTCAATGGCCTCGACCGCTACAACCCCGAGACCACCACTGTCTTCCAGGACTATGTCGCCCAGCAGTGCGAGGACCGCACTTTCGACTGCTACGCCAACCTGGCCTTGCTGAAGCTGTGAGTTCATGCGCCTTTCCGTTCAACCCACTATACATTCAGCCGAAACAAAAAGAGCTCCGACGCGGGGAACCTATTTGGTTTTATGTGATGAAGAATCTTATATCATTATCACGTTTCCTATTACCTGACACCCTACTTTGGGGGATGTCGAGACTCAATTCTCCTGAAACAAAACCATTCATTCGACCTTATATTCTATCGCATATACATCATACTCTACAGAGATGCTAACCCCTTCACGCCCTCTGGCAGGTACCAGTTCAACCCCCACCTTCTCCAGGCGGAGACCGTCACCAACGTCCTCGTCAAGGCCCTGACTGTCTTCCCCTCTCCCGCTTTCTCCCTCTGCCTTGCTCTCCTCCCCGCCCACACTCAGCCCTTCCAGGCCTCCGACGCTGAGGCCCAGGCCGCCGCCCAGACCTCCGACTTCGTCGAGTCGATCCAGAAGCTCGCCCGTCTCTCCACCCTCCTCGAGTCTGCTCAGTACACCCAGTTCTGGTCCACCCTGAACTCGGACGACCTGTACGCCGACCTTGTTGCCGACGTTGCCGGCTTCGAGGAGCTCGTGCGCATCCGCATTGCCGTTGAGGTCGGCAAGACCTTCCGTGAGATCCCTGCCGAGGTTCTGGAGCAGTGGCTCGACCTTCGCAGCCGCGAGGCTCTCGAGAAGTTCGTCGCCGAGGTCTGCAGCTGGGAGGTTGACAAGTCCGGCGCCAACACCGTGATCAAGGTGCCCACCAACAAGGAGAACGAGGCCCGCAGCGAGGTCAAGAGCGAGCGTGTCGGTGTTGACATGTTCGGCCGTGTCATCCGCCGGGGTTTCGAGCAGGCTGCATGAGCGGATCTCAACGATAAATAGATATCCGCATCGCAACGCAGCCTTTCTCGTTCTAGATTCCCTTTCTATTCTTGCTAATATTTTGCCTCGAACGAAGATCAGACCTTCCCTCAGGTCTCGATCTCGGTCTGTCTTGTTTGGAAGAATGACCACCCAAAAAGAAAAGTTTCAAAAGAAGAACACGGGACGAAGTGTCTGCTTCGGATACCCCCCATGACACGAGCTCGGAGCCTCCTATAACATAACCAAAAAAGATGATGATGACGGGGATAGACCAGCATGGGAGAGGGTTGGGAAGTCCGGACCTGGCGCAATTGGCGTTTCGAGTTTTGCTTCTGCATGACTAGGTTGTGTTTTATCATCATCATCATCTTTTTCTCTCTTTCCTCTTCCATCTTACCTCCTATATCATTTTTCTCCTTGATTATCCTCTCACCATATTTCTCTCTACGTGAAAAGATAACGCAATTTCACCGAAGATATCCACATTGTGCGTATGCACAAAAAGCGATCAGTACCAGTACAGTGCAATCTTCATAAAATCATAACCAACGATGTAACAGACAACCAGTAGTAGTAGTAGTGGTAGTAGTAGTAGTAGTAGTAGTAGTAGTAGTAGTAGTGTATGTACTTTTAATTTCCAAATCAAACCTAAACAAAAAGAACACAAGTCTATATATGATATATATGTCATCAACATCAAGTCTTGAACGGACATTACGCTTCACAGGTCAAATCCGTAACCCATCATCATCCTCATCACCATTCTATTTCGCCTGTTCCTCCCACTGCACACCAGCCCACTCCTCTCTATAACCGACAACACCGACCTCCTTCGGTCCACAATCCTTCCCACAAACTCCCAAGATAATAGTCCCCCACTCCATACCAGCATCATCCTTGGGCCCAAGCCCCACCCCCTCCCTCCCATCCTCCAACACACTGATAACATGAGGCACAAGCTGCAACTCAAACACGCGCTCACTACCACAATACTCACAGCGAGGCATGCGGCTCCCTCCACCAACCGTAGTAACCTTGGCATTGGGGTTCGCTGTCTTCGACGGATCGTGGAGCCGCTTGCCCACCGCATCCACATGGGAGTACAGCAATGGCGTACCGCGGAACTCGTAGCGGAGGACTTGTTCGGGATTATGACCGAGACGGGTAGAGAAGCGGATGAACGCCTTGTCGAGCTCGGATTCAAAGGTATCTTTGAGCTCCGCAGCGCCGCCGTTGGGACCTTCTTCTTCTGTGTTGTCGATGGTCACGTTGGCGGGGATAGTGGGTGTGGAGGGGCGGGACATGGCCTCGTATTCGGCATCGAGGTAGAAGTTCGTGTAGGGGGTGGGGAAGTCGGATTGGGCGGGCCAGGGGGCGTTGGGGGTGGTGGAGGCTTCGGGAGGTGGGATGAGGTTGGTTTTGGGTTGTTGTTGTTGAGGGGAGGAGATGCGGACTTTGTCGGCGAAGGATTCGGAGAGAGTAGGTGCAGGAGAAGGGGTGGGTTTGGCGGCGAGGCCGGGGGAGGGCGCTGGGGCTGCGAATGGGTTGTTGTTGGTGCTGGTGGAAGAAGCGCCGGCGGAGAAGGGGTTTGCGCTGGCGGAGACGCTGCCGGTGAGAGTGGAGGAACCGAATAGGCTGGCTCCGAGGTCTGGCTTTGGTGCGGCGGGCTTCTTCTCTTCTTCTTCTTCTTTCTTCTCCTGGTTCGAGGGTTCTGGCTTTTGTTCTTCCTTTTGGCGGGGAGGCTGGTGTTGGGGCTCGATCTTCAGCTTTCTAACGGCGCGCAGGGCCCGGATACTGCCTGGTTTGCGGTTGCAGGCTTTGCGAGGGCAGGAGAAGATGTAGAGACGGCGTTCATCGTCGGGGAAGTCGTTAGGGAGGTCACCGTGCAGCTCGAGGAGGAGGAGCATGGGCTGGTTGCAGACTTTGCATTTGGCGAAGTCGCCCGGAGGCGGGGTAGCGTCGTCGAGCCAGGTCTGTGAGGGGCATTTTGTTAGTCGGACTGAGGGAAAGGGGGATGGAGAGGTGAATTGAGAATTGTACGTACCGGCCAGCCTCCCAGGTGACTGATGGTGTCTTCTACAATCTCGTCGGCGGCGTAGCCCAGCAGCACGTTGGTCTCGCTGAAGTCCCCCTCATCATCAAAGGAGGAGTCGCTGTCGTAGGGATCCATGGTGCTGTTCCTGGTGTGGTCAAGGAAGGTAATATATAATAGTCAATTCGAGAATCAGTAAGTAAGATCCAGAACAATGAGATCCTCGTCCAGACGCAGAAGAGGTTGTGATGGAGATCACCAGAAGAGCGCGTCTTTCTTTTCTGCCCGAAATTCTGGCGCAAAAAAAGAGTGAATAGCCCAAACGGGAAAAGCCCCATCGGCGATAGCCCCAGAATGCACTAGTCCTGATACAGGCTAGCGCAGTAACTGTGGTATCGATACATACCCGTGTGATACGTCAGTCAATACATCTCCAGCATCTCGCCATCGACCGTCACTTCCTCTTCGTTTCATCTCCATCTTCATTCCATCTTCACTTTTCCCTTTCTCGGACAATTATAGATCTGCTTCGTCTGGGAAACCTTTAAAAAAGGGGTTATAGAGCAAGCTATTTTGCACGTGAGCGTCTGAGCATGAGCACCGTTGCTTCTTCAAGCTCCTGCATCTGACGATCGTAACGTCCACTAGTGTGGAAGCATTGCTTCACTAAATAAGCAATTCATCAATTTGAGCACTCATGCATCGCTCATCTCTTTCATATTTCCTTCAGTTTATTCTTCATATTCATGTAGTATACTACGTCTTAGCTTTATGCCTTCCCCCACATGCCAATGCCACCGAACAGCAACCCCTGGGCTCATTTGGAGTCACACCACCCAAGAGGGTCGCCGTGATCGGTGAGATCATTCCCATCGTCCGCTCATCTGCCATTGACAACAAATAACCCCTTCAATAGGAGCGGGGGCTGCGGGGTCTAGCACTGCTTATTCACTACGCAAGTATGCGGATGCCTTGCACATTCCCCTCAATATAACGGTCTTCGAACGCTCTCCCTATGTTGGCGGCCGTTCCACAACAGTGAATGTCCATGACAACCCAACTACACCCGTAGAGCTAGGTGCTTCGATCTTCGTGGAGGCTAACCATCACCTTGTCAACGCATCCAAAGAGCTGGGGCTTCACGTTAACAGCGCCAATCATGAGCGACCCAGAGAGACTGAAGACACCCTTGGCGTCTGGGACGGGGAGCAATTCGTCTTTGTGATGAAGGAAGCATCTTCCTGGTGGAACATTGCGAAGCTGGTTTGGAGGTACGGATGGACTCCCGTGAGGACCTATCGCTTAATGAAGTCGACCGTCAACAACTTCCTCAAACTCTACGACGAGCCCATATTCCCCTTTTCATCCCTTACAGCCGCTTCAGAAGCAGTAGGGCTGATCAATATAACTGCCGTTCCTGGAGAGGCCTTCCTCCAGCAGAACCAGGTATCCGCCAAGTTCTCCCGTGAAGTCATCCAAGCTAGCACTCGTGTCAACTATGGACAGAACCTCGCTTTGATCCATGGCCTCGAGACAATGGTCTGCATGGCAACTGAAGGTGCCATGGCCGTGGAGGGAGGCAACTGGCTGATCTTCGACGGAATGCTTAAATTGTCCCACGCCGACGTCCGCTTAAACCACACAGTGACAGCCCTCCATTGGGATGCCAACGGGCCCTCAACCCTAACTTTCAATACAAACACCAACTCCGAAGAGAAGCTCGAGTTCGATGAGGTCGTTATCGCCGGTCCATGGCAATTCTCCAACATAACCGTTAGCCCACCTCTAAAGAAAACGCCGGACGAGATCCCCTTCGTAACACTCTACGTCACCCTCTTCGCCTCCCCGCACCGTCTCTCGCCTAAATACTTTGGCCTCACAGAACCCAATGCCTACACCCCGGAGACAATCCTCACCACCCTCCCTCCGGACAGCGACATCGGAAAGAGCGAAGCCGGAGTCGGCCCAGCTGGCTTCTGGAGCATCAGCACTCTCCGGACCGTGGACGCTCCAGACCCATCAGAAGGGAAACACTACGTGTACAAGATATTCTCCCCGGAACGGCCAACAGCCGAATTCATTGAATCGATTCTCGGCCTGGAGCACAAGTCATCTTCTAACACCGACACTGAAACTGACACTTCCATCGGTGATCTCTCCAAGCGAGACATCAGCTGGTTCCATGAGAAGATCTGGCGGCCGTATCCGTTCGAATATCCACGGGTCACGTTTGAAGAGCCGCTTCTTGCCCCTCATATCTGGTATACGGGCGGAATTGAAAGCTTCATCTCTACGATGGAGACGAGTGCATTGATGGGGAGGAATGTGGCTGCTTTGATGTTTCGAGAGTGGCAGGCCCAGTTTGAAGACAGGGAGGGAGAGTCGGCAGCGGATTCGGTTCGTCATGAACTATAAAGTGAATGAATGGTAAGGAATGGGAATGGGAATGGGAAATTGGTATGACTTTTTCTTATTGCGTCGTCTGTTCTCGTACCGAGCTGTCGGTGCAGGTACGGATGGCATGACGATACTTATGGTACTAATGACCATATAATATAAATGTCTAGAGTATATATTAGTATTAACTAATACATTGAGATTGCAATCCCGGGAATGTTTACACAAAACTCTACAGAATACGAATTCAAGGAACCGGTTTTGTCTCATGGAACGTATTATGTTTCTATTTCAGTTCATAATACCTATTTACTAGGTAAGTAATACTCAACCAGGCGTACCAAGCCTCCATGCAACCACGAACTTTTCCTGCCCTGTTGAAGAAGTGTTGAAGAAGCCATCCCGGTGCTATTTGTTCATTCACATGCTCAATGCATATCCATATCCCATGACCCGCGTAAGGTTGAAAAAGCAGACCTGTATAAAACCCCTTAGAACGCACAGCCCACAATCCGTTTTTGCTCGCAATGATGTTGAACTCGTAACCTAACAAGATAAAAAACAAAGAAAAAAAAAAAGAAAAGGAGAATAAAAGAAGATAGAATGTTAAGGTATCATATCAAAAGTTCACCCGGCTATAACTAGCTTAGACGGGAAGGGGGAAGGTGCTGGCCCAGTCAGCAACCTCCTTGCGGAGGCTGAGGATCTCAGGGACGGTCTCGGAGGCAACCTTGGCCTTGAAGTCCTTGAGCTTGTTGGCCTCCTTGGGGAGCTCGCTCTGGACCTTCTTGCAGAGGTTGATGGACTGGTCAATGTAGCGGGCAATGCGCTTGAAGTCCTCCTCACCCATACCACGGGTGGTCATGGCGGGGGCACCGATACGGATACCGCAGGGGGTCAGAGCAGACTTGTCACCAGGGATGGAGTTCTTGTTGCAAGCAATGTTGATCTGCTCGAGGACAGCCTCGACACGAGCACCGTCCAGGCTCTTGTTGCGGAGGTCGACAAGGACCATGTGGCTGTCAGTGCCGTCAGAGACAAGCTTGTGGCCGAGGGTCTTGAACTCCTCCTCGAGAGCCTTGGCGTTCTTGATGACCTGCTCCTGGTACTGCTTGAACTCGGGGGAAGCAGCCTGCTTAAGGGCAACAGCCAGAGCAGTGATGGTGTGGTTGTGGGGACCACCCTGGTGACCAGGGAAGACGGAGAAGTTGATGGGGCCCTCAAGGTCATACATGATGTCCTTGCCGGTCTTGGGGTCAGTGCTGCGGACACCCTTGCGGAAGAAGATCATGGCACCACGGGGACCACGGAGGGACTTGTGGGTGGTGGTGGTGACAACATCGGCGTACTCGAAGGGAGAGGGGATGACACCGGCGGCAATCAGACCGGAGATGTGAGCCATGTCGACAATGAGGTAGGCGCCGACCTTGTCAGCGATCTTGCGCATGCGAGCGTAGTCGATCAGGCGGCAGTAGGCGGAGGTACCAGCAACCAAGCACTTGGGGCGGTAGAGCTCGGCGTTGGCCTCGAGTTGATCGTAGTCAATGATACCGGTCTCAAGGTTGACACGGTAGGGGAAGGTCTCGAAGTAGGTAGAGACAGCAGAGATCCTGTGGAGTGTAAGGTTAGCATCCAGTGTTGATGTCTCATGTTGTCGGGAGGCAAATCCGCAAAACTTACTTCTTGGCGGGAGTCTGGTAACCGTGACTCAAGTGACCACCGTGGGGGAGGTCAAGACCCATGAGACGGTCGTGAGGGCGCATGAGAGCCTGGTAGACCTGCAGGTTGGCAGGGCTACCACTGAGGCACTGAACGTTGACGCCCCACTTGGCGGGGTCGAGGTTGAAAGCCTTGAGGGCACGAGCCTGGCAGGTAAGCTCGATAGCATCGATGTGCTGGTTGCCACCGTAGTAGCGAGCACCGGGGTAACCCTCGGAGTACTTGTTGCTCATGGGGGAACCCAGAGCATCGAAGACAGCGTGGGAGGTGAAGTTCTCCGAGGCGATCAGGACGATGGATTCGCGCTGACGTTGGATTTCCTTCTCCTGTAATGGGGCAGTTAGTACCATGACACCACATCTGATTCAAGAAGAAAACAGTGGAAAACGTACCATGATCTGGGCGATCTCAGGATCGCTGTCCACAAGGGACACCTCCATTTGCTACATCGATGAGTCAGTGAGTGCTGCTGCGAGGACACCCCAGATGGAAAAAAGTGCAGTGGGGTACTTACGTTCCGGTGAGCCGGAGAGAGAGCGTAGGTAGCCATTGTGTAGAGGGATGTGTGAGGAAAGGGGGGGGTTAGAGGAGGAAAGAGGGAAGAATGAGATGAAAGTTGAGGATGAAGAAAAGGAAGAAGAAGAGGGAAGAAGGGGAGGATTAAGAGGGAAGAAGAGGAAAAGCTAGGGATGGGGTGGGGGAGGGAAAAAAAGATTGCCTCAGGACCCAAGAAAGACGGAACGTGAGTCTTACACCCCGCCGCCTGTGCTTCTAAACCCGAGCTAAGCCCCATCGGGCCCCGGGGGGACGACATCGGAGCCCGGCCACTCCTTCACCGGCTCGGGGAAATTATTTGGCGCTTACTCGTCTCCATTACTCAATGACTACAGTAAAGTATATCTCATCCTGTCCCAGCAGCAACAGACCACCATATGCAAGAAGCAATTGATTTGACTGATATATCAGGTGTCATGGCTGGCTAGAATACAGTATGACAAGAATCAATCTAGTAAATTTTCCCTCAATCTCGGAATCCCGACCGGGATGCCACTAAGTGGCTGAAGGCAACAGAGAGGCAGGAAAAAGTCAATCCACTAGCCTACCAGCCCAGCTCCGATTGGTGCCGCTGGTCGATCAGCACCGGTCGACTGAAGCTACCATCCCCAATGAAACACGAGGGGGCCTCGATCTACATCTAGAGGGCTGATGAGTTGTCAAGGTTTTCAAAGAACAGAATATAATACAATATGAATCAGGTCTCGGTGTTGTTGAGGTTATGTTGCGTATGAGGGACATAAGTGTTGTAGTCATTCTGCAGAATGAGCTTCATCTCTTCTGAACTGATGATAATCCTACTATAGTAATGAGTCATAGCATATATCCCACTCCACTATTATTTCGTAGCTTCTACTTTTAGATCGCCATCCGTATCACAGTGCGGCCAATACAAATCCTGCTCCACCATAGATCTTCCAATTCCCATAGCAAGTGTGGCCTCTCGGGATGCTCGCACCTTGTGATGGGGACCGTGGTGGCGCTGGAGGGGTCAAAGCAGCTTGCGAACAGTCCCCCACCTGAGAGACACCATCAGAGAAGTTCTGCTGGACAACTGGGAGATTTTGCAGACATTAAGACTTGTTCCTTTCTTAATGATCACAGGCAATTTGGACAAGCCATAGCTCATGAACACGATAGCACGGGTAATGGAAAGACAGCAGAATCCCAAATAAAGCTCTCCCCATAAGAGCATCTGTGTCCCTGCAGGTTACAATCACCTATGCCATACCAGGAGCCGCATACACTGACCAATCTATGGCTCCTCCAACCTATGCTTTATCCGCAGATTGAGTGATGATGAGTTAAGCGAAGCTAGTGACCTGCTCAACTGGGACCTAATCCGGTGTGCTGTTCCCTAAACCCTTAACCCGGCAGAATCGCAGTGTATGATGCATCCCAAGCTCGATAAAGGTTGCTCTTCACCCTTGGGGTTGCGGAGGGATCCCAGGAGATTCTTCTCAGAGCCTTGCTGTGGGTTTGACGCGATCAACGTGCTCGATCGAGGGTAGTTGACATTAACCCCTTTACACATTCAGTCATATCATCTTCCGCGCACACTCTCAAGGTCCCTGGGACTTGAGCTTCTTAGCACCCCCTGGGCTTGCCATCTGGCCAAAGTCGGCGATGACCGACTTGAGCTTTGCAATGCGGTCCTCCAGCTCCTCAATTTCCTCTTCCTGGTCGGCAACCGACCGATCTACGTCGGGTAGGTTTTCCACCACGGCTTGTGCCTTCTGAATCCGAATTTTGATCGAGCTGACCTCTGTCGGAAGGTCCTTGATATCGAGCGCTGGAGATGTACTTGAGCCCAAGCCGGATATTTCTGCACCACCTGGACCAGCTGAATGTACTGTCCCCAGAACTCCAGCAGTGTTGGCGTTTTCGGCCCCCGCTTGTTGTTGCGATTGAGGTTGGCCGGGGGTACCTGAAGGTGGTCCTGTAGGAGCACCAGCTCCGGTAGGGTCATCGGCCGCTCTCACACCATTGGATACGCCAGCAGCGTTCGTTGGCGGCGATAAAAGACGTGAAAGGAGGCCATGCAACGGTGGAACAATGTCGAATGTCTGTGGAGAAGGGAAAGGGACGGCTTGGGGGGTTGCGGGGGCGTCTCTGATCATCGGGGTCTCGGGCGCGACGGATGATTTTGGTAGGGGAGTCACCGCCGTGGGGGATCGGGACGCCATCGCGGGAAGGGCAATACCGCGGACCAGACACACGACGAAAAAAGAAGAAGAAGAAGAGACAAAAAGTCGAAGTATCAGAGCAGGCGGCTCACGTGGGGAAAGGGAATAGCCTCGTTTCGCGGGGGAAGCTGGGTAATTGTTTAGGGAAGAGCCGGGGAAGCCGGACGAGAACGGGAGGGAGAGGAAAGTCGGAGAAAAAGAGACTAAAGAAGGGAGTGGAAGTGGAAGGTGACGTCGGGGCGGAGCGAAAACAAAACAAGTCCCAAAGCGTCACCGAAAGCCAAAGTGTGGTGCCCCTCCCCCTCCTCTCTATTACTATTACTGTTACTACGCTGGTCTTGCGATTGTGTTCTTCACCGGCCAGCCTTTTCGTGACTCCACCTATCAATTCTCCTTCTCCTTCTTCTATCCTTCTTCTCTCCTATCTTTCTTCTTCTTCCTTCTTTCACTTCTTCTTTTTCCACCCATTTTCTTGCTCTTGAATCTCTTTTCCCCACTTTTGGTGAGTGCTTCCCGAGCCCATCCCGCTCTATCCCCGGACTTCATTTTGCGCTGGATATGTAAATTGCTTTGGCTAACATATGCACTGCAACAAGTTAAGAGCACAGAGTATATAGCAAAAATGGCCAAGGTTGATCAAAAGGTCGCCCTCAGTAAGTTGAACTTGCCAACTACTTTCTGTCGCCCATCAATCCACTGATATCCTGCTGTCTAGTCGTCATCGATGGCTGGGGTGTCGCCGGTCCCAACTCCCCCAAGGACGGCGATGCTATCGCTGCCGCTGAGACTCCCTTCATGTCCGGCTTCGCCGAGGCCGACTCGAAGACTGCTCAGGGTTACACCGAACTCGATGCCTCCTCCCTCGCTGTCGGTCTGCCGGAGGGTCTCATGGGCAACAGTGAGGTCGGTCACTTGAACATTGGTGCTGGCCGTGTCGTTTGGCAGGACAGTGTCCGCATTGACCAGACCCTCAAGAAGGGCGAGCTGGGCAAGGTGGACAACATTGTTGCTTCCTTCAAGCGCGCCAAGGAGGGTAACGGCCGTCTGCACCTGTTGGGTCTGGTCTCGGACGGTGGTGTCCACTCCAACATCACCCACCTGGTCGGTCTGCTGAAGGTCGCCAAGGAGATGGAGATTCCTCAGGTCTTCATCCACTTCTTCGGCGATGGCCGTGACACCGAGCCCAAGAGCGCTACCAAGTACATGCAGCAACTGCTCGACCAGGCCAAGGAGATCGGTGTTGGTGAGATCGCTACCGTTGTCGGACGTTACTGGGCTATGGACCGCGACAAGCGCTGGGACCGGGTTGAGATCGCCATGAAGGGTATTGTCTCCGGCGAGGGTGAGGAGAGCTCTGACCCCGTCAAGACCATCAATGAGCGCTATGAGAAAAAGGAGACCGATGAGTTCTTGAAGCCCATCATTGTTGGCGGCAAGGACAGACGTGTGCAGGGTATGTTTTGTTTCCTTTGCTCAATGATGAAGGTGCTGACCTGCGATAATAGATGGCGACACTCTCTTCTTCTTCAACTACCGTTCCGACCGTGTCCGTGAGATCACTCAGCTGCTGGGTGACTACGACCGCTCTCCCAAGCCCGAATTCCCTTACCCCAAGGACATCCACATCACCACCATGACCCGGTACAAGACCGACTACACTTTCCCTGTTGCCTTCCCTCCCCAGCACATGGGTAACGTGTTGGCCGAGTGGCTGGGCAAGAAGGATGTTAAGCAGTGCCACGTTGCTGAGACTGAGAAGTACGCTCACGTTACTTTCTTCTTCAACGGTGGTGTTGAGAAGCAGTTCCCCGGCGAGGTCCGCGACATGATCCCGTCTCCCAAGGTTGCCACCTATGACCTCGAGCCCAAGATGAGCGCTGCCGCCGTGGGTGACAAGATGGCCGAGCGCCTTGGCGAGGACAACTTCGAGTTTGTCATGAACAACTTTGCTCCCCCCGATATGGTTGGTCACACCGGTGTCTACGAGGCTGCCATCCAGGGTGTTGCTGCCACCGACAAGGCCATCGGTGTCATCTACGAGGCCTGCAAGAAGCACGGCTACATCCTGTTCATCACCGCCGACCATGGGTAAGTTTCGCCTCCGACACGTTTGCGCAAGACCTTCTCACTGACATTGGTTTCCTCTTCCCAATAGAAACGCTGAGGAGATGCTTACCGAGAAGGGCACCCCCAAGACCTCCCACACCACCAACAAGGTTCCCTTCGTCATGGCCAACGCCCCCGAGGGCTGGAGCCTCAAGAAGGAGGAGGGTGTTCTGGGAGATGTTGCTCCCACCGTCCTGGCCGCCATGGGCATCGAGCAGCCCGAGGAGATGTCCGGCCGCAGCCTTTTGGTTAAGGCATAGATTTAGCGTATAGAGTAGATGTCATGTATTGTCTGGATACGATTCCATTGATGAAGAAATGAATTATTACGGTGTCTATACTGGGGTTTAGCTTTGGAGCGAGATAGAACAAGATTTTGTTTATTTTCAATTTCTCCCATCCTCTTATACAAGCGTACTTCCGATTAGACCTTGAGAAGTACATCGTATCTCGATCAGCCACAGCACCCACACAGGGTAGGCGTCACACTTCGGTCGATCAACAGCCCGATCGACTACGTATCCGTATAGTCTTCTGAGAATATCCGCAACGATCATTAACAAGGGTATCTAGAACCTCTCAACCTCGTAGTGCCGGGCCAGGATTGGCCACCGCACAAAGTAGCTCTGCGCTGCCGTCGGTGCTTGTTCTTCTTCTTCTTCTTCTTCTTCTTCTCGCACGACCTCCAAGGCGACGTGCATCATCGCCTTCGAGGACCGGTCAGGTACCTTGGCTGCTCTTTCACATCCGCCATCACCAGCAATTATATATCTCCTCGCGTGATAAAGGTG
Source organism: Aspergillus costaricaensis CBS 115574 (assembly GCF_003184835.1). Classification (NCBI taxonomy): domain Eukaryota; kingdom Fungi; phylum Ascomycota; class Eurotiomycetes; order Eurotiales; family Aspergillaceae; genus Aspergillus; species Aspergillus costaricensis. The sequence goes on from NW_020291806.1 coordinate 705,188, forward strand.
GTCACTGTCTTCCACCCATAGTACTGATAACAGCAATCCGTCTACACTCAAGCAGAAGCTGCCGCCGCCGCTTGTTGCATCTGAGTCTGGAACTGAACGATCTGCATCACGATTGTCAGACCGATTGCCGAAAGCATGTCTATTATCATGATAATCAGAAAACTCACCTCAGTGCGCTTCTTATCAGACTTGTCCTGGTTCTCCTGGATCTGTCCCTCAATGCGCTTGCTATAATAATCACATCACGTCAGTCACAGCTCCCACCCAACGAGGAAGTGGGGAGAGGGGTAACGGTAACTGAAACGTACATTTCCTTCTCAATGAACTCAAGACGTCCATTGACAGCCATCAAGGCCTCACTCTTCTCCTGCTTCAGCAAGACCGGTCCGATCAACTTGTAGATGTTGGACTCGTCATCGAGGGAGTTGAATTCCTTCTGAACGCCGACGTTCTCCTGTTGCTGGGATTCGAGCTTCTGGCGCGCTTCGACGAGACCGTCAAGCTCTATTTAAAACAAGCATCAGCATTCGTTACATGCTTATAACCAATGGTGCGCATAGCATATCCACAGCACCAAGCTAGCTGGAAAAGATAGATGACACTTGCATGCCTATGCTCATGCCCCCCCCTCCTCGAACAGGAAAACAACTCATGGAATACCAACATACCAGTCTGCAAGGCCTGAAACTCCTCAGTAAGCGCCTGCATTTGCTTTTGTGCGTCCGCCATGATGCTGTGTGATAAAGCCCTATTTAGCCCGTGATCGTGTGTGCCGATGTGGTGATTGATGGTCGTCGGGGAAATGGGTTATCTATCGGAGGGGCAAAATGGGAAGCGGAGCGGCAGAAAACCAACCAAAGACGGTAAACAAGACCGTCTGCCCGCCTTTTCGGTGTTCTCTCTGTCTCTTGTCTCTCGTGCCATTCCTCCATTCCTAACTATTTTCTCTTGAATGTCCTCCTCTACCATTCTATCCTAATTAAGGACCTTCTCAACTCCCCCTTTGGAAGAGGTGTTGCTTGATCCAGAATAACGCCCATACGTCATTGTTTGTTTGGTGCAATCGAGTCCTGTCTCCTTCTTTGCGCCCGCAGAGACACAAGACTAGTAGTACTACTAAGTACTCCAGACGGACGGACGAAACCAGGCAGGCTTCCGTCGTCATTCGCTCCCCGCCTTCGAAACAGTCCAGCCAGCCAGCCCTGCTTGCTTCCTAATTCCTGCGATCATTCCGTAACGACACTTCGATCCTTTCCATTTTCACACCATGAGTAATACCGACTTCCTAGGAAGGGCGATTGACACCGTCAAAAAGGCCATCGAGCACGACAATGAGGGCGAATACGAGAAGGCTTATCAGCTGTACTACTCGGCGCTGGAGCTGTTCATGCTGGCACTGAAATGGGAGAAGAACCCCAAGTCCAAGGAAATGATCCGCGCAAAGGCGGGCGAGTACATGGATCGTGCGGAGAAACTCAAGAATCACCTCGCTACTCTAGATAATCGAAAAAAGCCGAGTGCGGTGGGCGCTAACGGCAAGGTGGCGCAGGGGAGTGGGAAGGGAGGGTATGTACATGTCTGCCGACATCGCCTTGCGATCAGTTCTGGCACAGAGAGCATTGTGTGCTGACACTACTTGTTTGGTGAATTAGAAACCAGGACGAAGATGGCGAGGACGCCGACTCGAAGAAGCTACGGTCCGCCCTTGCTGGGGCGATCTTGTCGGATAAACCCAACGTGCAGTGGGAGGATGTTGCCGGTCTGGAGAGCGCAAAGGAGGCATTGAAGGAAGCGGTCATTCTACCTATCAAGTTCCCACACCTCTTCACGGGGAAACGTCAACCGTGGAAGGGTATCCTGCTGTATGGGCCCCCGGGTACGGGAAAGTCCTATCTCGCCAAGGCTGTTGCGACGGAGGCAAACAGCACTTTCTTCAGTGTCAGTAGTAGTGACTTGGTGTCGAAGTGGATGGGTGAGAGTGAAAGGTATGGATACATTAGGGGTCTTATATCGCCACATGCTGGTTCCTAGAGCTAACATGCCCACCTCTACAGACTTGTGAAGCAGCTCTTCAACATGGCCCGAGAAAACAAGCCGGCGATTATCTTCATTGACGAAGTCGACGCTCTCTGCGGTCCTCGTGGAGAAGGTGAATCGGAGGCATCTCGTCGTATCAAGACGGAATTGCTCGTTCAGATGGACGGTGTCGGCAAGGACTCAAAGGGTGTTCTGATCCTCGGCGCAACAAACATTCCCTGGCAACTAGATGCGGCCATTCGTCGTCGATTCCAACGTCGAGTCCACATCAGTCTCCCCGATATCAACGCACGAATGAAGATGTTCATGCTGGCGGTCGGCTCCACACCCTGCGAACTGACGCAAGCCGACTACCGAACCCTGGCAGAGATGAGCGAAGGCTACTCCGGTAGCGATATCAGTATTGCTGTCCAGGATGCGCTGATGCAACCCATTCGCAAGATTCAAACAGCAACACACTACAAGAAGGTGAGCCAGCTAGCCTCCCACCATCCATCCATCCATACAAAAGAGAAGAGCATACCACTAACCACGGAATCCAGGTCATCCTCGACGGCGCCGAAAAGCTAACTCCCTGCTCACCAGGCGACCAAGGCGCAATGGAAATGTCATGGACCACCGTAGAAGCCGACCAACTGCTGGAACCCCCGCTTGTCCTGAAAGACTTCATCAAGGCGGTCCGCAACTCCCGACCAACTGTCAGTCAAGAAGACCTGCAACGAAACTCTGAATGGACCAAGGAATTCGGCAGCGAGGGTGCTTAATCCCACCCTTCTTCCTACTCTTCACACATCCATTTTCTCTCCATCTAGAAGAAGACAGACGAGTCCATCCGTCCTCCCCTCGTTTCGTCTCATTACGACCCGATAGAATCAACCAGGCTCCCATAAAGTCAAGCCTTCGTTCCCATCCGTCCCTATCATGGTTTCAGAGTTTCTCCTTCCCATCCCAATATTGGTTCGATGAACATGAGTTGGTATGCATACTTGAATCTCAAGTTGCTCAATTGGAATGAACGAACGAACGAAAGAAAAGAAAAGAACAATCCACGACCCCACGCACACAAACCTTACACCATCGAAATGCTTCCTACGACTTTATCCCCATCATCTTATTATTCTTTATCTCTCTTATCTTCTTCCTCTCACCTTCCATCTCGGTGTTAGGCAAACTCTGTTTTTTATCATTGTGCAGCAAGGCGAGGCGTTAATCTAAAGTCCACTGTTTTCAATTTTCTCTTTCTGTTTACTTAACTACATGACGAGCTTGGTGTGGAATGAAATGAATGTCGGCTGGAAATTCAATTCTTACGTTATGTGCGTATAGACTAAGTAGCCTTTGTGGTGGTCTTTATTGATTGTTTTCCTGAGGGTTATTGATCGAAAACACACCCACTACTAGTAGACAATAATTATAAAATCAAATTTAGGCTCAGACATATCTCATTAACCATTCAATCTAACCATCCAGAACCAACATAACTAAGAATAAGAGTATATGTGTGAGGGATCCAATGTCCCTGGGGTTGCAACTACACAAACACAGAGTGGGTAGCTAGTAGGTACAGTACCAACGACAATTCCTTTCACAATCCAACCTAGGAGAGGACAACGCCTTAAGACACATCCATCGAAATAACGCCGGGGAATCTTCTCAACGAACCCAAAAGGAAATGCAAAATCATTGGAAAACATTGGGGGGTAGCCCCAGTCAACGGGAAAGAGGGAAGGAGGGAAGAAAGAGAGGCGCTCAACATAAGACTGTTCGAGGGGGCGATCAGGATTTACTGTATGAAGCGTCTCGCCTCTTCAGCACCTCGTTCTTCGCCCGTCTGAGACCCTCACCAAGCTTCTTCGTCTTCTTCCAGTCTTGGCACATCCTTTGCATGCGGACGACGGCCCTGACCATGGAGACGGCAGTCTTCAACTTGGATTGGGGAGTGCGGGTCTTGTTGCGGTCACGGGATTTGACGCCCATGTCGGAGATCATGCGGAGATCAGCTTCGTTGCTGTTGGAAGGAGGATGTTAGTTAAACCATTATACAGAAAAGGTAGGTGTAGAAATGAGGGAACTAACCAGGCAACCCGAACACGCTCGCCAAGTTCCATCAAGCCCTTACTCCAAGCCAGGTCACGGCGGAACTTCTCCTCACGCTTCAGTCGCGCACGAAGCCAGATGATTTCCTTGCCTAGACCGAGCATCTCCTTCTCATGCCTTGTCTTACTGCTCTCGCTCTTTGTCCCCATCTTCTCCACAAGATGGTCATATCGTTCTTGCAGGGCTTCCAGCTCCTTTAATGCCGATTCAGCCTTTCTAGCACAGAATGAACGCTCATCACGGATCCTGCGCATTTGCGCCTTGAGCTCGGCCATACGGGCCTCTCGCTCTGACACCTTGAGCGCGAGCGATTCAGCCTCCAGAGTCGATGATTTGAGTAGCTCATGAAGATCACGCTGGTCTTCTTCTCTCATTGCGGCTCTTTCAAGATCGCGATTCTTCGATTTGACCTCCCGTAGCGTTCGGTGTGCCTCAGACAGCTGTTTCCGTAGGTTCCGGAGCTCATCATGGAGTTTGTTGGAGGGTGAAGAGGAGGGTGAGTGGGATTCGTATTTCTTCATCATCGCATCGTGCAGTTCCTTCTCCAGTTCAGCAAGCCGTGCTTTGTAACTTCTGACGGACGACTTTTGGTCGGCTTCGCGCTGCAGCAACGTCTTCTCACGCTTCCGAGCCTCGTCCAGACTATGACGAAGCATCGAGAGATCTCCATTTGCAGTCGAATGTTCGTTCTCAGCATGTGGCTGCTGCTGAAGGAGGTTCTCAAGCTCTTGTATGCGTCTTTCGTAGCGTTGCGCCTTACTCTTCGTCAATGCAAGCTCGCGATCCCTTCCACCTGAAGTCGTGTGTAGCTTATCGTGAAGTTGGTCGATTTCGGCTGACAGACGGTTCTCTTCCAGGGCAGCCCGCTCGATCTCAGCGCTTAGCTGCTTTTCTAGCGTCTCCTTGGCTTCCAACAATGAGGTTCTGTCCTCCTTGAGGCGTCTAACCTCGCCTTCAAGCCGTAGAACGGATTTTCGGAGATCGACCTTTTCCTTATCGAAACGCGTCGTGTCGTCAACTTGATTTTGGGCCTGATCCAGCTGGACCTGAAGTTCATCGCGTTCGGTCTCAATCTCAGCAGCAGACGTCCGCAAGTCATGCAATTCGACATGAGCATTAGCCAGCTGATCACGGAGTCTCTGTTTCTCGCTGATGAGCTTCTGGATCTGACTGTCGTGTTCTGCAGACCCTTTCTGTGTTCGGCCCTTGGTATACTCCTGTTCTTCCTCCAAGCTTGATTGTAGGACAACAACTTCATCCTCCAGAGCCTGGATCTTTTCTTGAAGCGCTGCCTCTGAGCGTCTAACAATTCTCAAATCCTCCTTGAGAGAAAGGATTTCATTCCGCTGTTCATCGATTATCTCCCGTTTTGATGTCAAATCATCATTCAGTTCTTTGACCTGTCGGCTCAAAACAGCCTCCGAATTGAAGTGGCGCGTCTTTTCGCTATCGATGACTTCTTGCAGTTTCATCTCCTTTCCGGACAGAGTATGTTCGACTTGCTCAAGCTTTTCAATTGTGCGCTTGAAACCAGCTGCCTGATCCTCGGCCCTGTCCTTCTGCAATTGCAAGGCACGCCTGGCGCTCTCCCACCTGTCTTGCTCGAGAGCAAATTGGCCCTCCTTGTCTTCGATTTCGTGGTGGAGAGCCTCAATCTCTTCTTGTAGTCTCTCGACTTCTTCCTTGTACTGAGTACGGACAGTATTTGTATTGTCTAGCGCATGGTGATGCTCTTCCTCCAAGGCTTGTTGTAGCTCCTTAATCTTAGACTGCGCTCTCGCCAGCTCCTGCTGCAGGCCACCGGACTCGTCCGTCAATGCATGATGTCGGGTTTGTAGGAGTTCTTTCTCCTCCGCTTTGCGTTGGACTTCGTCGAGTGCTTCCTGTAATTGGGCGGAGATCCTGTCATATTCCTGTTGGGCTAAGTCTCGCTCGTGTCTTGCCTGCGCAGCATCATCCTGAAGCTTCCGCTCCCTGTCGTTCATCTGCTGTTGAGATTCCCGGTATCGCTCCTCAATTCGAGCTTCGTGATCAGATCGCGTTTCGATATCTTTCTTCAATGTGCTGTTCTCTTGTTGGAGCTCACGAAGCTCCTCCTCCAACTTGCTGGCCTTCTCCTCCAGCTGGCGCGTCAGTCCACTTGTACTGATAGACTTGTTCGCCATCTCATCGTGCAACTCTTGGAGATCTTTCTGAGCCTGGTCCTTCTCCATGACGGCTTGGCTTGCGGCATCCCTCGCTTCTCTTGCATCAGACTTTGCCTGATCCAGCGACTCTTGTAGCTCTTCCATCTGCTCCTTCGCACGTTGCAGTTCTGATTCCAGCTCAGTGAGTGCATCGCGTTCCTTGCCGTCTCTGTCCTTCAATTCCTCGATCTCTTCGTCGCGTTCCTCGATGGCCCGATCCCGCTCTCTTACCGACGCCTCAAGATCTTCAACTTCGTCACGGAGTTTCTCCATTTCCTGAGATTGGCTGTCCTTGGCGTCCCTCAAATCCTCCTGCAGCTCCCTGATTTGGTTGTCTCTCGCTTCGATCTCTTCCCGCATCAAATCCATTTCGCGCTGTATCGTATCGTCGGTCGGTCTTCCCCGCGCTTTCTCCCTGAGCTCCTGAAATTGTATGCGGTACGATTCGAGGTCGCGTTCAGCCTGCTGAAGGCTCTTCTTGTAGCGTGAGATGTCGCGTTGCATCGTTAATTTCGAGACCTTTAGCTCTGTGTTTTCCTTAAGTGCTGCTTGGTTGTAAGCGGGACCGGCCTTTTCCAGTTGCTCCTGCAAGAAGTGAATTTTCAATTTAAGACCGAAATTATCCTTGTCTAATTGATCGATCATCTATTGCTGTTAGCAAAGTTTCCTGGTGACAAAAGTCGTTTATTCACCTTCTCCTGTTCCTTCAATGTCATATTATTTCCCTCATTAAGGACACCACCGTTCCTTGACAACCCTGGAAGCGGTGTGCTCTGCACGCTGCTGCTTGCAACCTGCGGGATAGGAGTGGGCTGATCGTCGGTCGCGTCCTCCTCATCAATATCGGTCATTTCCATTCCAGGCAAGCCCGGCGTGTTGCCATTGCTCAAATAACTCCTGCCTATATGTCCCGGGGTCTTCGGTCCGCGCGTCGTAGACATATTTCGCAAATAATTGTTCTTCGTGGCACTCCTCATAAGAGGCGTAAATTCACCCTTGGGAGGCGCTGCGGTAGGAAGCTGATGTCGACTATTTAACGCGCTTCTTGTCGATTTGGAAGCTGCGCCTGCACGCGGCGTATGAGTCTTGAAACTCCCGGAAATACGCCTTCGACCGTCACCAAGACCTTTAAGAAGGTCATCATCCTTGGAAGGCGTAGCAAACGAATTTTCCACTGAGTCGAGTGCCGTCAAATTGGGTCGTCCCACGCTGCGATAGCCGGTCAAGTAAGTCGCGTTTCCGTCGACTTCGGTGCGCGGCGTGTCGATGTACGGATACGCCATGGCCGACGGGTATAACGCGGGGTTATAGTGCTGAAAATTGGTGTGAACAGTGTATGGGAAGGAGCGAAGGCCATTCAATGGGAAACCATCGCCGACAACACCACTGCAAATCGGGGGGAACGCGGCGGAGGGGACTGACAATCTAAGGTAGTACTGGAAATGCGATGCGATACGGGACGTGTTTTGGGCGGTGAGGCCTCAAGCCCTCGTTCTTGTTGACATCTAGCCCAACGCGACCTAGCGCCCGGTCACGGGGCCCGCGGCCAAGCAATTCGCCGCGTCTCGTCCGGTATGAAGTCATGCCGTAATTTATTTTCAAAGTTCTTATGATCGAAGAAGTTAGTTGAATTGCTGCACCCAGCAGCCTGCAAAATATATTCGAAACAGAAAGTGTGCCTGCTGCAGATATTAGCAACATGGCACCCATGTCTGAGGAGGATCTGGAGTGGTTCAAGTCCACTTTCCACCCCATTCCCAAACCGGAGATCCCTGACGATAGTGTCGATTATTCTCTTTACTATATTCCTTCCAGCCCCGCCCCCGCTGTCGTCGACGAAGTCGCTGAAACACGAGCGAGATTGGTTGAGGTGCAACGTACCTCTGCAGAATTGGTAAAAGACCTACTAAAGGACTATATCTGGCAACGTGAAAGCTTTCGGCTGGAGATCACGAAAGATGATGGTGCGCGACGTTCATTTGTTATACTAATTGGCTTGTCCCAGCCACTAACAGATACCTAGGAGTCACCTCTTTGCACGGGCGCACCAACTTCGGCGATTCAATTGAGGACGAGTGGGTTATCGTGTATCTGTTGCGCGAGTTGACCAAGAAACACAAAAATGTCTGGGCAAAAGCTGTGGATGGTGATGGTCAGTTCCTTTTGGTGGAAGCTGCCGCCACGCTACCTGCTTGGCTAGAACCTGAGGTAGCAGATAACAGAGTCAGTGGCACCTCCGGTATAAAGTCTGTTATGACGCAGGCTAACTTCCTCTCAGGTGTGGATCAATCAAGGTCAACTTGTCATAATCAAGCCCAAGAACGATAAGAAAGGTAGAGTGACGGAAAAGATCTCGCTATCGGATGCAAAGAAGATCATCATGGAGGAGCCGGCACGTCTGATGAGGTCTACCATGATTCAGGAGGAGGCGTTCTACCGTTTGCGTAACTATCCTCAGCAGATCAACGAAAACCTTCACTCTGCGTTCGTGACCATCCCTCGCAAAGTTGCCTTCCTACTTCATCAGAAACCCGCATATATCTCTGCCGCTGTGGAAGCCTTCTATCTACGCGATCCGATTGCACTGCGACCTCTCCGATCCAAGGATACCGACAGCTTCATTTTCAAGCCTGAAGATTTCGTCACCGTGAGCGTCCGCTTCACGCGAGTTGGATATGCGCAGCTCAAAAGCCAAGACTTTCCAGTACCGAAGTCATGGAACGATAAACTACCCACGACAGATGATCAGAAAGCATACGATCGGGCTGAGATAGGCATGAAGTTGGCTTGTGGGTTTGAGATGCTTCTTACGGATCCTCAGAATCAAGACAAGGCAGCCGTCCGAGAAATGAAGCTTATTCTGGAAGATCTGGACACTGGTGATGAACAACTGCCCACAGACAAGGATATTGAAACCTGGGACAAGCGGCAAGATGACGAGAAATGGCTCGACATCAGCTTTGAAGACTTAGATCGAGAGCTCAAAGGCAAGGGGAAAGACAAGGACGGCAGACCGAGCGCTGAGGGTACCTTTGGTGATGCGAATGCGCAAGAAAATCTTCAGCGTATTGTGGCGCAATTCGAGAAGTTCTTGAATGATGATGCGGCTGGCTTCGAAGGAGCAGAATTCTTTGATGACTATGGCACTGACACCGATGATGACGATAATGATGAGGATGAGATGAGCAGTGACGGTGAAGATAAAGAGGCCTCGTTTGACGAAGAGGAATTTTCGAGGATGATGAAGGAGATGATGGGAATGCCATCAGGCGGTTCTGGTCTGCCGGGCTCGTCTCGGCCTTCGAAGCCTCGGGGTCGAGTGGAGGAACTGGATAGCGAATCCGAGGATGACACGGAGCAGATCAAGGAACTTTCGAGGCAAATGGAGGCAGAATTAAAAGGCACGGGAGTGCTTGATCTCAATCGCAAGCCCAAGGCAGCCGGTGACAAGCAGACTTTGGCTGATACAAAGTCGGGAGAAGCAGAGGACGATGACCTACCCGAACTGGATGAGGAAGACATTGACATCAATTTCGCGAAAAACCTTCTCGAAAGTCTTCAGGGCCAAGGTGGTGCGGCTGGTCCAGCGGGAAACATGCTTTCTATGATGAACTTGGCTATGCCCAAGGACGATCGCCACCGCTGATATTGCGATTATGAATGACGAGAATATCAATAATGTCCCAGGGTGACTGTCAACGACAATATTATGTATAGCCGGTCGCTAACATATGGTCCTTCGATGAATCTCCACCAGACGAGACGACCTCATATATCTCTGCCAGACAAGAGGGCAGGTACTTACCTACCGTCGTACTATGCTTAGGGCCCTGGGAAGCCGAACACTTGCTGTGAGGAGCTCGGATCGAGCCCTATAAACTTCAGCCTGCCAACGTAAATATAATGAAGGCTCAGCTGGTGTGCAAAGCGAGGTCAAATGTGATCTAGAAGTACGTGCTCACTGACTGGGAAAGCTGATTATTAGACATTCCTGGATGAAACCACTCCTGCCATGGGACTGGCTGCTCTCATGGAGCTGTATCAGCTATATATCGAACATGATAGAACATAGATGCAGAAATTTTAGGGAACCATGGACATAATGAGATACTGTATATAGTTACTACTTATAGTATGATCATTTGAAGGTGACAGCCCGATGAAGTGATTGCGTCACACAGTAGCTCTAGTATTAACCCACATACTAGTACTAGTATATATATACAACTCAGACACTTACTAGTTGGCGCATTACTAGCAGATATTGGACTCAGTTGCTGAAGAATCTTGGACTATTACTAACATCATGTTCATGACTCCACCAGATTCAGCGTCAGATATAGACCATCAATTGATGAAGCCACCACCATGATGATGCTGTAGTACGCTTGTCACCATATAGTAACTGCCTGTAACATGGGATCTTCATTTAGCGTGCCCGATAAGCCCGATAAGAGGTTGAAGGCCTGCCGATAAGCCCCCCGTGTCGATCACGTGGCGGCGTTATCGGCCGGGCTGGCTCGTACTTCCCCTCGTTGGGCTTCTTCCCCCTCTTTCTTCCCCTCTCTCATTTGCCTCTCTCTTGGTGCCTTTTCCGTGGACTCTCACCTTCTGGGCGGATCCCTGGCACTGGACTGTACGTTACTGCTGGTCTCTTCGTTCAACATCTGGTCCATCTCATCTCAAGTCCCATCGGACCTGTTGTGCTGCAAGTAGCCTTCTGGTGCCGGATTCCCCCGGTCAAGCCGAGCAACCGGGTGCCTGTCTAGTGGCAGAACTCCTAGGCTGTGACGAACAGACCTCAAATCGACATCGCTGTTTCTATACATATTCATTGAAAGTCCTGACTCCGTGACTCTTTACTTAAGCAAATATACATCTGGATATAAAGAATGGCCACCCCGGCTCAATGCTACTACTGTTTCGAGACCCTTGCTGCCTCCTATAGGCGCAGAGAACCAATCAGCCTTGCGTCTGTGGAAGAGCTCTGGGAACGACACGAACAATATAAGAAGCTCGCCACGTTAGATGAGGATGACGATTCGCAATTCGTAGACGAGGACGAAAACACCGCGCCGCTTTCTGGGAAAGGCAGTCGCTCCCAGAAAATCAAAGTGCCCCGAGTCAGTCGGCTTCAGTCTGGCTCGAGCTCCTCTACAACACAATCTCTCGCGTCTACCAACTCATCGCAGTCTGTCCTGTCAAGCTCAACCTCAGTCACGACACCCAATTCCTTGTCAGACACGGCCAGTGGCAAGCCGAGAGAGGACAAATATCCACTGTTTGTAACATGGAATACTGTCTCGAAGCACGGCCACAAATCGCTCCGGGGCTGCATTGGCACATTTGAGGCGCAGGAGCTTGCCGAGGGCCTGAAATCCTACGCGCTCACATCGTACGTATATCCCTTTCATTATCCATGAGACCGGGCCTTCCACCTACACCTTGGCAAGGCTCGCGCATGCTAACCGCCCACAGCGCATTTGATGACACTCGGTTTTCCCCCATTCCAGAGCCTCTTCTGCCATCTCTCTCTTGCTCATTGACGCTCCTCGGGTCTTTCGAGCCATGCACCAACGCTCTGGACTGGATCCTTGGGGTGCATGGCCTTCGCATCTCCTTCATACATCGCGGCAGACGCTATGGCGCAACCTACCTCCCTGATGTCGCGGTTGAGCAGGGATGGACCAAAGAAGAGACCGTCAACAGCCTGATGCACAAAGCAGGCTGGGATGGGCCCTCCGAGAGCGTGGCGAGACGGTTTTTGCGAGGCAGCAGCAATGCTGGTCATGGCGCTGCCACCGCAACCAAGCCATGGGAGCAGGTCTCCGATTTTCGAGCTGTCAAGTACCAGGGCCTCAAGGCCAGCAGCAGCTACGCGGAATGGCAAGAATGGCGCCAATGGGTCCTCTCGCTAGACGATGGGAGCCAACAGCTTTTGAGTTGACGAGCCCAACCAATGATTCCATTCAACCTGGATGTTCAATGATGCGATGGCGTTAATGAGACGGGAGGCGTTTTGTCACTTTTGGTTATTTTATGCATTTGGGACATATTTGCCACATGCCATGTAAACAGCGAAACCACGTACACGAACCGTTTATGTGGACATACCTAATGGGAATATATGTATCTTTCGGTTAAGTGTGCTCATTTCGCGAATAGACCCCTTCGGTACTATATCCTGTAGCTCTCTGATATTGTATACTGAAGTGCCTTGTGTGCTTAATGTCCAGCTACTAAGTTGAATCCATTCCTAATTACAATAGTAGGCGTAATGTGGGCTCAATCTAGTTGAAGGATCAACCAATCCATCCATCAACCAATTACATCATTTGCTATAATTAACTACTAGGTATAAAAGAGAATGGAAAGGACCAAGACCGAAACATCTTTCTTTTGCCACAAAAGCCATACCAGATAATGATCAGAAGAATCCATCCCCTTCAAGGGTAGTAAGCAGCGGATAGGATAATAATAAGAGAGTGGGTGACAGCGAAAGGGAGCAAAGGTATATAAGCTTATAGTAGTAGTAGAAAAGATCCCACAAAAAGTAATAACAATACGATGTATATATACTTATTACCAACCCTTATTTCTTCCCAGTGCGACTCCACAACCCGGCAACCATTTCTTGGACTTTCCGCTCCTGAGCGCGGATCTGCTCTTCCGTCTGACCACGAGCATTGGCACGACCGTCGATTTCCATGTCTCCGTCGTGGTCCCGTCGTTCTTCGATGACGTCGTTGCCGTTGACTCGTTCGGGCTTGGGGTCGACGCTCATCATGCCGTCCATCATTAGGCCGCCGCCTTCGCGAAGCTTGTTGATGGCGCGAACGGTATCGATGGCCTTGTGGAGGGTGCGACGAGCGTTGAAGTTCTTCTTGACTGTCGGGAGGAGATCTTCGCCGGAGCCGAGCTTGTCGGCGGATGTGTCGTAGGGCGGGTTGACCCAGGCGTGTTGCAAGGCGTCGTGGGCTGTCATTCGAGCGCTGGGGTCGATGGTTAGACAACGCTTGATGAAGTCTCGTGCGTCGTGGGAAACACCGCGCCAGTATTCGATTGGGGTGAAGGAGTAGTCTGCTGCAAGGATGGCCTGCATCTCTTCCAGGTTGGAGTCGCGGTCAAAGGGGGTGTAGCCGCATAGCAAGAAGTAGGTGATGACACCGATGGCCCAGATGTCTCTGTTGGGTGGTCGTTAGTATATGAAAATAGTAGTCGTATTGGCAAAGTGCCACGGCGAGGAACGTACACTGGCTTTCCATGGCCACTCTTCTTGAAGATCTCGGGCGCCATGTATCCCGGTGTACCGCACGTCGTTGTAAGAACATGGAACTGCTCCTCGTCCATGATCCTCGACAAACCAAAGTCTGCGATCAGTAGATCCGCATTATCCTCCGGGGTGCGGAAAAGAAGGTTCTCTGGCTTCAGGTCCCGATGCACGATGCCGTGGTCGTGCAGGTATGCCACAGCGGAAAGAATAGCACGAATGAGGTCCGCGGCATCGGATTCGTAGTAACTGCCCTTTCGGCAAATGCGATCGAAAAGCTCGCCACCAAGCGCAAGATCGGTAACCAGATACACTGTAAATTGCGAGGATAGTTAGTCCTCGACAGCTTTGATACTAGACCCCACACCAGTCATGCACATACAGTTGTTCATAGTCTCAAAGTAATCGACCAAGGTCAGGATGTTCTGATGCCCCATCGACACCCTTTTCAGCACCGCGATCTCATTTCGAACCTATCATGATCCCCCCCCATGTTCCTTATCATTAGCCTTCCTGCTATATCTCGACTTTCTCCCCAGCCACATCTGGATCTCCATGAGGGTAAAGAAATACCATGTGCTCACGTCCAGCCATCAAGCGCTTGTTGATGACCTTGGCCGCATAGTAGTGGCCGGTGTCGATGTGCACACATTCCTTGACGACCGAGTAGGAGCCAGCTCCCAGGGTCTTTCCGGTCTTGTATCGGCAGGGCTGGACCTTCGGCCGTTGACCTGCTTGCGGTTGCGACGCCATTTATATATGATATTTCAAGAAGCGACGGAGTCGTGTTTCAGGGGTGGAGATCGTAAGGGTGGACAGTCGATAGGGTCCGGGTTTCAAGGCAGACGGGATAAGGGTGGTTCGGGCCTGCGTCTTCAGCCCCGCGGTTAGTATTAGATGGGTAGACAAGATAGCGTATCCTGGACCCAATAAAGGTGAGCCCAATCAGAAAATCGCTTACATACCTGCAGGAAGTGTGAAGGATTCACAGGCAAAGTGAAACGAGCCAGGGTGATAGGCAGAAATAGGGACTGGGTTGTTCCGTCGCAATGGGACGATGTGGTGGAGTTCCGACTGCGGGGTTTCGGCGCAGACAGCCGTTGGGCGGACACTGTTCGGAGTGGGGGGAGGGTTCCCAAAGCCAGTTGAGGATGATGCTTCTGAGATATACCTACAGAAGACAGACACAGGCTGCTAGCGATGCTGCCCTTCTGGGGGAATGTGGGAAATAAAATTGATGGAGATCGGCGTGGTGGAAGGAAAGTAAGTTGGGGTGACAGATCGGATTGTGTTGCGCCTGCCACAAACAGTCAAACACACGTGCCGAGGTGCTAATCGAGTGTCATCCATGGATCGCGTGCACTACTAGTTGGTCTCGTATATTTATAGAATGCGATTAATTGCGATATACACCGATCAGACGAATGTGATCATTTCCCACATCCACTATAGAAATACGCTACAGGCCCAGGACCCTTATAAAATACATCTATGTTTCTCAAATCGAAAAACTCACTGTGGGGAGGTCCGGAGGTATTTCCCGACATCTTGAACAGCCCTTAAAAGAGGGCACTGGCACTGCTACAACAAGCGTCGTTCTGAGTTTCTTAGCAACATTTCACCCACGAGCTAGATCCTATTATGCATACACTATGTATTGAATGGAGTCAAGATAATAACAATGCTATGTACGCCATTTAAATGACCCTCAATCCCTTCCCTAACGCCTATCCAATGTTGCCCCCGGCCGCATGTATATATCGAAACCGAAGTGTAGAAGAGTTACCGCGGGTATAGCCACCAACCATCAACGCTCAAAACGACAACAAGCAATCATGCAAGAACAAACACATGTTCACATCTGTGCAAGCACTTCTCCCACAACACTCTCCAGCAGCTTCAGCCCGTGGAACTTGGCTACGCTGTTCAAGATGTGCAGCTTCCTCTCAATCTCCTTCCGATCCATCGTTTCCACCCACACTCCACTACAAGAGCAGTGCTCCATGAAGTCACTGACCTTCAGCGTTCCACATTTCGAGCACTTCAGGTCCTGTGTTTGCCACCCGACAATGTACCCCTGAATTTGACCAATCAAGATCTCTTCCTGTGCCAACCGGTCGTATTCCGTTTGGCAGAACGGACAGCGCCATGGCTTGGTCGAGCTCTTACTGGCGTCAACTCCGGGCTCGGGCAGTACATCTTCGTCCCGACACAAATCCAGATCTCGGATCAGGCAGCATGAGCCGCAGGTGAGTTCTGGGATTTTGAGGCTCGCGCCGGGGTTCTCGAAGCGGCCTTCCTTGCTGAACTCGCGCACTTCGAACAGGGCTAGCAATTCGCGACGCAGTAACCGGGTCTCCATAGTGGTCAACTTTGACAGACTAAGGACTTGCATGAGTAGTTTCACGAGTTCCAACACAGGGTTGCGCTTCTCTTCATTAGGGTCCGACAATACACCAGGAAGGACAGGGAAGATGTAATCAGAGGCCAACTCCGGATGTAGGAGCTCGTCACGCTGCCGGCGAATGAGGCCAGTGATTTGCTTCTTCAGTGGCTTCGAGAATTTCTCTGCAAGGGCAGCCGAGGCTTCCTGGCTATCCTCGTCACTGGGGCGTCCAATTGGAATCTGCGTCAATCGAGGTGTAGAGTCGTTTGTGTCCGGCCGTTTGAGACCGTGCATGAGTTCGATATACTCCACAACCCAGTCATGGAAAATACTTTGCATGGGCGTGGGCAGTGTACGGTTGAGTTGCCAGTGCATGACGGTTTCCAACTCTTGTTCATCGGACTCGACGACTTCTTGGCAACCTTTGCCACCGTAGTTATATTCGTCGTACCAAAGCAGGTAGTCCCAGTACTCCTTGATCTCGAGGTCGATGAAATGAAACGAGGGGTTGGCTCGGATGGACTTTAGCACGTACTGACTGTATGCGTAGGCATTGCCCACCTCCGTTTTGGAGGTCTGGAGCAAGAGACGGGTGGAGCTAGCAAAGATGACATTTGACCCAACGCGCCTAAATTCAGCCATCAGGCGCTGGAAAGATTTCCGTGACAGCATCCGCACGTAGTGATGCAAGGACCGATCATAGAGACATGAGACCGGACTCTCTACCCATCGGATCAAATGCTGCACCATAATATCAGCCATGCTGTTTCCGTCGCAAGCCTCAGTCCACCAGTGCTTGACCATCTCACGCAACACAACAGCGCCGGCTGAAGCGAATGCCTTTTCGGAGTACAAGACACCACCTCCGTTAGGGTCTGCGGATTGACCGGACGAAGCCAGGAGTGTATCCGCACCCTCCATCTCGTTAATGATGGACGATGTCAAAATTGTGTTGATTGCCAGATTACGAACTTCTAACTCAATGCATACCGTGGTATACGCGCTTGGAACGTTCACCGATGGCATGGAGACCTTCTCAAGAGGGCCAGAGATATCGTCCTTCTCGTACCCCGCATGATCGGGCCGTGGGTTCGAAGACCACCAGAGCACAACGTTGTTCTGTTGGAGCCGTCTGGCATACGAGATATCGATGAGGAAGCGAGGGTCATCGTTCTCCAAGTTGCAAAGAGGAACGTCACCGTATCTAGCAAGCAATGTCAAGTGTTGAATCCAGGCGGAGAGATAGAGGTAGTGAGTGACCAATCGTCTGGCAATGAAGGACTGCCATCCTAGAGGTGGGAGATCCATATCTGACACTTCCGGTTTGACCGGCAGTGTAGGGTACTCTCGAAGGATCGGAATATCATGGCACAGACGCTTCCGTTGTTGTGACTGGATTACCATAACAGCGGGCATGGTCTCTTCGGACTTGAACTTCTTGATCAAGTCTCCAACCTCCAGGTGAGCCTTTCTCCTAGTAGTCACCTGTGTGGTCCTGAAATGGATCTTGTCCTGATATTCGAAAGCAGCCTGTGACTGGTCTCCTTCCATGGTTTGCACTCTTCGCGCGAGAAGTTCAGAATAGATCTTATCGAGGTTCGGAAGACCCTGAACATCCCGCGTGCGGTTCAAAATCACGACATGTGCCTCATTCTTCGTGCTGGAGAAAAGGGCGAAAATCTGCCTGTCCCCAGATGCGACATGATAGAGGTAATGGAAGGCAAGTGGCGAGTCCAGAAGATACGGTTGCTCTGTGGTTGTCCGGCATAGAGTCGAAAGGTCAAAGCCGCGGTCCAGGCCTTCTCCGAGAACACCCCGTTGCTCCTCATCGAAAGTACAAATGCTACCCAGCTTAAGAACTGCCCGGATGTTGAGAGGGATGTTCTTCTCATAAACGCCCTCAACGCTAGGGTGCTGGAAGAGAACATCGATCTTGTCCGCTTCGCGGAGATACGTCTCTTCCGACAATGTTAACTTGAACAGATGGACCGAAGGATGACCGTTGGGCAGTGTGTGGTTGACCTTTTCAACCTCGCAGTCCGGCACGTCAACATCAGGAAGTGAGTCCTGTTTGAGATTGACGTAAATTTGCCGGGGCACCTTGACTGTGAGAGCATGGATCTTTCGGTCGATCAGCACAAACGCTCGCACAATGCCAGGCCTTCCTGTCTCGGAAAGCTGCAAAATTTGCCAGGTGTTGATGTATAATAACTCGGCTTGGTTTCTGAACAGATTGCTCAATGAATCGCCACCTGCGTTTGCCCTTTCACCGAAAAGTTGACGACGACGAATTCGGGCTTGTTTCTGTATCTTCCACTTCTGCTTCTGGTATTTCAGGAAGCCAACGTAATCATCCGCCATTGACGGCATCTTCGCGGGGAGGGTGGCGAAAGGATCAAGAGAGGTCTTCGACAGACCTTCCGGATGCTTTCGCTTTTGGGAGACCTTAGTTTCGGATGATGGCTTCAGCTTTTGTGTAGAGCTTGCAAGGGCTTCATCCAGATCACCTGTATGTTGGACACGATGGTCAAGAATATTCGTCGAGATATCTGTCAATGGATTCTTTTCTTGCTTATCGGACTTGATGAACATGTCTGTCATCTTCGTTTGCTTGAACCTGTCATCCTTGGTGTTGATCCGCCGTTGCAGCCAGTCGGGGTGAGCAACTCGAGGAACCGGGTTACGGATCTTCTGCAACGCAGCGGGGATGGTAATGAGCTTCTGCACAACGGAGCCCAGACGCTCAAGATAGTAGTCCCAGTCAATCACAGTACGAGGATCCATATCGCCGGGGTCATCTTTAAGCCATTTGCGCAAGAAGAAACGCTTCACGTTCTCCTCAGCAGAGAAGATCGCCACTGGAATGGCTCGTTCGGTGACAGGCGTGTTCCGTGGCTTGGATGAAATGATGTATTTGCAGTTCAAGCCCTTGTCCTTCACCATCTGCTCACCCAGGAACTCTGCCAGACGCCGCGCAGTTGTGATAGACGTTGACTTCTGGTTTCCATACTCTTCAAGTGTCTTCGTCATGCTCCTGTTCTCCGAAATGAGATCAATAAGTTCTTCGTCGGCCAAAGTTGCACCGTGCTCGTAAAGTACATCCAACCATCGGTCAGCCACCTTAGCCACTGCAGCATACGTCTCAGTAAGATTTGTGCCTTCCAGGAAGAATCGGAAGATTTGAGTTTGGAAAATCTTGATCAGTTTCAGCTCTCCACGACGTTTGACCTCGAAACCCTTCAGTTCCGCCAGGGAGCCGTCATGGTTGAATACTGCATAACGTTTCTTCAAGTTCTTGTCTTCCTCCTTTGAGGTTGGCAAGATCATGGCTCTGTACGGACCATCGACTTCGAAGAAGATAGAGTTCTCACTGTTTTTGTCGTATCTGAATGTAGCAGGGTCGACCAGAGTCTGGTACTGATGATTTGTGTAGCTTCCGTGGACGAGGTGGTTCAGCATGACACACGGATATGAGATACCCAGCTTCTTGCCGTTTTTCAGGGTAAATGAAAAGTTCTCGGGGAATGAGCCCGGCAACATACACCAGATACCGTCAGTGTCGAGCTCCAGAGGTCGCCCGATGCGTTCTACTAGCTCTCTTGCCATCTGAATGATGCGAGCACCAGTCAGACACGTAACACCAGCCATTTCCATAGAATACCATCGAGATCCTTTTCTCATGACATAACCATAGAAACTGTTAAGAATGACTTTGTGGGCAAGCTGCAAGGAATCATAGAGGACGATCATCTTTTTGGCCTCTTCCACCTCCGCAGCTGACGCGCCTGAAGATTTGAGAGCATCAGTCTTGCCTTTCCAGACCTTCTGCTTTCCCTTGAAATCGTATCTTCGGTCACGGAAACTGCGGACAGTGTCGACATAGAATGGATTCTCTCGTTGACAAATGATGGCCTCCCTAACCATTGTTTTGCTGTCGTGAATCTTGTGGTAAATCTTTTTGCTGTAATCCTGTAGTCGCTTTTTGACGATGCCGGCTTGCTCTTCGATGCTCATATCACCGAAGGACCTCATCGGGCTATTCTTGTGCTTTCCAGGGAACCTCTCATTTGCCACAGCCTGACGAATCATGTTGTACTCGTCACGCTTGGCCGGAAGGAATTCACCTCTCCATGCCCATGGCATTCGCCTATCGCATGACTTTCCGGGTCGGTTGAAGTCACAAGCGGCACAGTTCGACTCTTGAATCATGGAGTCAGGCTGCAGTCGATTGGTGATCATGATGTTCGGATACATAGATGCAACGTCCAAGTGATAGATGAAGGGCACTTCATCCCTGTGTGGTCTCTCTTTGAGGTCAATCAACTTGTCCGCAATTTGCTTCTTAACTTCCTCGTAGTTCGTAACATCGTCCATCGACTTCTTCTCTTCTACCTCGATACTGAACTTCAACGCGGCATCCAGATCCCGGAGGAGCTCGTCTATCGCCGAAGGTTGCACGTTGAACGTAACAGGGATATCGCTTCGAAACACACCAGCTTCAATACTCTCGACGTGTCCTCCGACATAAGTTTCTGATTCGAGTAGATGTCCTTCATAGAAAGACTCCGGGGGGTCTTTGTGCTTGTTGGGCAGGACGATGTTTCCTTGGTACGCCTGCACCATGAGCAGCATCTCACATAGAGTTCCAGTTCCCTTTCTCAGCGTGTCGTCGGGATTGATAGGAAGAATAGTACACAGGGAGAAGATGAAAGGATGGACATATTTCATGTAGAGGTAGTATGTGGCGACGGCATCGGAAACAGAATATTCTGCCAGGGTCTGAGGGCGTTCGCTTGCGTACGGAGTCATCAGCTCTGGGTCGAGTTCGTCGGGATCGTATCCAAGTTTTGCGACAGTAACAGCTTTCAAACCGCGACTTCCCTGGGGTAAATAACTATCACGGTTCACCCAGGCGAAGCAATCCATGTGAACACAGTGGTCACTTTGGTAGATATCCTCGCTGTTCTTGCGGAAACCGATCTCTCTGTACATGTCGATGCCGAGAACGCTAGCCCTAGCTTCCACGAAAGGCCAATCGAAAAAGTCACCGTTATAGGTAGCAATGACAGTAGGCTTCGCTTCTTTGATATGTTCGAAGAATCGCTCTAGAACACCGCGTTCGTCGGGTTCGTTGAAGATCATGAAAGGACCACTGTACTCTGGCTTGGGCGTGTATTCGAAATCATTGATGTCTTCGGATACGATCTCACGGTTGGTGATTAGAAATCCTTGCCCGTCGATCATGTAGGATATCATCATGATTTGGTCAATCACGGAGTCGGGAAATTTCAGCGGTAGCTTGGTTGTTTCAATATCGAAGGCTAGAACGACAGGGTCGGCTCGCGTGAGTCGTTCTTCTATGCAGGTCAATGAGATAATGCCGTGTTTTGCCTCTACTGTGTACCATTTTCCTATTCGGATGTCTTGAAGCCGTTAGCGACGTGAAGAGAATACATATTTGATGCGGACACATACCCTTGTCAATTGAGACTCGAACATGATAAGGAACATCATATTCTCGAATATCAATAATGAAGTCGCTCGCGTTCATAGTAGCATTAGATCGTGATTCATTAATAAGTTCATCGTCAAAAAGGTCAAACCCAGCATTTGCGCTACAGATACCGGTCAGCCCAAACTCCCAAGACATAGGCTCCAGATCGATGTACGTACCTGGAGATCTCCATATAAGTATCCATCACATTTACATTCTTCTTGTTCTTCTCCGCCAGAGGAAGAAGTGTTTTGCGAACCTCCAACAAGTGGCTCACACTCGCAAAGTTGAGTTGGAGAAATATCCGTTTGTACCCAAGCAGATGGTTTGGCAGCTTGAGGTCCTCTTTCTCCACCCGCGTTATCTTCTTGATGAGCCCTTCAAACATCCTCCGACACCAATCCTCGACCTCAGTTTCACGGCCCTTCTTCACAGCAATTAAGAAATATGGGTCGTATTCAACAGTTGCCTTGAAACTCCCACCTCCATCTTCGAGAAAGTAGTAATCCACGCCGGCGCGTCCTCCGGGGACATTCGGGTCTTCTATAGAGGTACTGTGCATGTTGATGAGCCAACCGACTCGTTTTTCGCCGGATTCAAACCGGGGGAACCCCAAGGATTCATCGATGCTGTTGGCCAGTCGGATTGCCTCGAATTTCTCATCTTGAGAGGTTGCTTCGGTCGATCGGAGGGACGAAAACTCGATTGTCTTCGTTCTTTTGGGATTAAAGGATGCCGCGCTTGATCGGAACTTGTTCCCAAACTTGCTGGGTTTTCTTGAAGGCATTGCGACGGCGACGCGCCCACTGGCCGGGGCTGAAGATCACTGCAGAGCAAGGCGATAATGATTTAGGCGAAACATGGAAAAGCAATGGTGTAATCAACACAGGACAAAGCTGCGCATAGTTGACTTTTGGTGTAAATTAGCTTCTTTTCTTTGTGAAATGGACGTTTCTTCACAGACACAGTTGAGCGCGCTCCAATGTAACTGAATTGGTCGTTGATCCACTTGCATGTTGCGGAGCCCAGATTTGCCCTACGCCATTCCGACGCGTTCGCGTTTTCTACTTTACGCGTAGTCATTGGATGATCGCGGGCACCTCGGGGAAACTATCCATTTCTGCTGGCTAGCCGGGATGTATCGGATAATACATTGATCCGTATACCGCGCATAGTTACCCGGTAGAGAAAATGCCCGCATAAGGCCATAGATCGGATATAGAGCGACGACAAGGTATCTCGAACCCACAATTGGATCTTACATAATGGCCGACGATGCGCGGGACCCAACTACCTCCACTCCGGAAGTGAGAGAGCCTGGGCAACAGGGAGACCGGAAGCCGAAGCATGAGTTTCCTAAGTCGCAGGTCGGGAAGCTGTGGGATGCCTTCGGAAACCCCGAAGAGCCCGTGAATATGCTGCCTACAGCGACAACCAAGACCGGACAAAAGGCAAAGGATATCACGGTCACTGAGGCTATGAAAA
Source organism: Aspergillus costaricaensis CBS 115574 (assembly GCF_003184835.1). NCBI lineage: Eukaryota > Fungi > Ascomycota > Eurotiomycetes > Eurotiales > Aspergillaceae > Aspergillus > Aspergillus costaricensis. The sequence goes on from NW_020291806.1 coordinate 728,143, forward strand.
CAATGTCACTCGAAAATGCCACGTCTTTCCATAAAGCGCCGTGTGCGCGTGACTCGCTGCTGCTCGGAATCGGGGCCGGGTTCGGTGTAGGCGGCGTTAGGGGCGTGGTTGGAGGTATGAAATTCTAATAACGGATCTGATATAATACATGGTCGCTGATGAATTGAATGAATTTAGGACTGCGCTCTATGTGGACCGCTTGTAACTGGGCGGTAGGTGCTTTCGCTATTACAGCGCTTGCAGCCCACGAGTTCTGCCAACGGCGTCGCGTGGAGGAATTAGACGGCATGAAACAGGCAGTGGAGTTGATGAAGGCACTCAAGGATAAGAAACAACGTGAGAAGGAACAGAAGATCGAGGAAGCTGCCCGTTTGGCAGAGGAGGAAAGGAAACGGAAGAGCTGGACCAACCTATCGAACTACAAGTTTTGGTAGGCTTTTTGTGCATCGCATGGAGTACTGGAGTTGGATGGAATCTCATTGTATAGTACTATGTATAAAGTGGGCTGGTTGCAAAAGTACATATTCCTCTCTATATTAGGGGCTGCTACCCTATCCAACCTTGAAGTTGTGATGTCATGTCTCGTGTCGATTATTTCAATCCAACGCCCGTTTCGATAAAGCCATAATAACCGATAAACTCCAGAAGTGTTAGGGATATCGTAAAGGATAGAAGGTGTGTCTCGAGACAAGGGTGTTCATACGCATATGCATACTCATGTGAAATCCGCATCTAGACGTCAAACTTGACCCTTTTCTGAATGGCACCAGATTGGATAGACCGTATCCTCTCGAAGTCGGCACCGTCTCGGCGTTCTCGCCGCTTTTCGCGCGCCTCTCTGGCTTCACGGCTCCTCCATTCTGCGACCTGTTTCTTTCTCCTCTCTGACCTGGCCCAAGCCATTGCCGCAGTCGGTTTGAAACCAATTCCATTCAGCCCATATCCGTCGTCAGTAGGATCAGTCGGGTTGTGACCCGTGATTTCCGAGTCATGCCATGTAAGTGGGTTCTCAGCTGTATCGGTTATAAGAGGTGGTGATGCACTGCGGCTACGCATCCTGGGAGAAGTCGTAGGGAGCTTCTTCTTGCGAGGGCTGGGTGTCGATCGTCTCTTTCTGGGAGATGGTGATCCGGATCTAGCAATTTCAGGAGACTGAGTAGCTTCCGCAAACTCTGACAGCTCCCCTGGGCTGGGACTAATCTCCATCGAGGTGTTCGCTTCGGATAAGGTGTAAGACTCATGAGAATCACCGTCTGAGGTAGGCCAGTTCCCCGACTGTGCCGTATGTGCGACTATGCCCTGATCTACTCCATACGGCACTGGCGACGTAGAAAATTGATCCCCGCGGATAGCCAATCGCCCCAAGCGACCAGCGACTAGCGCTCGCGGGCTGTATCGACCCCAGTCCTCTGCTTCCCGGATCTTGGATTCCTGGGGGTTGGGGATTGAGCCGCTTGATGTAGGTGAAGCGGAAGGACTGCGGTAATCAGAATCTTCGGACGATGCTCGCTTACGTTTAGGCGATTCAGAGGACATCGTCGGCAGGGTAGTTGGCATCATCGCGGGGCTGGGATTCATTGCGAAGGTGGGGGCATCACATCGACCGCGCCGGCTATGGTAAAGAATGACACAGTAAGTGTGCGCTAAATAATAAAGCTAGCTTCTTAGTATCTTGACCAGAGTCATAAACGAAGCCATTATAACTAAGTAAATGGGGAGAGCACTGATGCTCGGGTCATCATATATGGTAGTAGCTGAACGAAGGGAAAGCGCAATGGGGTTGTCAGTCCTCGCTGGGGGGGGTTGAGAGGGGGAAGCCGGTCTGGGTGGTCATCGGCCCCTTCCTCCGCCCGGTGAATAAGCAGCGATCGACCCTGTAACTTAAGAGTAGTTAACTAGTTAGTAGCTAGGATTCCTCCGCTGTTGGCTCGGATTAGATATCCAGGATACGGTTGGTTCCTTTGTTTAGATCGCTACTGGAAGTCCGTCAAACCACTAGTACTTTATCGCTTACAGCCAATTGCCATGTCATATAAGTCTAGAACCAAAAAGCCATATCAGATTGGCAGCAAGAACTACAAACAAATTTTGGCACGACACAGGCCTCAATCGAATAATTTACAAGATACCCAGCCCATCAAGTCGTCAAGGAGAAAACAGAACATGGTTGGCAAGAATAATAAAGAAAACCCATCAACGCCGCGACAATGACGCCCTCCTGTCCCAAGACTCGGTACTTTTAAACCTTCTTCTTCTTTTTGGACGGCTCAGCATCGCTGTCGTGCTTCCGCTTCTTCTTCTCGGACTCGCCCTCGCCAACGTCAGACTTGCGCTTCTTCTTCTTCTCCTCCTTCTCGCCCTTCTCCTTCTTCTCCTTCTTTTCCTTCTTGTCCTTCTTTTCCTTCTTCTCCTTCTTGTCCTTCTTTTCGGCCTTCTCATCAGCGTCCTGCATCTCGGCATCGCTCTCAGCGCCGTCAATGTCCATATCAGCAAGGACAGCATCCATGGCGTTTTTCTGTAAAAACCATCAGTAAAGTTGTTACGAAGAATAGGGAGTTTTGATTCATTAGTGTAATAGCAATCACACAAGCTGTAATGACTTACCATGGCGACCTCGTTCTTGGTAGGGGCAGCACCAGTGGCGTAGAAGTCCAGACGCTCCTCGACCTGCTTCTTAAGGGCCTCACCGAACTTGGTGGAGGGCTCCTCGGAGAAGTTGTCGATTCTGGAGGCGATGGAGCACTTGTTGGCAAGGAAACGCGAGATGCGACCCTTGTTCTTGGGGCCAGCTCTTCCAATGAAAGAGGAGTGGTACAGAAGACCGTACTTGGGGGTGTTACCCTTGGTCTTCAAGGCTCTGAAGAGGGCCTTCTCAGCACCGAGAATCTGGACCGTAGAAGCGGGGTACTTGGACAGGTTGGTCAAGCTACCGGCGTGGGAGATCAAACGAGCACCAACGATCTCACCAATAAGGGCAGCAAGGTTGGGGGCGACAACGCTCATCTTGGAAATCAGGTACTGGTGGAGAGACTTGCGGTACTTGGACAGGCTGACAACGCGCTGGGCGAAAGAGATAACGTTCTCCATGTCGGTCTCGGAAATCTCCTGACCCATGCTGTGCTTAGCAGCGTCGATGATGCTCTGGGCGACACCCTCATCGTCCTCCACAAGGGCAGCAATGTCGTGCAACTTCTCGTCGTTCAAGCTCTTCTTGTCCTGAACGAACAAGGCAATCTGGGCGTAGCGCTGGTTGTCGGAGACGATCTTGTAGAGTTCGGGGAAGTGCCAGGAGTACCATTCCCTGACTCTCATGGAGAAAGTGTTGATGGCCTTGTCGAGCTGGTCGAGGATAGCAATGGCCTGGATGATGTGGTTGTCATCGCGCTGAACGGAGAACTTGACCTTGGCGCGAGAGTAAGCGTGACCAAGACCAAGCTGGGCGGTGTCCATATCACCCTCACGCAGCTGCTTCAGCAGCTTGGTGGCGTGCAGTCTGACACCACGAAGCATATCCTGGACGACTTCGCTGGTGTCTCCAGTCTCGCAGTCAACGAAAGAGAAGGCAGACTTGATGCTTCCAGCCAAGGCCTTGTCGGCCAGACCCAGAACAACCTTCTTCTTCTTGTTGGGCTTGGGCAAGTTCAATTCGAGGAAAGAGATCAGAGTGTCCGAAGCGACACCCTCGGAGACATCGTTGATTTCACTGAGAGCCTGCTTGTTGTTCCTGGAAGTTGTCAGAAACCTGCGGGAAAGTGCCCCTATGGGAAAAATTGAACCACATACTCGAAAGGCAGGAAACTGGACAGTTCGACCATTTTACCGAAACTGGCCAAGTCGTTAACACCTTCTTGAACCTCCTTCAAGCGGTTTCCCACGCTGTCACCCTGGTGGGCGACCTTGAAAAGCGAGTAGCCCATGGGGCCCTCGAACAGAAGGAAGTCGGCCATTGCGAAATTGAGGGAAGGGCCCTAAAAATTAGACAAAACGGTCCTTTACGTGCGACTTATCGTGGTCGCGTCTCAATTTCCCGGGGTTATGCGACCGTAGACCTGCCGTGGACCGACGTGGAGTTGAAGAAAAGCCTGGGAGGGTAGATTTGCAGAGTCGAGCCGTCGGAGCTCTTTTTTTTCGCGGCGGCGCTAGTGCGAACATCGAATGTGGGCTTTTTGCCAAAACTACAGCTCACCGCATTCGACGGCAAACACCACCAGGTTTGTGGCCGCGCGGGCATCGTCTTAGGGGCCCTACAGCACCAGCCAGCCTTATCTTTTTCTCCGGATTTCTTTCGTTGGGTTTTTGTTGCTTGTCGCTCTTTCGTGCTGCAGAAAATGTCTGCAACGCAGTTACTCAATCCCAAGGCCGAGTCGAGGGTATGCATGCAGTTATCCTTCTGCCCTTTACCCCCCCCCCCCCCAAACATTAGCCCCTCAGTGGTCCAGCAGAGACTAACAGTTCGCAGCGGAGAGCGGAGGCCTTGAAGGTCAACATCAGCGCCGGTGAGGGTCTTCAGGATGTCTTGAAGTCCAACTTGGGTCCCTCGGGTACCCTGAAGATGTATGTTCCAATTTACGATGGTTAATAGACAGATGCAGAGCTGACTGATCTCAGGTTGGTGGATGGTGCAGGCGGAGTATGAAATATTCCCTCGAGTCCGGCAATTCGGCATTTTCATTAACAATGTTGCAAACAGATCAAGTTGACTAAAGATGGAAATGTTCTGCTGCGTGAGATGGTGAGTGTCATCTACAATTAGGAATTATAAACTCCTATGCTAACCGGTACAGCAAATCCAAAACCCCACGGCTGTGAGCTAGACCTCCCTCCTCCTCCCCCAAACGCAATTATTAATACGGGAAAAAGGTTATGATTGCCCGGGCTGCAACGGCACAGGATGATATTACCGGTGATGGAACGACATCTGTCGTCCTGTTGGTGGGTGAGCTTCTGAAGCAGGCAAATCGTCACATCTCCGAGGGTCTGCACCCTCGTGTTATCACGGATGGTTATGAAATTGCGAAGAACGAGTCTCTGAAGGTCAGTACATCGGAATCCAAGATGGTCGGTCATCTACAATACTAAGCTATGGTGGTATATAGTTCCTCGAGCAATTCAAGCTTGAACGGACAGTTGACCGTGAACTCCTCCTTTCCGTCGCACGGACGTCGCTCAGCACGAAGTTGAACAGCGCTCTGGCCGAGAAGCTTACGCCTGATATCGTCGACGCCGTCCTTGCCATCCACAGAGCTCCCGAGAAGCCCGATCTACACATGATTGAGATCATGACCATGCAACATCGCACGTCCTCTGACACCAGACTTATCCGTGGTCTTGCTCTTGACCACGGTGCCAGACACCCCGACATGCCCAAGCGTGTGGAGAACGCGTTCATCCTGACCCTGAACGTGAGTCTGGAGTACGAGAAGTCTGAAATCAACTCTGGCTTCTACTACTCCTCTGCCGAACAGAGGGATAAGTTGGTGGAGAGTGAACGCAAGTTCGTCGATGCTAAGCTGAAGAAGATCGTGGAGCTCAAGCAACAAGTCTGCGGTACCGACCCCAACAAGAGCTTCGTTGTCATCAACCAGAAGGGTATTGACCCCCTGAGCTTGGATGTCCTTGTCAAGAACGGCATTCTCGCTCTCCGGAGAGCTAAGCGGAGAAACATGGAGCGTCTTCAACTTATCTGCGGTGGTACTGCACAGAACAGTGTTGAGGACTTGACGCCTGACGTCCTTGGATGGGCTGGCTTGGTCTACGAGCACCAGCTCGGCGAGGAGAAGTTCACTTTTGTTGAGGAAGTCAAGGACCCCAAGTCCGTCACTATCCTCATCAAGGGACCCAACCAGCACACCATCGCGCAGGTGAAGGATGCTGTTCGCGACGGTCTGCGGTCCGTTTACAACACCATCGTCGACAACTGTGTCATCCCCGGTGCTGGTAGCTTCCAGGTGGCCTGCGCAGCACACCTCACTTCCGAGGCCTTCCGCAAGACTGTCAAGGGCAAGGCCAAGTGGGGTGTCCAGGCTTTCGCCGATGCCCTTCTCATCATCCCCAAGACCCTCGCGGCCAACTCCGGCCATGATGTCCAGGACTCATTGGCAGCTCTGCAAGACGAGCAGTCGAACGGCAACACCGTCGGCCTGGACCTGACCACTGGTGAGCCGATGGACCCCATCCAGGAAGGTGTCTTCGACTCTTTCCGTGTGCTACGTAACTGCGTCGCGTCAAGCACGGGTATTGCCTCGAACCTCCTGCTCTGCGATGAGCTGCTCAAGGCCAGACAAATGGGCCGACAGGGAGGACCTGGCGGTATGGATGAGTAATGTGATGGCTACGTCTAAGGCGAGTTATTGTAAAGCGAGAACATCAGGTTCTTCCATATTCGGAATACCGGTATAGAAAAATATCCTACGTCGAAAATTGTACTTCACATACTTACGTATCCTAATCGATTTTAATCCACGAGGGAATTAATCGTGTTTCAAACCCGCTAGCATGTAATATTGCCTCGTTCATGGCTGCCTAAGGGACGGTGAGTGCTTCGACTTGATCCGTTGAAAGTTAAAATGTAGGCAGCGAGATAAAGTACCATGCTCATAGCACATGCAAAGTACTATTGTCGCTTGGCTGTAATGACCAGTGAATAAGAGGTGAGTGAGTTGCGTAACTTGCAGAGCTAACTCGCAATAGGTAGAGTTACTCTTCCGTTACAAGGTAGCATCCTAGAATGTGATGTTGTTTTAGAGGACTTACATTGCATACTACTATGTCCATGAGACTAGTCCGTCAATATATACTAGTATTGCTAGGTATTCATTAATGATATGATGCTCCATACGGTCAGTAGCGTAAGTAGAGGCAAATGATAATACATGACACACTGTTTCCACATCAGGAAACATGGCGGTAGAACGTAACGATGGGCTCAAAGATAGAAATAATGCCAGGGAGCTTCTATCCAGCATCTTCGTCAACCTCATCACTGTCGACCTCACTCTCTTCAGTGGAATCAGCTGGGGCCCATTTCCCCAGGAAACCTTCATCTCTAACAGGGTCTTGGAGCGCCATATGATGTGACTTGGCCCACTCAAGAATCTTAGACTTCCGAATCAACAAGGGCTCCTCTGCGCCCGATCCAGCCTCGCCAGATGAATCCTTTGTCCGGCGCTTTTTGGCAGGCGTCGCAGGCTCCACGGCCCCCAGGCCTTGAAGAGCGGTGACAACATCCTCAGGCAACATCCCCGTCGCCAGACCAATGTCCTGCACTGTCATGAGCTCGTGGGTATGTTTTCGCTTGGACGTCTTCGGAGACTTCTGCTTCAGTGGCACGGCGGAGCCCGACGCCGCCTCTGCTTCCTTCGGGTTGCCGCCCTGTAACAATAGATACCTGGCTATTCGTTCCTGCCAGAACCGAGTATAACTCCTATGGCCCATCTCACTTAGCGGCCGTTCCGGACCGCCTATGAGACCACTATCACTCTCCCAGGAACTGATCTTGTAACTCACGCCCATCAACAGCTTTCCAAGCTGCTTATGCTGGTAGGGCGGGAAGACGAGGATGCATGCGAGATTGTTCGCATCCCAGGAGAGCTTCTCTTTCGAGAAGAACCCCAGAACGTAGTAATTCTCGGGGTCATTTGGATCGGTGAAGACGAGGAGGTAGTAGAGGAAGGAGACGACATCGTAAAAGACGGACTTGTGATCGAGGAAGAGTTTGGCGAACAAGGAAAGGTTTTGCGCGTAGAGTTTGTGACATTCACCGTCTAGCTCCCACACGGAGTATCCGCCATGATCGTAGACTTTCGTTCCGGGAGGTGTTGTCCGGTGTTGGCAGAGTCGCGTATGCTGCGCGTAGGCGTGGACGTCGCACGAGTACCGGAAGCACCAACGACAGACGTACAACCGGTCTGTGTCTTTATTGACGAGATCTTCCGGATAGATGGACTGATACCATGTTGGGAAAAGGAGGTCACCCAGTACGACGTGCTTGACGTTACGGTCGGTGGAGGATGGTCCGGTGCGCGACACAGGGTCACTGGGAGCCATTGGAGACACGGGGAAGGGAAGGGGAAACGATACGATCAGGACTAGTAGTAGCTAGGAACGAATGGCGTCAATTCGCGGCTTATTTCTTCTTCCTTCCCCCTTAATGATGAATTGATGGTAATCGGGGAGCGGACGCGTTTCTGTGGAGATGCCAGCCATCTGTGACGGCGGTTTGTAGTAGGTCCTGGACACTTTTTTTTTTTTTTTTTTTTTTTTTTTCTCTCTCCTCCCTTACGCTGGTTGCTTTGGATAGGCCGGGCGGGAGGGATTAGCCTAAAAGAGTCCGGAAAGGCAGTACAGCTTACTTGCATATTTTCTGCTTACTATGGAGAGACAGAAGGAACCCGGAAAGGAACAGGCGGAGGGATTATCGGGGTGCATTGAATACAATCAATTTGTTTAGCTGTTTAGCTGTTTAGCTAGTATAAGATACGCTCAAGCTTTCTTTTCCCTCTCACTCTGCAGGGACACTTGCTGTAGTCGTCAACTAGATTAGATTTTGGTATAGAGAGAATACGTAGGACCTCCATCCACCTGCGGATTCCTTCCCGTCAAATGAAACCAGTCAGACCAGTTGGACCGGGTCAGTTGATCTCCGTCACCATCCAATCATATTACCGCCGCGCGGTTGACTGCAACTAGTTTCGTTGCTGAGAGAGTCTTAGAAGTTAGAAAGAGTCTTGGAGTTCTTGGGATGTTTGAAGAGGATCCAGACTAACTAACTAACTAACTAGCCTTCTCATCGTCTCTTATTGACGGATTACTTTACTTTCCCAAAGTACTTTGGCTGACTAGATCTCTCCTCATCCGCAACCTCATTCCTTCATATCACGTCAAACATCTCCTTCAATATCTGGTTGCCTGGACCCCTAACCTTTTCCTGTGCCTTCCCTTCCCGTTACACTGCAGCTGACCTTCGTATGACGATGGTCGGCTTCCTCTTGCGGAATCTTGTTGTCTGAACTGAGGCGAAAAGACGATCCAACGCCGAAACTAAAGCTGTTGTTCCCATAGGCAGCAGCAATAGTGACGACGACCGCCGCCTGCCAGTCTTTGTTTCCCCCCTCCCTCCCTCCTTATCGCCGCTCCCCCCGGGGTTCAGACAGACCCTTATCCTACGGCCTAGATTCCTGTCAAGCTTGATCCCTTTTCTCTCTTGCTGATCGCCAGTCAGCTTACTGTTCCTTTCTGGTGTATCTGAATCCTTTAACTGGCTACTTTCTTCACCAGCATCGCCTGCGTGCTGCGTGGTTCATCATCCATCGTCTTCTCTTGGCTTCATAACGGTCTGGGAGCGGAACTTTGCTCTTCCGCGACCGTTGTGTTTTATCGCCGAAGATGTTGAAACCGTTCCAGATCAGAGATCTTCATGGATCTCCATCACATACATCTGCAGAGGTGCCCTCGGCATCCACTCAACCCTTGACAAGGGAACCATCATCACCCAGAGCTCGTCGGGGAATCGTGCAGCTGTCTGCTCCCCAATATGATGATCTTGCATCAAATCACCCGCGGGCACGGTTGACTTATGTTGATGACGATGATGGGGAGATCATCACTGTATGTCTTATCGCATATACTGCGTCGTTTTGGTACTAATCGGTCCTTACAGGTTGGATCGTCTCTCGAACTCTCCCAACGCCTCGATGAGCCTATTGACCTTGCGCACGACCCGATGCCGCAGGAAGCCACCGAACCCATGCACCTCTTCGATATTCGACGCTCGAACTCAATAACTGAATTGTGGAAGAAGTTCCAGATAAAGCAAGATGGCAAGGATGCGGACAACCGCGCTGGATCATCAACCGTGGACGCCCCGGCTGCTAGCACTTCAGCAGAAGTACGGTCAGGTACTGAGCAAGAGAACGTTGAAGCTACGAAGATCGACGACACAGCATCACTCATGGCCGCCTTTGAGGCTGAGATGGCCAAGATTCTCGATGCTTCTAGGAATATACAAGAAAATAACACTTCGGAAGGACCTTCAGCTCCCGCTCAGGAGCCAGCGGGAACCCCAAGGAGCAGGACTCCAAATCCCACGGATGCATTTACTTATGCAATGCGGAACCTGCTCAACGGGGCTGAGTTGCTCAGTTCTGGGGTGAGATCAAGTATACCCGAGATTGAACGGCAGCTGGAGAACGCTCAAAGGGCCCTTCCTGGAAATGTTGGGTCCTCGGTACAAGGTGCTCTTGCGAGTTTGGAAGCCCAGATGAGACAGCTTACCGGCTCTATCAACCATACCGTTGGTGGTGCGTCGACAGGGAACATTCTCCAGGGAGAACTCCCTACAGCCGCCGGCACTGTGGACAGTCTGCGTGCAATGGCGTCGGAACTTGGAAATGTAGGGCATACTCTGTTCGAAGCGTTTGAATCGGAGTTTGGCTGCACTCGAACTGGTGGTCAACCCCAGGCTTCCTCTGAACAACGTCCAGATGGCCTCCGTCCCGACCAGGCTGAACCCTCCAGACCATCTGATGCCACTGCAGTTAATAGTGTTGTCCCCGATGTGGTAGACCAGCCAACCCAGGATCGGGATCTGGGAAGCCGCGAGACAAGATCCGGAGAGAAAGAGTTGGAACCAGAAGCAGACCTTAAAACTGGCTCCAAGAAAGCTGCAGAGGCGGATGGACCGACTCAACCAGGCGGCCCTAACCAGGCGCAGCCAGATGCACCTTCATACGTGCCTCACGGACGCCACGGCCATTTTGCTTTCACACCCTACTTTCAACCACCACCGCCCCCTCCTCCACCGCATCCTCATCCCCATCACCATTATCCGCCTCCGCCTCCGCCTCCTCCTTTCTTCGGTCCACCTCCTCATCTTTTTCACCAGCCCTTCCCAGGTCCACCGCCGCCTCCTTTCTGGCCGACACCCGAGAATTTTAATCATCCTCACTTCCCTGCTGGGCCTGAGGTTCCTCGTCCACAACCCATGAGTACTCATGCACATCCCTCCCAACACACGCACCGACGTTGGCATCCACACACATACAACTGTCGCCGTGGCCGCGCTCCCATTAGTCGCCAACATGCTCATGAACAAGATCGTGATGTAACCAACGATGTACCATCTTCTAGCCACAATGCTACGCCGACAGAGACACAAAGCTCCACTAACACATCATTGTTCGTCGGCAATGTGGGCTTCAATGTTAGCGAGAAGATGATCCGCGACGTCTTTGCCTCCCGGGGTTTTCTCGTAGATGTACATCTGCCTCTTGATGTTGGGACCGAGAAGCACGCTGGATTTGGCTACCTATCCTTCCCATCTGTCCCTGCGGCAAAGGCGGCCCTGGAGGCCTTGCAGGGGACGCATATTGATGGGCATGCAATTAACCTGGAATTCAGTGAGCAGACCCCGGTCACCAGGCTGCACCCTGAGGAACCTTTTCCTCAAGCAACTTCAGACGGTCCAATGCCTGCTGTTAGTGAACGCAAGTCCATTCCATCTGAGCTTCAAGGATCTACAGCTACGCCCGCCAAGTTGGAGAAGACATCACTTAGTAATCAAGATGATTCCAAATCGCTCAGCGGTAAACGTGCCGTCCCTTTGACCGTGGCGGACTTGTGTTCCAATGATAATCGCAATCCGGGCAACACAGCGTCTCCCAATAGTCTGGAAGACTCGTCCTTGGGGGATTCCACGCGGCTCAATTCACTTTACCCGTCCCTCTTGCCTGAAGGTGTCCCCAAGTCGGGGCCTTCTGAGCCCGTGAGTCCTGAATTTGATCGGATCCCCGAGCTTACGCGTGAACTGGAAGAGTGCCGCTTTCCCCCGGTCTCACAGCTCGAAGCGCACTTTTTGGCTGAGCAGCAGAAGGAAGCGGCTTCATTCAGCGCACAGACGAGGTCTGACGGTAAAGCACCAGAAGCCAGAAACTTGAACGGCAATGCGGCGCTGCAGGGGCTTCCCGGCACGTTTCCGCAGGAGGTCCGTGAGAATTCGTCGGCACAGCCTGGACGGTTCTCAGAGACCCGTAATCTGCATGGTGTGCATGACCATGAGGAATCATCTTTTGGCCCTCGCCGCCATGTTAGACGTTGGAAGAGCCAGCGACCCCGCTCTGCTTGGCAAGATGAATTCTCGGGGTGGGACGCCCCTCGCGGCATATTCGGCTGGAGACCGGAAGGACGTCATCGTCACCGCGGTGGACGTCGGAACAGTTTTGAAACCCCTTCTTCCGAGACTCAGGCAATCAATCCTGATGTCAGGCAACGCGACATTGACGACTGCGTCTCTACCTTGGTGAGTTTGGGATATGGCGGCGCAAGCGATGGTGGCCATCAACGAATCGCGATTTATGCTGCGGCCGCAGACGGCAGGGTATCAGATGCGATTGAAATGATTGAGGAAGAACGCAAGGCATACGAACAACAGGGATCGACGATGTGATGACCAACTTGGTAATAATACTTCTTTTCTTACAACTTGATATGACCCAGACTCGTTGGGGATCCAAGTAGCTGTGAACTTTACGGTCTGTTCTGAGACTGATACTGCTGGAATGCGTGTGCTTTGGGCGAATTACGCTACATATTCCCTACTCCATCGCTAAATCAGAAAAGTGACAATATTTAATCGTATATGGCTTAACGTAGAGCTGCTCGTAGCTGTCCGTCGCACGTAACAACGAAGAGGTCCAGCGATAAGTGAGCGGCTTATCGCGTGCGGCTTGCGGAGCTGAATCATCGATCGGCCCGGCGCACTTCTTCCACGCCGATGCACACCCGCGATACTTTCTCCAATCTATCTTTCTGGCCCGCGCGATTTCTCCCATTGATTCGAAGAGATGCTGACATGGCGGCGGACGTTCGCCACATCGGTTGCGCGACTGAACAATAGGCCAGCAGCAAGGAGCGCCGGCTCCACGCTTCTTCGCTGCGCCCAGGTCCTCGAGCAGAGTCAGAAGGGATCTAGTCTGGAGGACCAGGAGATCCAATTGAACGGGTTCATTCGATCAGTTCGCAAGCAGAAGCGTTTCGCTTTTGCTGAGATCTCCGATGGATCGACAGTCAAGCCTTTGCAGGCTATCTTGAATCCCTCCCAGGCTGCCGAGTACGTCCTCCGCGATCTCGAAATCTTTCACCCACGACCCTAGATGCTGACTGTCGCTCGCACGCTCTCCAGACTATCTACCGGAACAGCTGTTGAAATGTCAGGAGTATGGAAGGCATGTCCGCCAGGCAAGGAGCAGACACATGAGCTGCAGGCCACCTCTGTGAACATCGTGGGAAAGACCGACCCCGAGGTAGGATCCTCTCGTCCTCAATTACAGACGTATACTAACTCACAATGATTCTTACGTAGACCTACCCTATTCAAAAGAAATACCATAGTCCCGAATTCCTCCGTCAAATCCCCCACCTACGCCTTCGCACACCCTTCAATTCCCTCCTCTCGCGATTCAGATCAGAATGCCTATACCAACTCGGAAATGTGTTTCGGCACGCCCCCAATGGCGGCTTCGTTCAGGTGCACCCGCCGCTAATCACATCGTCGGACTGCGAAGGAGCCGGGGAAACATTCACAGTGCTACCGCGTGAGGCTGTAGGGACGACGCCAGCCGATGGCGACCACTTCTTCCGCGCTCCCAAATACCTCACGGTATCATCCCAGCTGCATCTGGAAGCATACGCTGCGGAGCTAGGAAACGTATGGACCATGTCACCAATGTTCCGGGCGGAGAAGAGCGACACGCCGCGTCACCTCAGCGAGTTCTACATGTTAGAAGCAGAGGCAAACTTCATGACCGACCTGGACACCCTCACAGACCTTGTCGAGTACCTTCTCCGCGACCTAACCCGTCGCCTCTACGACACGCCCGTCGGACAGGAAATCCTCACCACGAAACGCCCCGGTGAATCCAACTCGGATGAATCGGCAACAACCATAGACCCTGCTGACCTTCGCCAACGGTGGCAGGACATGATCGACGGGCCCAAATGGCGACGCATGACATACACCGAAGCAATCGAGCTCCTCCAAGACGCCGTCGCCAAGGACTCCGCCACCTTCGAGTACCCCCCAACGTGGGAGGGCGGTCTCCAACTCGAACACGAGAAATACATCGTTGACGTGCTCAACCACGGGCACCCAGTCTTCGTAACCGACTATCCCAAGCCAATCAAACCTTTCTACATGGCCCCTTCGCACGCATCAGCGGCCACCACCCACGGTGAAACAGTCGCCTGCTTTGACCTTCTCCTACCAGAGGTCAGCGAAGTAGCTGGCGGCTCACTCCGCGAGCACCGCCTCCCGGAGATCATTCAGAACATGCGCCAACATGGTTTGATCAAGAACCTTGCCGCATCGAATGACGGCACTGACACAGCCACGCCCACCTCCCATCAAGCAGAAGAGCTGTACCCTCATCTCCTCCCCGGCGAAGAACTAGGCCATCTCCAATGGTACGCCGACCTCCGTCGATGGGGTACCGCGCCGCACGGAGGCTTCGGACTCGGGTTCGATCGCTTCCTGGGGTATTTGGCTGGCGTGTCCAGTGTTAGAGATATTGTCGCGTTCCCTAGATACTTCGGTCGGGCGGATTGCTAGACCAGGATGGGACAAGACGAGACATGTATATTATCATCACCATTTACTCGAAAAATTAAATGTATTATAGTTTCTAAATTCTCACATTGTAACATACACCAGTAACCAGTAACCAGTTATCTACCAACCAAATGTAAGTAACAAAACGACCAACAGTGACAGGCATAAGCATAAGCACGAGCATAGTAAGCAATCAATCAAAACACCAACTAACCAGTTAGTTCAAGACCACACACACACACCCCAAGGCTTAGCACCCCAGCACACCCTACACAGCCATCACACTATACTAACTACCCTAGACACTTACCTACTTAGGTAGCTAAACTAATTACCTTCTATACTAATTAGTACCTGTCATCGCCTCATCCACAACCCCAACATAATAACAACCAACCAAAGAGATTACTTATTTACCTACTTAACAGATAATAAAATCCATATCAGTCAACTAGTTCACTCCATCACTGCCCCCCTCCCCTATCCTCCCCTCCCAAACAAATAACCTGAAACTAGACCATGCATTAGCTAGATAAGCTACTGTAAGTAAGCACCAAGCCACAATAAAAAGTAGCCGTAGTTACCAGGTAGGTAACTTGGATATGACCGTTAAGTTAAGTTATCAGTAACGTTAACTAACTAGTCAGTTAATTGTTATGACTCGAGATGGGAAGTAAGCACTAAGAGAATTAATCAATGCATTGATTGATGTTGGGATAAGTTCGGCGAATGCATGCTTACTTGTTGGTTAGTAAATTAAGTTGACTAAATTATTACTTATGTATGAGTGAGTGTGTATGTATGTATGTAGTACTAGTACTGTAGTGGAATACATGGTAGGGCAGAACTTTTACTCTGTGTATATTTTCTCCATCCTACGTGGGAAAAAAAAATGAATAGGAACTGCTACTAAAGTAGTATTGAGTTCTATGAGATATATACTCATGAGTGTTACTACTAGTTACTACTACTATTACTATTATTAAAGACCACACCGGGTAAAATATATTCCTATTTCATCAAATTCATATTCTATATATATAGATAACATGACCATAGTGCACTAACTAGTAGTTACTTACTATTTAGTAGTATATGAAGTAGTAGGGACATGTGGAAATTACAGAGTGGGCTTTATGTCATTTTATGTTATGTTATGCATGCATGGTTCAGACTGTACCTAGTTATGTGTATATAGTATATGCATCTAAGGTATCGTATTACATTCGAATCATTACAAACGATACTTACTATAAGAGGCGTAACTCTAGGCCTAATCAGTAGTAGATGCTTAAAAAAACTTATTATAGATTCAGGGGAAGACAAGACGGCCGTTGAAGCCAAGTCCTAGACAGTAGATAGGGGTTAGAAGTATATGCAAGTGGGTACATTTCACGACAGTGTAGCTGCCAAGCAGAGTATCTATGATCATCCGCTTAGTAATCTATCTGATTCGATGGAGTATACGTAGCAAACTCAGACTAAGGTTAGTTAGTTATGTAAATAGTTTTGGTCTACATAGTGTCCGGCAATAGCAACGGATCTCTTAACAACCGGAGCATATCTTCACTCCGGAGATGAATCTGCACATCCACACCATGCTCCGTCCAAGCCGACGGAACGCGGCAGTGCCTGACCTCCGACTCCCGATCGGATGGCGACGGCGACGGTGGTGCCTCTTTGATCAAGACGAGGCCATCGAGATTGGCGAGGATACCATCCGCGTAGCGAGCCGAGGAAGAAGAAAGTGGACCCAACCCAAAATCCACATCATACAGCCCTGCGCACGCCCACGTCGTCACCATAACGTGCCGAGAACCCAGAAATCCCTGCCAAATGCGCTGCGGAGACGTTTCGTATGCCAGACGGTGGAGGTGGGCAGCCAAGCGGGCCGGGTGATTCTTCAGCTGAAGAAGAGTTTGGCGGATGCGGTGCGCGATGGGCGGAAGTACGGCAGTTTCCTTGCCGTCCGAGTTTGCAGTCGTCGTCAGTTCCGCCCCAGCCATCTCCACATTAACCATCACGGAAAGCGACCCCATAAAGGCATCGCTCAGATGAAACGCCGGTCGGCACCCGTACGCCAGGTCGCAGTGGACCGGCCCGGGGTCGTGTTGCATCTTCCGAGCTCGGTTGATGCTTGACCATATATGTGCCAGAATGGCATCGTGTCGACTCAGTCGATTAGTCTTTGTGGTTGTGGCGGATACGTTGTTGGCTTGTGTCCAGATCTTCTCGACCTGCTCGCGACTCAGGTGCACGATGTAATGAGACACCGGCGCTTTCGTGTCCCAATCTGACCATGGTATTTGTTTCCCCGCTGGGGGAATGTCCTGGTTCCGGAAAGCTTCAGGGATGCGTGTCTTCAGAGGAGAGTCAGGGGGCACGTTCCACCAGTCGTAGCGATGAAACGGTAGGCTTTTTGTCTGTTCGATGATCGACTCGTCCGGCGTAGCAGCATTGATATCCCCTGCTGCTGCGTCGTCGAGTCGCGCCGGCTCAAACAAAGGTTTCAATACTGGTATAGGCTCGCACAGTAACGCAGAACGGCTAACACTTGCCCAGTCTTTGACGAAGTGAAACAGTGACTGCGCATCCGCTAAAGGATGAGCTATTTTGACTGCTAGGGCGAACCCTCCACAGGCCAATTCCGTGACTTGAATGGCCATGACCGGAGGGGTAATATCTGCATTGTTGACAATAGGTTGCTTGAGCGGGTTCGCCAAGCAAGTCTTTGGGACAAACTTCGATAAAGCCACCTTTTCCTGATTCCAGAGAGGCTGAGATGTCGTACGAGAGGAAGGACAGAGACCATCGAGAGTATCAGTCGCACGTGCAGTGACGAATTCAGCGCCTGGGTCAGCCCGCGTGCCATAATGGACATACACCCGGCCAAAACGGCGGGCATGAGGCGCCAGCCGATCTCGATCAGCAACTGCAAGGCCATCCACCGAGTCAACAGCCTTAATCAAGCCACACCATTGAGGATAAGCATCCAGCGTGATCCTGAGAGATTGACGGAGGTGGTTCACCAGATTGCCGCGGTTTTGCTGCTCACACTCAAAGAGCCAAACAGCGCTTGCATCCAAGAAGTCTACCGTGGTGGCATCCAGTAAAGACAAGGCAACGATGCAATCCGAGATAGCTTCCTTGTTTGGAAACAGTCTCTCGGAATGCAGGATCGACGGATCAGAGGTTGACATCGGAGGCGTAGTATCGAGCAAAATAGCCCTTCAATCACTGCCAGAAAAACAAGGCTATAGGGTTAACTTTTCGGTAGATGGCTGATCTGGCTGGCAGCCAATACCAATCCTATTTGTACGTATAGAAGAGCATGTTTTTCTCGCATCGTCCCGTCCCTTCTTGACTGTAGAAAGCAGCATCATTATGGCTCATGGCCAACTTGTTCCGGATAGTTTGTGTATAGTTCCCAACTGATTAGGTAGAGATAAAGCCCATCAGTATATGTCTCTGTCATCATGAGTCATTATTATCCATGGATGGATGTATGAACGGGCACCGCAAAGAGGTGTAGCCAAGCGTCCAACGAGACACACTAATTCGTGGAATGCTCGAGACTTCATTTAGTGGCTTGAAGGCAATCAATCCAGGGCAGTAGTTCCGGCGCCAGCAACGGCGGACCGGCGTTCCAGCTTTCTAATTAGTTTACCTAGTGATCGAATGACTTCGTTGTGGAGTGGCAAGTAAGACGACGGAGGCACTAAGTCTAACCCATCTTCGTGATAACTTTTAGTCAATGTTGTGACAAGTGAAGTGATCACATACTGGCCCAGACTTAATGGATGGCTTGTCGGAGTGTATCACCAAGATGATTGTTTGTTTGTGGGTAGCATGGATGGTAGATTGGCACGTGAACAACATAAACTACGCACGGGGAGCGGCGGGAATAGCGGTAAGATACTGCCATGGCAGGCTCTGCTGGCGTGATCTCACGTGTCAATCTTACGATACCGTCTGTACTGTCATAGATTACCCAGGGTGTGTAAGGAAGAAAGACAAGAAAACGACAGAAACGCCCAGCAAGTCAAATTAGCTCAAAGAAGTCATCATCATCAAAGGGAGAGAGGGGCCAAAAAAACCTTGGCCCCATCTGATGGATCATGGAACGACTGACAATCTATCTGTTTACGGAGAACATGAATACTCTCACATACCGAGTACACGCACACAGAGTGGGCTCAGCTCTACATTATCTGCGCAAAGTGGATCTCTATCGGACTATCCGGAGGAAGCATGTTCTTTTCCGCGCCGAAGTTCAATCCATTCTTCGTCGATGATTCGGTTTCTGGAAGGTCACCGCGATTACCCTACACGTCTCAGGGATGTGGCGGATGATTGGATTCGGGAGCTGCGGATAGGTGTGAAACCATCCACACCCTCAGCGCCAGTTGGGTCGGTCCCCTTTCAATCGAAATCGTTGCCTAGTGCTCCGTACCCAGGAATCAGGAACAGAAGGGAAGAAGAGGGGGGGAAAGCCTAACTAACCGACCTACCTGGGCGCTGGATTCTGGACGGGGTCCACACCGAACGGATACTTTATTCCCTCCAAGCTGCGGTCTGGGCGGAGCCTCGCTACGCCGGTTGCCCAAATCAGGATGGCAGCGATCCACTTCGTTTACGATGGTCGCGAGAGGAAAGGGTCGTCGGGCGGTTTCAGACGGAAAGCTTTAACTATTGGGCTGAACAGGCGAAATGACTGGATGGATCGTTTAATATCGGCACGAGACAGCGCTGAACAGGGTCAGCATCCATCGTGGGGGGAGGGTCCGTTCGAAAAGAGGATGCCCCAGTTGAGGGAATATAGTTACTAATATACTTCCACTGAAAAAAAGTCGTGGTCAAGTAAGCGTTGGAAAACAAAGACTTGGGAGACGGGGAGGAAGGAATCCATGGCTGATGGGCTCAATCCTGCTGAGCACTTCGTACGTAGCCAGTATTACTTTGTATTCCCTTTAGTCAAACTGCGGAGGAATACCACGCGGGGGGGCGAATGCCAAGTTGCCAACCTTACTGGTGTTAAGCATATTCTCTCGGCCTTTGTCCGGCGCCAGACCAGCAGGGCACTACTTCGGAGTATGAGCGTAAAACTGACATGGATGGAGTATGGACGACTGATGATCGATCCTCTGGCCCTTTTTGCCTAGAATGGGGACCGTGGATCGCCTACGCGACCCTCGCTCGTATCGGCTGGCTTGCTCGGCAACTTGACTCAGATGAGGACACCTGTACTTCTTCGTCCAGCTCTCTGCTCTTCCGGTGGTTTTGCGCCCTCAATCCCGACGCACCAACTAACTTATGGTGTGGTCATTACATAATCGGTCCGGTATTTCCGTGGGGACCGGATTCAGATTGAAAAAGGCAGGTCGGCTGCCATGGCCGAATCCCGGACAAAAAGGGTGAAGGATGCGAGAATCAATAAAAATAGCCCCCCAGTAAATTTGCAGTGGCTCGGCGACATCAGATGGATAGTTAGATGATGGACACGACGGAGTTAGCCGCCAGTCTCCCTTGCCATATGTGATATGACACGGACTAAAAATTGCTTTCAAATTAGGCTGATTTCCAAGACCCTATGAGGGAAGGGGATGTTTCTAAGTAAGTAACCTCAGTAGGTAAGACGATAAACTCTTGCTGGGGGGTGTAAGGAGAAAGGGCGTGTGTGAATGGATGGAAAGGATCAGTTGCTGTGCTCGGGGAAATACCAACTTAGGTAACTTAGTAGATAGGACACTGTTACTTAGTACATACACCATGTAAAAGACCAGACCACAAGGCCAGACAGGCTAAGCCTTGGCTATCTGGTAATCGAGGGTCCAGTCGGAAAACTCGTGTTACATCGACTTTTGCTGGACCAAAACGAAGTAGTCAGCGGGGATGGCTTGGCTTCTGCAGCGCTTTGACGCTTGGGCCTGGTCAGGGATAGCGATCCTCGGCTACGGAGGTCTGATACGCTGCCACGGAGGCGGCCAATTAGTCAAATCGCTCATGGAAATCTCCCAATCTGGTAATTCATCTCCATTCGCGTGGCGGATGGAGAGCGACAAGGAGGAGGGGGGGTGGAAAGCCTTCACACTAACTAAGCAATAGTCGCCCGACTAGGGCTGCAACGGTGGGCGCCTAGAGCACGCTTGGTTTGGAGTTATTGAAGTAAGCCAGCCATTTATGCTCATTCTTTCTTCGTCTTGGCTTATCAGCCTTGGGGCTTGGGGCGTGGAAGGAAGGAAAAAAGTGCGCACAGCTTGGGTAGTCTGTTTGTCTTTCCCTTGTCTGTAAGTCAAAAAATGACTAGGCTGTAGGCACACACCCTTATCTTCTCCGTACCTTAACCTAATTCAAACAGGCTATGATCGATCATTCATGCAACTTGAGAGGGAAGGAAGAGGGAGGGAGGGGGGATGATCTCCATCAGCAATGTCTGCGTCGGGTAGTTGATCTGCGAGTGCGACGATGAAAGTAGGCTTACAGACATGGCAGTACTACAAGACCAACCAACAGAGGTCAATAAATAGCTTTGACAGCAACAGCAACAGCAACAACTCAATGCCACTGCCACTGCCATAGCAATAGCAAACAACAGGCTCCATCTAGTCTGGAAAAATTCCTGCATATCAGTTACATTGTGAATTAGATTAAAGCGAAATAACATAGAATAGAACAAAATAAAATACAGCCACCCCCCACGTCCACCCACAAGCCCACCATCAAAGTCCAAGCGCGTCATCCAACACGATGACACCTTAATCTAATTATCCAAAATAGTTAACTACGCGACTGTCAAATAAAAAGTAAGTAATAAAATAAATGAATCAAAGCGTCAATCTCTTACATGCATACAATTACACCGGCCAAACCCAACTTTCGCAATTATTGAGAAAACACGGATGAATGGAATGAATAGCCTGACTATCTTTCCCGCCCACCATTCCTCCCAGTAAGAAAGAGAGGAAAAATAATCTACCTTAAACCAATTATGCTAGTGGAGATAAGCCCGTGCAACGTTTCACAAAATGGCTGCTCCTCTTCTCCTGTTTCTGTTTACTTACACACTCTCACACCCTCTAACCCCCTTGGCATTTCAGAAACCTTTTCCGAATCAAGGGTTGCATTGGAGCATAACCGAGCCCAAGCAGTAGGTAGTAGTAGTAGCCTAAGGAGTAAATCCAGGCATACATACATACATGCATACATTGGTAGCGGGTAACTATAAAAAATCTTGACTCACAAAAATTCCCAGAAAGCAAGTTTGTTCTTGTGTGACGTGAGTTTATGCAAGGGAACTCAGGGGAGATAAAAGAAAAGAAGAATAGATAAAAAAATAAATAAATAATCAAAATATTTGTATTGATCACACTGACTGATTTTCCGTATCATACGGTAGACAGATAGACACGATGAATAGATTAAGTAGGTACGGAAAGGGCGTTTGCCTAACACAGGCTACTACAGTATGATAACTTTAAAAAGCTACAGAGTACAGATAGAATAGTTTTGAATCAGACAGGTCTCACTGATTAGCGACCCATTGCGCATTTGTCCGGAACGCATAGCGTCCCTACTAACCAACGTAGATAGTTAGTATTGCTGGTTCCAGGTTGATCCAAACCATGTCACCCAGTGCCTCGCTTGCCTGGTAAGTAAGTTGAAGGCGAACTGGAAGGAAAATTAACTTTAGAGCTCCTCCCCGATCAGCGAACCTTCTACTACCCTACCACACTACCTACATATATATTACTCAACTCACTTACTTCACTAGTAGATACATCCTCTACAGCAGATAGTCCAGTTCAGCTAAACCCACGGACGGAGTAACTAAAACGCAAGAACCACAGACAACTGGGAAATAGAAAAGCAGGCAACACAGACACACAGACATTCTCTCTCAGACAAGCCCTGTCCGAAAAATATGGAATCAGTCACAGTAGATCAGTAAAACAATCCACACTAGTTATTTAGTCTAGTCTAGTCTTTGGGCTTTTTGAGTCACGCTCAAAGTCCGATTGGTCGCAGATGGAGAATGAGGTTCAGTCGACTCACACAGTTTAAGGTGTCATGGTACCTTGGGTATGACCATAAACAAGGTTTCTTGTTCACATTACACACACACGGTTAATATCCCTCGCCTGGGAGGCGAAAAAGCTTGATTGTATCGCCAACTAACTGTCCGTGACACGTTGGGAGGGAGGGAGGGGAAGAGGGGGAGCGTTTGTTGTTTGGTTCCATACACCTATTTAACTTAGATATGTGGGAACTCTTGTTCTCTGTGTATCTAGACGGTCTCCCCGGACTGCTATGATCGTCAGTTGCATGAGTGAGGGAGGAGGGAGGCAGATTCCAGTGGTACGGGCAAATACCGTTTTAAGCGTGTGAAGAAAAGGAAAGGAAGAAAAAGTAAAAACAAATAGTAAAAGCAAAAGAATAATAACATTCTTCTGCCTTCTGACATCATTGTTCAACAAAATATCGACAGGTTCGCTGCACTAACCCTCCAGCCAGCCCAAGGAAAGACGATCTGCTCAGAATGTATGTGAGTGTGTACATACATACACACCCGCTGATCTATTTTCAGATAGGTATGGTGGTACGCCGGACTCTCCGCATCGCCTTGCATACATGGGTGGAGAGACAGAAAAGAAAAGTAAAGAAGGAAAGCAGAAGAGGGGCGAGCAATTCCAAAAAACAAGGCTATGCAGGTGATATGTAGGTGCTATAGCTATTGTCCGCCATAGGCGCCAGAGTGGGATGGGAGACGTCGGAAATCGAATCGGGTGTTGCGTTAGCAATGTGAGTGAGTGAATGACACCCTACTACTTCGCTAAACTAGGAGTTTGAGCATCCAGACGGAGAACATACATTAGTATGAGTCCCACAACATGATGGCAGGGTGTACACACATTACATTATGTATACTAATCCTATCCCATACTTGGGTTGTTGTAGCACTGAACACAAGGTGCAGCAAGCTAGCTACCTAGTACCAAACTAATCTACATACCACCGGTTCGTGACTTGGATTAGTTTGTGATTCCTGCATAGGTAGTATAAGTGTTACCCAACGACTTGTTTCGTGAATAATTAATTAAGACGACCACACTTTGGCCCCAAACAAACACACAGTACTACTGCAACTGGTAAATTGCAGTTAGATAATGTAGACAGGTTCCTTCATAATCCAAGTATAACATCAGCCTGCACTACTGTACTACTTTCTTACTGACTTACTACGCCAACTGCCTTGTGAAGTGTGATACGCCGTACCTTGCACCGGATGGGGGTCATCGAAAAATTAATCTAAATTAATAACAACAGTCGCATCCTTCATCGAAGAAAGTCTTGTTTTCTTCTATCTCCTATTTGCCCCATGTGAGACATCAGCTGCAACCCAACCCAGCCCTGTAAGTACTAGTATAGCTTAGTGTCAGCAGCAACTCCTGACCACCACAACTCCCCGCCAGAATCGCTTGGCCCGAATAATTTACGCATCCTGATGTGGGCCAGCCAAGGAGGGCCAAGAAAACCGGCCAGGATGCGACCGACTTTGTTGGCGATACGCTTATCCTGAACGCTAGTCGGTAGTACGGCTACGCTATAGTTCCAGGAGTTAGTGGTGATGGCGCTGCTGGTAGTTAGTAGTCCACTAGTAGTTAGTTAGTTAGTTAGTTAGTTGTGGTTGGGCCCTTGTAAGCTGTAACGTATCTATCTCACACCCCCTCCTCTCTGACATTGCCATTAACTATGAAGTTGTTTGTAAATAAGTAGTCACTTGGGAAGCGCCCGAATGGGTGAAACTTCCTTTTTCGTCCATGTTTCAGTATGTGTTTCTTTTTTTAACGTTGCTTTTACTATTATTATTATTAGTATTATTATTTCATTTTTTCCGATTCGATTTAATTCACTATCGTGATAAAGAAAAAAGAAAAGGTAATAATTTAGTAGCCTAGCCGGCTTGGTCGGATACTTTCTCTTAGTGTGGTTATTTTCGATTCTAATCGATCATGGACCCCATTAGCGCCAAGGTGTAATAAGAAAATGAAAAAGCTGAAGCCTGAAACGGTGGATGATGGATGCTAATGGAAGAAGGCTGTGCAAGACCAGGATACTAACATGTCAAAGCTAAAAGTATTAATTTGATCAACTTTGCCAATGTGGAATGAAATCAACTAGAGCAGAAGAATGAGAAGAAGGCAAACCTTCAATTTAAATTAAAGTACGGAGTAATTTCAGGCAAAGAATGAAGCAACGGACAAAGCTCGATCCTGGTTGAATTGCGCCCGCAACTTTATCGAGTCTAATCAACGTTACTGGACAATAAGCTCCGGACTATGGGCGACGCGAATTTCCCGGTCAAGCGCCGCCGGGGAGGTAACGCCCGCTGATTGGAGTATGATAAGTCGCGAGCAGATCAGCTATGCTCTGGTCTTACGTGGCCGATTGATTTGCATATGACTGATCCTAGACTGGCTTTGTTTTTAAGTTCTTCGTTCTTCTCTTTGCCTGTCGGAGTTCCTTGTTCTGCTTTTGGCTGGGTTTCACTTTGCCGCCCGGAGCTGAAGACCTGCCTACCTGAGTAAAGAGAGGCGTTTTTGGGGAGGGGGAAAAAAGAGGGAGGAGGGTCCACTATCATACTTATCAGACAGTATGTCATGCGAACCATCACCCCGGATAAGATTTGTCAAGCTTTTCATAGGGAAAGCCTGGATGTTTGGTCCAGCGGATAAATTCTCAGCTGAGAAGGGGGACGCATTTAGCAGGCAAAAAGAATAACCATCTGCCTGGCGCTTATCACTGGTAGGCTCAGTTGGTCCCTGCTTGAGACCAGGATAGGTGTTCAGACGCATGGAGAGAGAGGCCTGGGTCCAACGATAGGTTGGAAGTTATGCCACCCGGAGTTAGAGTCCGAGAAACTCGTTAGTCAGAATGCTTAACATGACCAGCCAGATCACCAATATCGGGCCTATATTGCGACTATCTTTTGACTAATTTAGGTCTGGTTCTACTGCGGCGACAAAGAAACTGCTAATCATAGGGGAAAGAAATTCCCTATGCGGGATCAGGTGCTCGCCCCGATACGAGTACGAATCGCCACAGTGGCTGTTGTCATCTGCCGAGAAGCCGAAAGTCCGAGGGCGCGGAATTAAAAGAGTCAGAAATGTCAGCGGAAAGGGAATAAAATGTGAAAAGTACAAAGTAAAATAAGAGGACCCGAAAATCCAGTCTCGAAGCCTAAACAACGGCAAAACGGCAAAGGCAGGCGAGCCTACAAGGGAAAAAATGTCGTCAGTCTTGGCCCGAAAGGGTCACTTTCGGGCGGAACCGCTGCGTAACCCGGGGATAGTCTAACCCTAAATAATCATAGAAGAAAAAAGCGTATCGTATTCCCCGTCCGATACCGATTACGAATTGGGGGCATGGGACAAGGTCTGTGCTAAAGTTCTTCTAGACGATACGGAGGGCCTCCAAAGACGGATCAGATGAACACGAGAAATGCCGTAAAGTTATGGTGATGATGGCGACCACCCACAAGCCCAGATGAGTGATTGGCGATCGCGTAGGGGTCCAAATCAAGACACAGGATCGGATGGAGCTGGCAAAACGGAAAAAAGGTTTTACTTTTATTAATATTGTGCACACGCCGGATATCCGGGCATAATTATGAGAAATTCAAACATAAAACCCAAGAGACTAATAAAAGCGACCATGGAACAAGTGGAACCCCAGCCACAGTGGAGGAGGAGGGGGCCATGTCTCTCTTCTAAGCGAGCTTAAGGTTCCTCGTGTTGGATTAAGCTTAAGCTTCAGAAAGTCGCGCACTAATCAATTTCCGGTTGGTATCAAGCGATCAGAGCGCCACTGGTATCTTCCTAGTGTAATACGGTAATATTCTTGGCCTTTCCCTGTTTGATTACTGAGAATATTCTCAATTTTCTGAATCATGGGTTTTACTGGAGCCAAGAAACCTCCAAGCCTCCAAGCAGCAGACCGGTCAAGATATGGTCGATCGACTGTCACCGGAGAAGCCAAACTGCGTAAGGAGGGCCGCCACGACTATCACGGTATCCTTCCGTCGTCATGATACGGACGGGAAGCTCAATCAGTGTGCAGCATGCTTGCTGCGGAATGAACATCTGGTATGTGGGAATCCTCCAGCCCTGTAAGCAGGAGCTTGTGTCACCCATCATGTACACCTAGTATGTATACAGTTACTCCATCTGTATACCGATGTATAAAGGCGTCACCTTAACTATTCATGTTGTGCTCCAAGTCCCATACTTGATAGTCATACCGGGCACATCGCTAAGCTTGGTTTAGACTCCACCACCGGAAGTCTCTTTATTTCCTCCCCCCTCTCCCACCCCTCCCTCCGCGCGCGCCCCTTTTGTTCATATCTCATTATTCACCCTGGTGCGATCACACTCAAATTGATTACTATTCTTTGTTTCTAAGATAAGGAGGGAGGGGGGAAAGGTGGGCACGCTCGGCTATAATTAAATTCCTTTCTTACAAGTGAGATTGACCGGATCTGACCTGGTAAGTATATGGTAACAATCAGCCGTAAGACACAAACGGAGTAATCTTAAGCCCCATGGAAAAGGTCCAGCAGCAGAAGAGAGAAAGAAAGAGAAAAGAAGAACCGAAGCCTCCACCGGTGCCCACACCAGCCAGCCTCGCTCCCCAGAACCATGGATAATCATCAGGCGAAAAAGAAAAGGTTAAAAACAAGGTTCTATTTGTTTGTGATGAATCCAGCAACTAAATATCAGTCGGATGATATCATTTGCTGCAGCCGGCTCCTATTTACCCACTTTTTTCGGGGGGTCGTTTCTTTCGTCTGGTTGATTTTCGGTATGGCCAGCGCCTAGAGAGAGGCCCAAGCATTTAGTCCTCTGACCTTCAGTTGTCTTGGTTGTCTTGTCTGCTGTTTTGAAAAGGTGTAATGTCAGAAGAGAGAGACCACTAATGGAAACAGAATAATGAAGAAATAATAATATTACAACAGATAAAAAAAAGAAAACATCAATAATCAGGATAATGATCATGAGAATTCTTTTTCCGGGAGCTGTTCGCTAAATTGGTTTTTAATCAAATACATACGCCAGTCTTAGTCACTCCCACCCTACACAAAAAGGAAACTCTCATCACCTAATTTAATTTATTATTACATGGTCTTTCAATAAAAACCACTGCTTGACCTTGTGGGGTTCAGAGTTAAGTCGGTTCCCCACCCTATCTCTAATGCTAATTCTTCGAGTAAGCATTATTCTTTTTCTTTTTTTCTTTTTCCCTTTTTTGTTATTATTATTATTTATTTTTTTATTATTATAATAATAATAAATATTTTTTTTATTCGGGTTCCGATTAGTTTAGTTTAGTTTAGTAGTCAAGTAGCTGGATTATTATTCTTATTATTACTACCACGATCCCTCTCCCCTTCTTCTCTTTCTACTGCGACTTGCTGCGACTTGCGACCTTCAACCATTCCCCATCTACTGCTCTATAACTGAGTATACCAAGTATAGTACTTGGTGTTGACGGCTACCATTCTATTATCGCCCACTAAACAGTTCGTCGCCCGCCTTGCTGCATCCAAGATCGATTTTAACTGCGACTACAACGCGCTACCTTCCGCCACGGTAAGTCTTGCCTGTACCTGCTCGGCCTTTGCATGTCGTAGCTCCCCTTGTCTCAGCGGCGTTTGTATAACGCTCAACCTCCGCCTGCCTGCATTCTTCTTTATTCTCCTATCAGTCCCTCCCCACTCCTTGTTTCCTATCCCCTTCCTTGCTGCCCTGGTTTCTTTACATTCCATCCCCTCTGTCCTCCCCCTCCCCTCCCACTCCACTCCACTCCTCCACCCTATCCATTCTTCAATCACATAGATGGGAAATTAATGTTGATTCTTGACCCTTCAGATTATTTTCCGCAGTGGGTTCTTCACAGCACCTGCTCATCTCTCGCCTTCTCTTGAAGCTTGGCCTTTTGTTTCCTGTTCCGGGAATATCGCACGCTTGTACGGTGTTTGTTGAACGGCTACCGAAGAGCCGTTGTTCGACTTCCGACCTCATCTAGATTGCCTGCATTCCGGCACATCTTTCAACATTTTTCACCCTACGAAACCCCCGGTCCTAGCGCTTAAACCAACAGTCATCACGGGGACCTACACAGATCACCGAAGGTGGATGGAGACGTATCACGGGCACGTCCGCACTCCTGCGGACGCAATCATCCTCTTCGAAGCTTGTCGCATTGGCCTTCTTCCCCGCGTACAGAGACGTTTATCCGAGAAGGAACGTCAATTAATTCGTTCCGGGTCAGTCTTTGTCTGGGATGAACGCGAAGCGGGCATGCGAAGATGGACCGATGGCAAGTCATGGAGTGCCAGTCGCGTATCTGGAAGCTTCTTAACATATCGCGAGATGGAAGGCAAACGGGGAGGAACCGGTGTTGCTCAGACGACGATGTCGAGAGCTGGTAAAACACCAGAAAGCACACGAGGCAGTGACGACGACCGTGGAGATGGCGCAGACGAAGGGCCGGACGGCTACCGCTACAAGCCTGATGGCTTGATGAAACAGTCCTTCAGCATTACGACATCTACCGGCCAGCACCTCCATCTGATCAGCTACTACTCGAGGTCACATCCGTCTGCGGCCAACCTTCAACAACCGTCGACAGACCCCAATTTGCGACATGTGCGTCCTCAAAAGGGGCTTTATCCGGAGTCTACTGTGAACGATCAACAGAATCTTCCCGTTGTGACTCGTGGTCCTATGGCCGGTGCCGCATATGTGCCTCCTCATCCCATGGCACCCTATGGACGCTCTCCTGCTGCACACCCGGCGCCATACACTCCTTCATATACATGGCCTCCGACTCCACTGGCTACTCCGCCTGTTCCGGTCCACTATCCATCTTACCTTCCGTCAGTGTCTCAGCCCAATGGTCAAATACCATATGGCCATCAGGCTGCCGTGCCACCTGGTACGCCCTTGCCGCCTCCGCAACCACCAGGATTGCCGGCACACCACGAGCGGCCGGTGCATGTAGCTGAAGTTACGATGGCGCCATCTCTCCATCAACCATCGAGCGTGCAGGTGCTTGCAAGCCGGTCACCACGAGTGCCGCCCGGAGCGCACGAGCTTCTTCACCACCGCCCGAGTCCACCGGAGCTTGGCCCGCCTCGCGAGATTGCGAGATCGTCACCCCGCACACAGCCACATCATATGCCGCACAGCAACGGCATCCCATCGATTGCGCGCAGTCCCCAGCTTATCAGTCAGCCACCGTCCAGTAGCGTACAAATCCCTCCACCGAGCACGATGGCGCCCAAGCCACTGGAAGCCAGCACCGGCACCACTGTGCCCAGCATCGGTGCGCTGATGAACGGCGCGCCTTCTGGTGGATTGCCGTCGATCGCCGCTCCCCCAGCCCCGGCCGCAGGACGCGCCGAGGGACCCCGAGACATTCCCAGCGAAAAGATCGGGTTCGGGGGAGAAGACATGCGCGCACTGCGGCAATTGGACCGGGTGTTCACCGCATAGTCTGTTGGAGGCATTTTCAGTTCTATTTGACGAAGTTAGATCCTCATGCTGTCGATCTCTTCTTTTATTTTCTTTTTTTCTGTTGTATACGAATTAGCATATTGCCTTGGTTTGATACTGTTCAGATTGGAATGGTCATGTTTACGACACGTGTGGTTTATTCCCTGGGTTTGCTTTGATCCGTTGGTCCCAGGCAGGCTTGAACTGGATCGGCGTTGTACAAGAGGAGCATTGCTATACAGCATGGATGGGGTCTTTTTTTAAATGTCTTGTGTGATTTTGTGTGCTGCATTGATGTTGATAATTGCATTGGGTTCGGTCACGACCGGCGGTTGGGCTGCGATGATACACCCTGAATACAACAGATCGAAATTCGAATTCAACCTACTTGTAGTTGTAGTCGTACACCAGACCAGGATTGATTCATATATCCTCCAGTTCAGTGGCAAAAATAGCGACCAGTAATGCCACAATCTTATCTCTGCGCCTACTTTTCCTAATGGATTTCACTCCAGCCGACTAATGTAACTGACAACTGCTTGAATGACTGACACGACAGTCTGTACTGTGTCCCAACGCTGTCAAACCTGGCACGGCATGAAGCATCAGCCTAGCCAACATGACATGGACCATCATGAAACCATACCATCGCTCAGCGCACCGACCTTGTCTACAGCTGAAAGCAGCTCGTTCGTTTGGCAGGGTTGAGGGCCTTCTGCAGTCCAGCTACTGATCCATTCCTATCCATCCATCCATGCTTGACCTACTACCCTGTCCGTCTTACTACCATGTATGTATATATCACCACATCGTCCAAATCCCAATGAGTAACTAGCCAACTAAATAACTAAGACCTAAGTAACCGTAATACCATAACATAAACTAGTTACAATGACATGTACTCATCAACACTCAAGTATCTAAAATAGCAACGAGGATCAATATCCGTATCTACATATCAAAAAAAGTTAATTTCCTGGCCATGATAAGAAAACTATTGCAGCCCTGCATACAGTAGAACTTACGTACGTACTGTACATGCATGCAATGCAGTGTTCCTTGTCATATGTATGAAGATCGTTCCTGGCTTGCAGATAAGAATGGGGGTGAAGCTTCCATCGGAGTATTGGATCTTAGTACTGACTTGTTTGTTTGGTTGGTTTATCTTTCGGAGTGGAGGGACTGGGATGATCTGTGAGGTAGATGACGATCGGAAGTGGAGATGGGATGACAGGCAAGTGTGAGATGTGTTGAGGGGTGGTGGGTGTGTTGGCATCTGGGCTAGGGAGTGCGGAGGCGAAGTGATGTGTGTGTGTGTGTGTGTGTGTGTGTATCTTTGCTTTTTGTTGTTCTTTCTTTTCTGCTGCTAGATTTGGGGAGAGGAGATTGCTTTTGCTGGGTGGGTTGGGAATATGGGAATAGGGTTGGTGGGTATTCAATCTTGAGGATGAATATGTTGGAGATTGATTATGGTATAGGTGAAGGTGGAGGGGATAATTCACGTTTCTGGTCAAGGCTATAAATATATCTTGTTTCTAGTCTTCTTCCTCTTCTTCTCTCTTCTCTATACACACTTTACTATCTGCTTCAGTCAAAGCTACTCTATGTAGTGGCCATTGAACAAGCTATAGTAGTATACATCAGGTATACATAACCTACTCAATTCAGCCCCTTTGAGGCTTTCTCTTTTAATTTACTATAATACCCTATCTCCAGTTTATTCATACACTACTACAGAAATACCGAAGATATTGGCAATGTTGTGCACCATTTAGCGCCAATGATAGATGATTCGTTCGGCGCAATTTAAAGAGCGAAACCCTCCCGGGCATATATTTTTTTATATCAGAGGAGGAATTGCCATCAACCACGGTTCTACCGTCCCAAATCGAGCCTTATAATAGACAGTGATGCAGCTAAATGATAATATGTGCCATCGAAGATTGATGCCCTTTTCCTCAACTTGGTTAGCAAGGGCAAGAAGGGAAGGGGACCATGAAATGGGACTGAAACTGAGCCGATCTCAAATGATGCAACAGCTTCCACATTAACATTAAGTTCCTGCCATCGAGGTATGGTAGATGTCTAACTTCATATACTATATGCCGTGGCGTACCTGAGAGACAGAGAAGTCAGTATAGAAATCACTTGTGTACAGTCTAGCGGGGAAGATTTACTATTGTTGAGCAGAATTAATATCCTCATAACGCGCACAGCATATCTATGAGTAGGTCAATCTGATCGACGAAATACAATTTGGGCGTGTCTGAATCTACCAACCTGATTATCATTGGGATCAATTATGGTCCGGCCAGGATAAACCCACCGACAGCTATTGCTGTGAGAGAAAGTCACGGCCTTGATGCTTGGGGATAATTGCAAAGTCTCTACAATAGTCTTCTCTGGTCTCGTGCATTTGCCGATGCAACATTAAGGCAGTACTATCCTAATGTCTGCCAATTGTTTAGACTTCTCTTGACATACCCTGGTTACATCTTGCTTCTCTGGCTTTTCCAAGACACCCACATTGACGAACAAGGGGAAGATGATTTTCCCATACGTGTGGTAGAGCTACCACTGTGCGTTCCCTTGAGATAGGGCACGCCACTAATACAATTACCACTATTCCTGCCGAATATATTTCAAAGAAGTACTATCCTAGCATTTCTGAGGACTTGGACGACGATATGTCTGTCCCAGCAACTCCAGGTCCAGCATATTCTCTTGTCCACATCACGACCAAATGAGAAAGCATGGCTTCGTCGCTAAACTGCGGCTGATAGCGTTGTTTCTCTTCGAGAATGTCAGCTCCACTTCAAAAGCATACAACAGATCTACGGGTTCTTCACAACCTACAGACAAATAAAAACAAATACATACACACGTGCACGAGCATGATATGTCCTACAGAGATAGGAGACATAAATACTCATGCGGATTGAACATACAATGCAGGTGATATTCGAGAGTGACATCTAGTCAGCCACTAGCTTTCAATTGCAAATACTCCTGCTCTGAATGCAGTACTATAATTCCCCATTCTCATATTGACACTCAGGACCATCCTTGTCGAGAATCTTAAGCATTCTTGCACATACAAACAAAGGGCATGGGGCCATGTACAGAATTCCTCAAAGTAGGATGACTAGAATGCCCCTGTCAATGTGGACAAGAAATCTTCCAGATGTCGTCCAGCCTACCCTGGAAGCAGAGTGCAGAAGATACCATCATCTTCTATTTATTCTAAACAAAATGTCTACCCTCCTGAATCTGCTCCAACTAAATACCAGTTGCCAAAGGTCCAGAAGCTTCGGCCGCTCTACGATGAATTTGGTTCTTGGTTCTGACGATGGGCTGAGTTAGCCAAGATTGAATATCAAGCTGTCGTCGAAAGAGCTCTACATTCCGGAGAGGACCCCGGTAATTAAAAGCTCGAGTGATAAGATAGAGTATACAATAGAGTGGGGGTTGTTGAAGCCGCTACCGCCGCGTATCTATGGCTCGCCGACATGGGCCGTTTCGAATCAATGATCCGGATATTCAGACTATGATTTTGTTTTTACAATTTATCGATTTCTAGAGGCTACAACTAATGACTCAAAAGTAGCAATATCTTTGAAAGCCTGTGAGTATAGTATAATAACTCATAGCGTCAAGCCAGAACTGACACGACAATAGGATCTGGTCCTGGCACGTCGATTGCTGTGAAGAAGAGAAAGATTGAAACTATAGCATAGCAAGCAGTCTACCCAAAGTCCAGCAAAAGCATATAAGTTCGCTGGATGCTAAATGCCTGGTAGGATAACAGTCCTTTGAAACCAGTTACTGCGTCCAAATCGAAGCACAGGAAACTCAACCCTCTTGACCATTCATCAGAGTTCCTGATGCACATGGACGCGACAGGAACGGACAGGGACAATGGTAGTCTTCTTGCGTACTGCGCTGCAGTTGGAGAGGTACTGCGAGGGGCTCAACCAACTAACATCGGCCGCAGGGGCCCGAAATGTCGCCGGTGCACTTGATTTCTGGCGCGGCGGAGACATCGTATGCTTCACTGAAGTTGTTGGCCCTGAGCTGGTTCGCGTGCTTTCCGAAGCGAAAAATGAGACATAAAAATTATCTTCAGCCAAATAAAGCTTTGTATCTTCCAAAGATAATCAGGTGGAAAGATTTTGCACTAGAATACTCGATAACATCTCTGCAACTTGGGCATGCTAGCAGGACTAGTCATAAACGCCATCCGGTCTTCTGAACTGTACTCAAGTTGAGCAAATATGGCCACTAGTGTCTGCCCATCATCGTGCAGACAGCCCAGGAATGGGACATCTCGCTCCCAAGGCACAGTGTCAAAAGCATGGGTATATTGCATAATGCACGCTGTCACTGCATAGGCTGGGGATTAGCTGTACCCAGCGGATTGTTGATAATAAAAAAGGAAGCCTCATTTTGCACGAAATATATGCGTCCAGTCGAGCAGCACTTCTATATACTGCGATAAAAGCTAATTTGCAACCATCTGACAGGGAGCTGTTTCTGTCTGAAGCCCGTCGAAGATATCGAGTGGTACAGTCTGACAGTACAGTTATGTATCCTTACCGGAGCTCGTCCTGTCACCGAATTTGACGATAGTCAGGCCTTCCTTCTCCAGTAACGGAGTGTCTCCAAGTCTGTATCATCAGATCTGTCCGGCGTTTGAATTTTTTTTTTTTTTTTTTTTTGAAATATGGATCTTCCAGGATTTCCAATATTCCAGTCAAGAACAGATGGAAAATTGCAATTGCAAGATAAGCAATCTGCTTCTATGGTAATTGCATACCATCTAGAAAGTGATGATAGCCAGAATTAGACATCGACATTTGAGCTGGTGGGATCTGGTGATAACAACAGCAAGGTCCAAAATCTCTCAGTCGGGTGAGCGCTTCTAAGTAGCAGAAATAGAGCCAAGCTACATTGTTCCATTGGACACTGTCACACAGGATATGCGACCCCAACATATCAGACTGAAAGAATCTCTAGAAAGTCTCTCTGCGTTCCCACGAGGCAAATGGGGTATATCCCGCCAACAGGTCGAAGAGGACGTGCCGCTCACTGTTGTGACGCTCACTAAGCCTCCCAAGGAGGCTTGCTACACTAGAAGGAAGACTCTGCCCCCTACCGAGCACGGGAATATTGAAGAAATTAGCAAAGAAGAATCTGCCTGTCTTGTTTGCACCGACTATGATGTACACCGACCACTCGATCTGAGAACGGGCCACAATCACGAGGTCGAAGAAGGCTATGCTTATAAGACAGGGCAGAAATGATAAAGAGGGATAAGAAGCTGCAAGCAATGATGGCCCATATACAAACTTAGTTTTATATGCATACATGCCCTGGAGACGATGTTGCAAATCTCATGTTTTCAATTGTCATTTGGAAAGACCACCCACGAGAATTGGGCTGGAAGCTTCTCTATTTTGCCCGTCAAGTGATTCGAATTAGCTTATAATACCAGTATAGAAAAAGTTTTAGTTCTGCGTCCTTAGAATGATGCGTGGCTTAGTAGGACTGAGGAAGTGAAAGCACTACTACTGTGTCTAGCTTAGTGTACGTAATATAGTGACAGACATTGGTTTCTAAGCCCTAGCAGAATTAGGAAGCTTTCTTTTGCAAACCACAATGAAATAATATGTAACGGCTGGATATTACCGGCAGATGTGAATCATTATACCTGCTCCCATCGATTATTTGGAGATTCCCGATGGCTACTCGATAAATCCAGCCTTGAAATATAAATGATGTTTAGGCGCAAACCAGAAACTTTAGTTTCTCCCAAGTCACACTTCGAAATAACTTTCAGCCTTTCATTTGTTATTGAGTGTATTTCCCTCGAATACGTGTGGTATATACCGCGTAGACCTTATATAGCATGTGAAATGAAACTCCTCCATTATATAGGGAAAGAAAGCAGTGCTGCTTGCCTCTGTTGAAGGAAACTTGGCGTTTCGTTATATTCCCGGATTATTCCTAAACAATATAACTGCAGAAGTATAATTGCGACAATATATAAAATGACCAATACAGCAGGACCATAATGTAGTACTCCACCATCCTGTCCGAGTTGCCTCATGCCCTCTCTATTCAACTACAACATTCACAATGCCCAGCGACCCCAGCCACACCATGGAGTGTGAAGAGCCAGATGAGTGCACCCAACCCACCGAGCCCAACAAACCCATCGAGCTCAACAAAATCATCCAGTCCATTGAGCCCATCTGGCCAATCATACCCCTCAATCTCAAGCGATATTTCCCAACCACCAAGAGCGAGAGCTACGAATTCGAACCCTTCGAAGCCAGCCCGAATCCCGAAAAAGAGAGCGACAGCTCTGACGAAAAGCTCTTCCAAGCGCAGAAGCTCTACTTCCGGGACCACACCAACCGCAGGACGCGATACCTCTGTCTAATCATCGTATACGGCCATTCCTCCCACGAAGAAGCATGCAAAGAGGCCTTACGAATATCCTGGCATCGCAATAGGAAGAAGATGTCCTCAAAGGTGATAATGGGACTTATCATAGATGAAGAGAAACAGGCGTGGTTCCGAGGGAGTCACACTGACGAGGGGTATATCAAGAAGATGGGCAGAAATTGGGTTGCGAATAATGAGTGTATGCTGAGAAGGTACTTTCGTACTTTTCGGCGCGGGTTGAGGAGACATGCTCCTAGTCCGGGGTATGATCCTGGGTTTGAGTCTGGGTCTGAAAGTGAGTTAGATCTTGTTGAGCAGGAATTTTTTGCGGACGGAGATGTGGATGAGTCTTCTGTTTCGGATGCCGTCAGTTCTGATTGCGGTGGGGATGGTGTGGATGTTCCTGATGGGGATGGTGCTGTTCGTCCGGGTTCTTCTGGGTCTGGTCATGATGAACTACCGTCTGACGAGACTGATAGTGATGATGAAACTTGGGTCCCTCCTGAGAGTGATTCTAATGAGAGTTCGTCATCTTGACTGCTTAGTCTTGAGCCTGTTCCTCCTATTACTCTAGGGTTCATAAATCAGCCTCTCGCTCAGACTGACAGCGATGATGACAATGACTCAGATGAGCCTGAAGTTGATCCTGTTTTATTTGACTATGAGTGAAGTATTCTTGTTTTGGGTGTTTTATTGGAGATCTGCTTGATTGTTGATTTATTATGGTGATTCTAACTGCTCGTGCAGGGGATCATACGGATATATCGGATACGAAAGAGCAGTTGAGCGATGTTTCATCGCTCATGCTTGCCCTTAGACGGCGTCGCGAGCCTGCTCAGCAAGAGAAGGCTAGGGGTATACTCGGTGCTAAGGGGCATTTGAATGATGGTGCATCGCTTGTTCTTGCTCTGAGACAACGTGGGGATTCTACTATATAATACTCGATGCTTTGGAGGATCTTTGACTAATGATATTACTATTCATTGGGAATATCCCATATAAAACGTCTTTAAAATACTAATATAGCTACTCTAATTACATCTAAAGACAACTATAAAATCCTCATCTCCTGTAGCTCGCTAGATGGACATAAAGCAACACCAAAAGACAAGCATATCACGTGACACTATCCCAAATCCCCATGATCAAGACATCCACCAAAAGAATACATCAGTCTCAATACAAAACTATTAGAAGAAGAAGCCCATTCCAGTCCAAACCCAAACATCTCCATCACCACCGCAATCCTTCCCGCCAAGACATGGCATACCCATCACCATCACCATCAGGTGACACCCTACCTACCCACTTACTCTGTACCAACTAATCCAACGAACTACTCAGCAGCCATCCAAGCCACCAAGCCACCACAGCAACAGCAGCAGCAGCAGCCGGTTCGCTGCCCAGCTAGCTACTAACTAACTAACTAGTAAGGAATCCAGAACGAACCTTCTTCCACCTTCCATAAGACAACAACATGACTTGACCCCATGCAGAAAAGCAAAAAAAACCGGATGAAAAAGTTAGCTATTATGGTACTTTTGTTTTCTATTTGAGATGGGTTGCTGCCCAAGTTACGGGGTTTTTTACTATAGAGGGATTATTGGTTCGGGGATGTGTGTGGATGTGTATGGGTGGGTGTATATTAGGCACTCTTACTTTTTCGTTTTGTTGTGTTGCTTGCGGGAAGTTGTTTGAAGAGGGAAGAGAAGAGTGGAGTGGAGGGGAGGGGAGTGAGTCATACTGTGTGTGTGCATGTATGTGATGATATAGGACTTTGAGTGTTGGTACATACATAGAGAAGTAGGTATTTGTGTATGTATGTGTGCTTTTGTTCACTTGGTAGTGATACTTTGTAGAAGCAAGTCTAAGGAGTAACTAGATGTCTCTACTTACATACATCACCTACTTACAGATCTACTGTAGTGAAATTCACACACTTACTCATGTCTCACTAATCAATAACCATCTACACAGTATCATCATCAGATCTTGGTACCATCAGTACCCAACCGCGCGACACATAATACTCCCATCCACCCACTGTACGTAGTAAGCAAGTAAGTAACTTAGTAAATAGTGGGTCAAAGACACACTCCCATCCTCCCTCGGTCGGCCGACAGACGACAGACAGACCGACCGACCGGCCGACCGGTGCCTCCGAAAAACGGATCAGATCACATACACCTCCTAGTCATTACTAGTAGTATTAGGTACCTTACCTAGTAGTCAAGTCAAGAAAACATTTCATTCAATTAATAATTTCAAGGGGGAATCGGGGGATGCCCGTGGTAGCTGGAGAGAGCAAAACCAAGACGATTGCCAACTTCTGCACAATGATTGGCTGAAAGGCTGTGTGCTTGGCTGAATAAGTGTTCTTTAATGGGCGATGTTATTGGCTACTGCTTAGACGGTTTTTAAATTTTGTTCCCCGCAATTGTTGGGTCAGTCAGTACTTAGTGTTTTGCTTGGGTGGATTTGATCGGTGGATTGGGGATGGGATGGGCATGGGATGGGATGGGGCTGTGTATGGATGGATGGATGTTGTTTGTATTGTTGTTGTATGGGTGGGTATGTGTGTGGGATGGGTGGGATGAAACATTAGAGTACTATTGAGGATATGGGTTGTTTTGGTTGTTTGGTTCTTTCTTGTTTATTTCGTTGTTCTATTTAGACTGATTTCATATTAAGATGGGGAGAGAAAGGGAGATATTAGTTGGCTATCAATAGAAATAACAGTACATTCTGGTCACTCTCTGATTATTGTGTATGTACTGTGTACAACAGAGCAGCGACACAGAAATTACACTAACCGGAGTGGAGACATGGGGGATAAGTACTGTGCCCGCTTTATGCAGGCAATCGAGAAAACAAGCAGCTCGCTAGGTAACTAAGTGTTAGGTAGGTCACCATAAGCAGTATGTAACTAGGTAACTACCTGAATAGGTAATTGGATTGATGCGACAGAAAAAGTTGATCTACATGTACGAATCGGGGTTTCTGATGTATACATTTGTTCCCATCAGGGTCACTCTACATATCTACGTTCGTTGATATTGTATTCTATTCTGTGATTATTTACAGTTTTGTGTCTTTGTTCTAGTCTGACACTTTGTCTGAAGTGATAAGTAGAAATGGTTGTGTTGTGTGGTAGGTAGCAATGCCCTATAGGGTAAATAGTAGATAGCTTACTCTCACTCCCTCACTCACCCAAAATACTGCCACACTGCATGCACATGCTACCTCAACATACTAGCTAGCACACAGCCATAAGGAGTATCTATCTGCGAAGCAAAGAGCATAGAACCCCACCGAACTTCCTGGAACCGGACTCAATTCTCATCATCTCATGCAAGCTACGAATCAGGACCGTGCGTTAGTTATAACCAGGGCCTGAGTGGTCAGTCAACACCTGTGTCAATCCCTCCATCCTAACACTTTAGACTACGGTTAGTGTGTTGGGATGTGCCTTGCCTGCCCCTTTAGCAGGTTAAACATAATAAACCTGTTACTACTATAAGCATCAACATCATCGCTCTCAACCGACGCACAAAGTTAAAGTTGGAACAGCGCTTACTAGAGTAGGTACTGTAGCTGCCTATCCGCAGCAGGGGCTCGGCTGACTTGCCCGTTCTAATGCAGAGAATGGTCAGGTGGTATACGGTTATTCTGGTTCGTGTTTCGCAGACAATGCCAATATACACTACTTACGCAACGGGTATTGTGTCCGTCTGTTGAGTGTTTATAGCTTTTTTATGGAAACGGGATTGTGGGTGTCGGTGGCGGGAACGGAGCTTTGATACGGTCGGATGTATACCGGATGCTCTTATGGTTGGATGTAGGTGCTTGTTAGTCCTTAATTGTCGAGTTTATAGTGATAATGTGATGAAGTGGTGGGTGAATAGGCATCACCATAACGTAGTCTGTATGGCGTGCCTATAGATTCGACCATATTGACAGGCTAAGACCAAGCACATCCAGGTCTCCGTGTCACCTCCGCATTTACGCAAGGAGTGATGAGGAGAAGACGATCGCAACGGATGAAAAGCGAAAAAGCTGCGAGTCAAGAGATCTGCTCAGTAAGTACAATACTCGGTACGAGACTCCGCAAGGACAAGAATGGCGGGGTAGGTAGGTGGTAGGCGTCTACGTGGACAGGCAGGCATAAGGCAAGGAAATTCAATCGTACACCCACTTGTGAGCAAAATGCAGGCCTTGTTGATCTGAAGCAAAAAGATGAGGATGAAGAATTTAGGTGACCAGAACCGGCGGTTCACTCCCTGTCTCTCTCCACTGGAATACGGCGGGAACACCCTTCCGTGGATCCACTTATCCCGTTCCACTGACTCTCCTGGTTGAGATGGCGCTGTTAACCTTCTCTCATGCAGTGGTTGGGCTCATGCCCGCCCGCTTGCTGTGCTTGCTTTCTAATGAAAAATTGGCGCAAAGGCAATGGCTCTCTCGCCATGTACGTATACCCGATGCGGTAGAGTAGTATGGAGTGCAGGAGGGGTCTTGTCGCGGCCATTCCGTTGGTGAGTGGGGCGTGTTTCAACCCAGGCATCTTCGCTCCATCATGAATGCTTAATTTTCCCAAGCTGGCTAACTCGAATTCCCTGTTGTAGCAATTTGATCGTGAGGAGTGCACTTGCAGCGTCAGCACCTGCTGGGCTTTCCGGTGACCGGGCACGAGTGTTGGTTAGCCATCGTGACTAACAGAAGCTAGGCGACCTAGTGTCTTGTACCTGCCTGACCCCAAGACCGGCTTGACTCGTAGAAAAAATGGAGGACTCGTGGGCTGGGAGAGCATAGCGCAAACTCTCCAGCTTCAATAGCAGCACCTGTTTAGGTGCTGGGTACATACAAGGTACTGTAATCTTCGTTACGGATTTCCCCATTGGGCGATCCGCCGTCTCCCACGACGCTTTCTCTTGTCCTCTCTCTCGGGCGAGTGCCAGAGAAAGAGACAGAGAGAATCCACTCATGACCTTGGCTCTTACACAAAAAAAGCCATCGTCATGACCATCTGACCATCCATGATCATCAAGCTTAATCGCTAGAGCGAACCGGACGAGTGCTAGAGTGAAACCGGCGACACGCGGATAAATCAACGGAAAAGGGGAAGAAGCGAGGCACGGTCGGACCCAGAAGCCTAGTCCACTTTGTAAGTAGTGGGAAAAAGAATACGGCGCCAGAGCCTCTCAAGCTCCGAGCTCGAGCTCCAGCCAGCCTAAGCTCTAGCTCCACTTCCGAATTCGTCGTCTGGCAGATGGCGCGGACTACTACTCTTCGCCAGCCGTTTCGAATCACCGTCAGCCGTGAGGTCCAAGCCCTCGGAAACATAGTCCTCCAATAAAAGTCCTCTCTCTCCTCATGTCAGGGAAGGCAGAACATCTGATGAGAGGGGAAAGACAGCGTGGGAGGGCAAGGTCGAGTGAGGAGACCACCTGCGATGGAGGAGGACAGACCGTTGACCAGGACCCCCAACACGGCGATCCGTCGGTCGCGATGACACTCACGTACTGCCTGGATGTAAGTAGGTGTGATTAGTAGAAGTAGCAGTATTAGTAGTATGACTATGAGCGTTTATGGAACAGCTAGTTGTAGTACCTAGTCCTACTACAGGATCATTATTTGCAGGAGGCCTCTGCCTATTTTGCACGG
Source organism: Aspergillus costaricaensis CBS 115574 (assembly GCF_003184835.1). Lineage (NCBI taxonomy): Eukaryota > Fungi > Ascomycota > Eurotiomycetes > Eurotiales > Aspergillaceae > Aspergillus > Aspergillus costaricensis. The sequence continues at coordinate 770,413 of NW_020291806.1, forward strand.
AGCCTTCCCGGGGTGCCGTGCGCATAAACAGGGAACCAGTCGCCCATGACAAGATCACAGACCTGCCAGATTGAATTTGTCTCTGGTCACGGGAAGAGATGTAATACATCCAGTACCTACAGGAGTCACTTCCAAGCCATCCGTGCCTGCTTTGGTGGACAGATGGGTTGGCCGTCCTGGATGGAAGATTCATCTGCAGTGCCTTGAATGTCCGTGCTGGGGGCGCACAGGAGAGGAGATCTGGCCCACTTTTCCCCAGATTGTCAGGGTGAGGGCTTTTCTGGCCTTCCATTCCTGTCGGCGTCTGTAACACGACCAAGGCATGCTCGGAGGGGTATGTCAATCCTCGCTAATTACCGTCCGATCTGCTCTCACGAATAGCTTTCGCAGTATCTCTCAGCAGTCTGGGGAAGAGATCGGACGACTCGAAAGGGGGGCGTCAGACTGGTCAGACGGATCACAATGCAGGGAGGACAAGAGCTCCAAGACTAGTACCTCAAGGGAAATTGGCCTGTGGTGTCACTGCCCGAGCATCTGGCCATCTCCGCACTTGTCCAACACCGGCTGATGAGACCCAAGAAAATGAGAGAGACAGAGAGCGCAGTGTCCAAGGTCGTCGTAGCGTGGGGTGTGGCGTCCAGCTGAGCCCGAGCCGTGTCATCCCGGCATGCAAGTAATACATAAGACCGACTAGAACGCTACGCCCCGTCATCACCACCGTCATCGGCGTCGCTCTTCCACTGCAGCAGGGCTGTCCGCGAACACATGGTGCATTCAATGCTTCAACGTGTCCCGTCTGTAAGAGATGAAAGAAGGTCCAGGTTTTTCGCCTCTCCCCTTTCAATATGCTAGAGATAGATCGAAATGTGTAGTTGCTTTTTTTTGGTAGACTGATCGTCTGGTGTGGTCTTTTGGGGGCCCCGAAGATTTACACTTGGAGAAGACAATCCTCCCGTTCTTGTTCCACCAAACCATTAGGGGGCCGGGGGAAAGTTAACTGAATATACGAGAACGCGATTCCCATGATCACGGTCAGTCGGTTGCTGGTTCCCACAGCAATACAAGCACCACCATCGACTCCACCTCCACCACTGCCACCACCTGCACATACCGGTGCGAGGCTGCTCCATAATCTGGACCTGCTTCCCGCTGGCATTGTGTCATCAGGACGGATTCGGGGGTTTCCAGCTGCAGTTCGCAATCAAGGTGACGAACTCACTCATAGCGACGCGGCCCTGTACCACTGGGGAAGGTTGCCAGTTAATCTGGTTGTATGGAGACGGCAATAGCCTCACCGGATGGGGCAGATCCTCCACGCAAGCCAGTCGCTAGTTGCTTCGGCCATCACTAATTTTTTGACTCTAGTCTTACAGGCTGCCGGGCCCCTGGGAGAAGCAGAGGGGGAGGGAGGGGAGGACCATCCATTGCATTCTGGACGGGTCTGGGGAATCACCCACACCGGCCGGTCGCCAACCGAAAGGTGTGCCCAGCAGGATCTAGTGGTGAGCGACGAGGATCATCCGTCCGGCGACCTTTCCCAGGGTGCACCATCCATGCGTAGGACTAGGGAAGGTTTATTTTCTGGAGGGGGACCCTCCCAGCTGGGGCTGTTCTACTGGGTGTAAAAACAAATTTCTCATTCGAGCAGCATCATTTGCTTTTGCGTATCCACCGTGCTGGAGCAGGAGTCAGTGGAAGCTGTAGGAACTGGAACTAGGCACTCGGCACTAAGGAAGGACGACGAAAATCAGGTCGGCGAAGAGAATCGCAGGTTAACCTAGTGAAGTTTAGCATTGCTTTGGCTCGCTTCTTTGGCGTTTTTCTCCGTCTGGCGATGGACCAATCAGAATGCAAATGCGCACTGTCTTGGCGTTCCTCGACCCCCCCGCATCCATGTTAGAGTTTAAAAAAAGCGCAGCCCGGGACGGGATGGATGGATGCCCTACTGACCCTGTCTTTTTTTTCCCTTTCCCTCTAATTTTATTTCTCTTGTTTTTTTGTATTTATTTAGTTATTTTGTTTGATTTTCTTGATCATCATCATTCCCAGATCCTTTGACCCGCTATGTTAGAGAAATCAATAGAAACAAAACGCCCTAGATTACTTAAAGTAGTAATGGTCGAACTGCCGGTATAGTTGGCTTGTCTGGCACGCTGCGGAATCTCCGAAAAGTGGGCTTGGCTCTGGCGCGCATTGTTGTCATTGTCACGGTTAATTATTGCGATTCTCCCCAGACAGGAAGCATTGATCACAAAGTTTGCCTAGTTTGGATGCCCTCTTGATGGGGTCCACTTCCATGCCTCCAATCACTCCCCGACCGATGAGGAGAAGAGAATGAACCAGAGATGAGCAGGAGGATACTAATGATAATCCTAATGTTGGGAAAGTCCCCATCAGCATACATCACGAGAATGTTCCTCCCAAGGGAATTGTTCCTCGGATTTTTCAGGAAATTATAATAGATTATTTTTTACTTTTTTGTGCCTTCATTAATGTTGTTGCGCACGGTAGCTACTGTACTTATGTCGGTAGTAGTAGTATTAGTAGTCTGACGGGCTCTAGAGGCGTCAGTCAGTCAGTCCATAGCTCAACCATCAGAACTATAGTACTAAGAAACAAGTTTGTAGCAAGTAAAATCATGAATTAACCACAAAAAGACGAAGAATTATAATTATAATTATAATTCTCATAATACTCCGGGTGCAGCCCAGAAGTACTACTAAAAATTCTACTAACTTTCTCCTCCTACTATTATTACTGTTACTACCCTCTCTCGACTTGCCCACTTGGGTTGGTTACCTTTCCGTCTTGCCATCCATCCCCCTCCAAACCATCCATTCACAGAGAATTACTGTTAATACCTTGCCCCATCCCCATCCCCATCGCCATACCCGTCCATACAATACGGATTGTCAGGAACATTATTCATTCCTATGACTACTGTTCGGAATCCTATTGAATAATAAGAAAGACAAAAAAAACCCAAAATTATTTCTTTGGTTCTACATCCTCTTGCCAGTAAAAATACCATACTATTCCTTATATTAACTCGCTTCCCCATCCTTTCCTTCTCCCGGATCTTCGAATTCAGCCTCGTTTCAAGAGGAAAGATTTCTGCCTCTAGTGCACTCCCACTCTTCAATCACTGCCCACGGACGATCCACTACTACTCCTACCACTTCTTACTACCACTACTATTACAACTATTCTTACACTAACAGCTAACTGATTGACTGATTGAAACCTGCCTATTCCCCATCCACTCACACCACGAAATCCTCCTGCTTAACTACCGACTAATCTCCCTCGGGTCCAATCCGTGCTTCCACTAAATCACAGCCAAGTCTTGAACTGCTCCCCACTCCAATCATAATTACTCTATAGGGAGATTCTATTATCCTCAACTCACTTCTTCACCTTCCCCTCCTTAAACAAGACCTCCCCCAACAACCTCCTTCTTAAACCACCTTCTTCCCCCTCCCATATTGCCGAAGCATTGTCGCCCGTCTACCCCTCTTCCTCGCGCTGGTTCAAACTCCCCCAACCTACCAACCAACCAACTCATTTCGCTTCCCGTTTTGCTCACCTTCCTTTCCACCTCATCCTCCCACCCCCTCTTCATCGCCCTCCTCTGTCTACTTCGCAATCATAGCGCACCTCAACTTGAGGTGTGTATGGGCCAATGTTGTCCATGCAGAAATCTCACTCCTATGTGCTCCCTCCATCCGCTACCTACAATAATGTCACCGGTCTCCCTCACGCCATGCCATCGGCCAACCCGGCAGCTGAGCGTCGCGACTCCACCCGCTCGGTCATGTTGACGGACGTCCCCGCCCTCGGCGACTGCCCATTAGTAGACGACTCGTCACTCTCGCACCGAAACAGCATCAGCACCACCGACGGCATATCTAACGATTCGCCCGCCTCGTGGGATGGCGACGCCCCTTCCGATAATTCTCCCTCTGCCGAGGTCGACGTCAAAATTCAAGACGGCTTACACCATCCATTTCCGACGACCGCAGACACCTCGCCGAAAACCTTCCGATTCAACGTGATCGCATCCCACGGCATGGAGGCGTCCATGGACGAGGTCACGCCCAAGATCGAGGAGATAGATGATGTGGACGAGTTGCAAAGCATAAAACCGGTGGGAGTGGAGACATCGATGGCCCATGCGAGTTCTACCCATCCGGATTCCACGGCTGCTCCCGTCAACGTCCCACGGAAACGTGGACGACCGCGCAAACATCCGCTGCCAGTGCCCGGGAATCAGATCAAAATCACCAAGGGTCGATCCAAGACGGGTTGTATTACCTGTCGTCGGCGGAAGAAGAAATGCGACGAAACCAAGCCAGCGTAAAGCTCCCGTCCTCCTTTGACTGGTCCATCCTGTGTCGCAACGGTCGCAGTGGTTAACTTTCTTTCCCTTCCTGCAGGTGTCTCAACTGTCAAAAGAATGCCGTAGTATGCGAGGGCTACCCGCCAAAAGAAATATGGAAGAGTGGTAAGCAGAAGCTTGAGGATGGTAAGTGCACCTTGGACCGTGGCATGCTCGAGCTGCTTTGCTGTGCGTATTTACTACTCCTGGTTGCTTATCCGGCACCTTTGATCCAATCACCTTGACACTTGTGTGAACGTTCTGACTCCTTGGTTCCACAGCAGTTCGCACCCAGAACATGGTTGCCCGCTCTCTACCGCTGCTTATCGACGGCATCGAAACCGAGATTGACCGACGCTTCCTCGACCATTTCGTCTATGGCTTTAGTCGCGTCTTGACCCTGATCAACGATGACTCCAACCCGTTCAAGGAGATCTTGCTCCCTATGGCCACCCAGCACCGAGGTTTGATGCACTCGCTCATGTGCCTCTCGGGATCGCACCTGTCGGGTCTCCATCATGATCCGATGTTGGAGGAGCGAAAGTTCTATCACTACCACCGTGCTATCAGGGATCTCAAGGATAATATCACAGCGTCTTCGGGTACTGCTGAGCAGGACCCTGAGCTTCTTATCGAAGATCCCATAATCGCATCCACGATAGCTCTCAGCTTGAACACCATCTGTGAAGGAGATACCAAAGGAGAATACCGACCCCACATGGATGCGGCCCGGTACTTGCTGTCGACGCAGCAGCCGAGGAATGAGAAGTTCCGGCAGTTTATTGTCGAGTTCTTCCAGTACCATGATGTCTCCAACTCCATCACTTCTCTGGATCGCCGCCCCGCCCATCTGCAGGGCGGCTTACGGCTGCCTGACTTTGTGCCACACGCGCAGGCAGGGATGTTCCTTGGAGTGTTTGATGGTCTGTTCAATTATATCTCCGAGGTAACTCGGATTCGAGACCGGATTCGACAGCGGTCCAATGAAGGCTACGAGCCTGCGGTTGACTACCAGATTCTGGGTGACGCCGTCTCCATCGACTCCGCCATCCGGGCTTGGGAAACCTCGTATACGCCCAACACGCCAAATTACTACCTGGCGCAACTATATCGCCAGTCCACCTGGGTCTACCTGTACCGCACCATCCGCCCGTCCCGACCAAGCGAGAAAATTGCACAGGTTGTGGACGACGGACTTTCTTTTCTGGACCAGCTACCTCAGGATGCAGGCGCCTACAGTATTGTTCTGATGCCACTGTTCCTCCTGGGCTGTTCTGCCTTCGTGCCCCGCCAGCGGGAGAGGATCAAGAAGGGCTTTGAGACCCTGAAGGGCTACTCCAATCTCCGCAACATCGAGCCCGCCTTCAAGGTGGTGGAGCGAGTGTGGGAAGTGATGGACACCAAAATGGAAGAAAGTTGGGACTGGGAGAAGATCATCAGCGACATGAATATGGATTTTTTGATTACCTAGGCTATTGGCCGCTTCGATTTGCATTTTGCATATTTTCTTCTTTTCGGTTCGGTCCGGTTGCATGGTCCGTCATTCTTACTGGTGACGATCTTTTCGTTGTTCGATGTATGTATTTCTTTCTTCTTTTTCTTTTTCTTCCTTTTGTCTTCTTTCTTCTTTACCATTCTTTTCTTTTTCTGGTCTACCGAATGGCGAATGGGCAACAGGACCCAAGGGGATCAGCTCCCAAAGCGAGACGGACGGACATGGCGTCAGCGGGCATGGATAGGGGCACAGTTCCGTATACCAACATACCAAAAGGGACACTGGCCGGTGGGAATGGTTTTGAGATGTATTTATATATATGACGGAGTATGCGTCTGATGAGTCGTGATGATATTTCTTCTTTTTCATTCTTGTGATACATGTATAAGATTACTGCATTGTATATACAGATACTTAAGATTATTACCCTTTATCAATCCTTATACCAAATTCAACAGTGTACCAGATTACACATCAACTTTCATCATCCCTAGCAATAGCTACAGCAAAATATCCACTAGTCAACTACCAACCTCCCAATGCACCCAGCTGAATACTAGCTACTCAAGGCAACCATACAGTAGTAGGTCCAAATTAACTTCCACTGACACATACCTGTTCCTGAATATGTTTGCTTTTAACTTAGTTCTTTTTTTTTCCCCTTCTTATCATCATCCGTCTTATTTTCTTTTTCCTTCCCTCCCTTCCCCCTGCATTCTGCAGTTCATGTGTGTGTGTATGGTTGTAGATAAGCTCCCGCTAATCTCTTTCCCCTCTCGGGATTTGGCGTATTGGTACTAACTAGTGAATTCGGGTTGGGGTTGGTTGGGCATGAATCATTGCTAGTACTATGTCCATTCTTTAGTGAATACTACTGGATCGAGGGGTGTGTGAGAACGAATGGATGGGTAGGGTAGGCTTAGTGCTTAGTAGGTAGATCAACATACCTTGGCTGATCTACTGAGGTAGATTTGTTTTTGGGTACTAGTAAGGAGCGGAGCTGAAAGCCGAGAGGAAGAGAGAGGGTGTGTGTGGCATGGATGGCGATCGTGATCGTCGATGATTTTATGATGTATGTAGACTGGAAATATAGAGGTGGAGACGGGTTTCTTGACTGGAAGAATATTCATCTGATCTACGAAGGTAGGTAATAACCACGGACTGGTTTATGTTAATGCGCATAGAGAATTGCAAGGAGCTAAGCTAAGTCTATTCTATTCGATCTATATCTGTTCTCAGGGGTAAGGTACCATTCAGCTGCTGGAGTCTGTTCCAGAATGGATGGTTACGTTTGGAGTTTTCAGTGTGTGGAACAGGAGAGATAGTGTCCATCTATCACTGCATAGTCCCATAGTCAAGACCTGCTTCCTCAGCCGGAATAGGTTGCATATGCTCCGTTGTTCGAGGGCCAGTGTATCTCCTGTTTATCTAGTCAGTAACCACTCTCTTCTTTTCTCATAATTCATGAAGAAATAGAAGATAACTCACCCCCTCGCAGCAACCCACCACCAAACCAGCGCAAACGCAGCGATGAAAATACCGACGCAGATACCGTAGTTCCTACCCATCAGTCAGTCCCATCTGGAGATTTCATTAACGGATATAAACGCACATATTCGACACCGTCACCGGCACCGTCGGCGGAAAGAACAGCACCGAGCTGATAAACATCACCCATATTACCGATACCCAGTTGATGTACGGTCCCCATCGCCCCAACGTAAACGGTCCCTCGATGAACTTGACCTGTTTTCTGTATATCTGGTGTGCCAATATTACAGACACGTAGGAGAGGTCTAATGCTGGCGCGGTGATGCTGAAGATCGCGGTGGCGGTGTGGGTCGAGCCGATGGCAATGCAGTTCAGGCAGATGCTGAAGAAGACGACGAACCAGACGGCATTGACGGGGGTTTGGGTGTATGGGTTTATTTGGGAGAGGAAGCTGGGTGGTTTGTGCTGTTAGTTGGGCTTGCTCGTCGGATGAGGGGTGGTAGGGAGCATACGAAGAAAAGGGTAGGGCTTCGTCACGAGCAAATGCGTAGGCCATTCGAGTGTCTGCTAGCATGGCGGAACAGCCGGTGAAGAACTGTACGAGGATTGCTAGTCCCCACATCGCTGAGCCGCCTAGCTTGCCTCCGGCATTAAGGAAGATCTGGGCTGCTGGGAGGCCGGTGGGGGTGTTGAGGATGCCTTCGTAGTCGGTGAGGCAGAAGCACATTGATATAGTCAAAATCCAGCCGAGTATGCCGGATACTATCACGGCCCATTGGATGGCTAGGGGGCCAAGGTCTGCTGCGTTGTGGGTTTCTTCGGACATGCTGGGACTATGTTAGGGAGGTCTGGGTATCGGCATAGATGTAAGGTAGACGTACTGTGTGGTTCCGTCGTAGTCGGTCATTGTCCATGCAACTGAGATGAAGCCTAGTAGGAATGAGAATACCTTTGATCCCCATCCGGATCCATCTGTGAAGTGAGTAAACACCCAGGTAGCTGGTTGCTTCTGGGGGGTGAACCATAACAGGGAGAAGCAGATACAGAAGGTCGCGGCAACTGGTTGGTCAGGCTGTGTTCTAATTACTCGAGAGGATGACATACTATTTATTGGGGCAAACCAAAGGAAGATCTGGTGCAGAGATTTGGTGGTCATTGAGCAGATCACACCCAGTAGGCAGAGCAATATCACAGACAAGAGCACCGTATCCAATGCAGAACTGTCCCGTTAGCTAAGATAGTCGGCAGACTACGGGCGATGACCTACGGTGAGTATGAATACTCCCCATCCACCAGCTCCGAATTCATACTCGCGCAAGCAAGTAACATCTGGCTGACAGTATAGGCGACACTGGACACTCCCGCCGTCTGGCCGAGGAGGTTACACCACCCCTGTACCCAGGAGAAGATAGGCACATGTTCATCTGGAACTACATGCTTGGTGACGAAGTACATGCCCCCAGCAGTAGGATACGCAGAGACCAGCTCTGCCACCGAGCTGCCGATACACAAGGCCATGCAAGAGCCCACGAACCAACACCATACTGCAGTTGCTGGGCCTCCTGCGGCCAGGGGAGCGCCGAAAGTGGCGGGTACTGAGCCTAGTATGCCTAGGATGGAGATGGCATAAGAGACGGTGGACCATTTTGAGAATTCGCGTTTCAATTCCTGGACTGTCAGGCACCAGATGGTGGATACAAGCGCTTGGGCCATACCTGTTTGTAGCCAATGCGGGCTAAAAGAAGCTCGTCATTGTCGTGGATGGTAGCCATCGCACTGAGAGTGTGGATATAGTTTTACCTAGAAATAAATGAAGCAACAAGGGCGAGTGGGTGGGTTCGAATGTATTCAGGGTACGTAGTTCTGTAGATTCCGACCAGTGATCGTCGGGATCAGTCGATGCGGAACTTAACCCGCTCAGTTGCCGATCAAGAGTCGGTGAGAACCCCGCGAGGATCACTGCGAGCAACGGCGATGAATTTGAAGGATTACTAATGATAGACAACAGATTGAGAAAGCCGGTAGGTTTTCAACATTTGGAAAGGTCAGAAAATCGGATAGAATCCCATCATGGGAAGAAGGAATTCGAATTTCGACAGAAGTGGCTGGGGGAAGGGTAGATGCATGAGATGCATTCTTATCAGGGCCGAACTGATAAATCCCAGCAAGGGCATCCCTACACCTCCTACACTTATACTTCGAGGACATCTTCGCATAACTCTCGATTCATTTTGATCCATGACATCTCGTTTTAGATTGCTTCTTACATTCTCGTGTAACGGACTGCGCACGGGTTTGTGCCCCCAGGCAGTCACCCCTAAGTTCACGTCAACTATACTAGATAGATGTCAATATACCAGTGCGCCCTTGCTAACCATTTATGAGAGACAACGATGAGCTTTTCATTTACCAGTACTGGATTAGTGGAACTACTGGCTTTAGCGATATGAGCGAAGTCGCAGAGTATGCTCTAAGCTGCGCATGCAAGGTAGGATCTGTTAGCCCTCGTAAAAGTGACAGTGACGAAGAGTGATTATATATTTGAATGGCAGCTTGTATACTCATCGCATGCAGTAATCTACCGCGCGAATCCCACATTTGTTGATGCGCTTCATTCCAAGAAGATTAAAAAAAAAAAAAAAAAGCGGGCCAAAAAAAAAACAGTCCGGTCAAAACCAAAGATGAGAGCTTGTTCATAAGACGTCCTGATCCGCTACATTCCACCTCCCTTACTACTAGTCAATCACGAAGGTTCCGACTGGCCACTCCTCTGAGGTAACTTCATTATAGGCCTCACGCTCCAGACGTGCTGTCACAGCCTCCCTGATGCTGTGCCTGGGGTGGCCTTGATAAGGCCTGAGCCGCAGCAACCCAACTCTACGATAACGATGCGTTCCACTGCTGCTGGCTGCACTTCTCGTCTGTGGCTGTAGAATGAGGAGATAGAGCACTGGTGGATCAAAATTGGTCACTTCTGCAACTTGGATTAAAGTGAAGTCCGTGCTGCTGCTCGGAACGATAACAGAGCCGCTCGTTTCCGTTTCTGCGAGGTAGCCAGGTCTCGCAAGAGCGACCTGCGCCAGCTCCCTCATGCTTGCCAACGGATCAGGTCGTATAAGGGCCCTTTGTACAACCCGCGTGAGGTTCCATCGGGACTTGGAATAGCTATCGAGTCTCAAATGGAGGTGCCGATACGGCGCTTCCAGGGTTAGTTCCGCGCCCTTTATATGGCCGAAGACGCCATGAAGCTGGCCGTGGGCCTTGTAATCGACAATCTTTGCTAGATATTTGTATTTGCGCAACCATCTCAACTGGGGCCACTTCAAACCGACATAAGTGTCTGTCCCAATCCAGCTCCAGGACGGCTTGCGTTGCTTTGAATAGACACCCACCGGAGCATATCTTTTTCTATTATGTTCGTATTCATAACTAAGATTCCGAACCTCAGAGCATTTAGCGGTGCTAGCAAGCGGCCCTGGGTAGTGCCCATTACGGTGTGTGCTCCATAATAGCCCAAATAAGAGGTCCCCCCTCCATAATCCCGCGCAGTACTGTTCTCCTAGCGGTGCATGGAAGAACTCGGCCAATGCTTCGATCGCCGGCAAGCGATCTCTTTCGAATTTGAGATCCCGTGATACATAATTTTCCAGCAGCAGGTACCAATTCAGATAGGGATCTGGCATGAAGTATGCGTTGCATACTTTATCTGGCTTAGGCAGAGGAACCGGTAGTGACCCTGAAGTCTCTATGAAAGAGGCAGTAGTGGGTTTCTTTTCTGGCTCCCTAACCGTCCCAGTGCGGCATTTCCAAATCATCTCTTCTTTAGTGTAATACAATACTCTTTTCGACAGTAATTCCTCTTGGAATGTCCAGCCTCTGGTGGCCCAGCGCGAATGCCGTGCCGGCTCCTTGTCAACCATATCCGTGTAACCCCGAAGGACAACAGGATACGCGCGCGAAACATCATTGACGCTACTTTTGTGGGACCCTCGACGCCAAGGGAAAGGGCAGCTAAAGTACGGTGCCCTTTTGTCTAGAAATCCGTCGTCCGCAGTTTCTGCGCTGGTAGCGGCGATGGTGACAGCCGCATGTCTGTATATGCGGCTCATTCTTGAAGCTTCGACCGCCCAGTCGTTACTGTCATCTTGAAAAATACAGAGAGAGTCGATCCATAAGTATCGTAGTCCCAGTGCTCTTGTCACCAGGACAGCGTCCCGTAGAGTGGCTGGAAAGGTCGCCAGGGATCGTCCGCTGCGGAGATTGTCAACAGACGAGGCGCTGAGAATGAAATTCGAGTCTCCGCCCCAGCAATAGCTCAGTGCCGCCCATTTCCCGGTTTCACCGTCTGCACTGACGTGTAAATGTGGTTGTATGAGCGAGTCCCCTACGTCAATGACTCGTGTGGGAAGAAAATGCGCTCCGTCTTCGTGTCCATCGCATTTTACATGCTTCCGGCAGCATTTATCTAGCCAACTGACTGCCAGAGAAAGACATCTTTCAGAGCGTAGATCAAAAGGCAATTCATCACGACCAACATCTTCAAGGAGATGTGCGTCTCGCTCTGGTATCTCTGCGCCTTTTCGGCATTAGCGTACTCTCTGAGCCTTCCAGCCTCTGTGTACCTACCCTTAGCAGTGCATATATTCAACTTTGCGATTACTCCGACATCGTTGCAGATATTCGGGTCCCGCTTCCCCTTATCATCTGGCATGACTAGGACTACCAACCGAAGGCAGTGATGATGACGACCGATTCCCTGATGGATAGAAAAGAGCAGCGGCCCTCGACATCGCTTACATGCACAATCGTCCGACTCATGCGTCTCAGTGTCAACGCAGTATTTTATGTCACTCTTTTGGGACCAGAAGTGACAATGATGTGCCCAAAGCATCCTGCAAAATTCACAGCCAATCCTCACAGCATCATGAAGAGCGGTGATATTCGCGTGGTGGGCCTGAAACCCCTTGGATTTGAGAATATTGTAGGACCAGCCAGTCCAAGGGTCCCTTGTTAGATAAAGCTCACGGGTATCATGGTAAGATTGCAAGAGATCTCGGATGTCGATGCTCTGGCAGGCATCGCATAACTTCATTCTTCAGAGAATACACGAAGAGATCTGTGATAACTCTATCACGACACGATATGAATGTCTGATTTGGATCAACTAAAACATTTTCAAAAAGACACTGGCATCCGAGGGCCACTGTCCAGATATTTCAACAGTGAAAAAGCAACCCCGGAAGTTTACGAGGCTATGCTGTGACCAGGAGCCCAACCACTGAGCCATCAATAAGAGTTGGGCAGATGAATACATCGCGCACTGCGGAGTAATTCCAGTCGTTCGCATGGGCCTTTTCATATGGAATCTTCCCACCCACCCAAGTGCACTATTCAAAACCCGTAGATACCATAGACACCATAGACACCAAAAAAGCATAATATTCTTTATGGTTTAGGAATCAGTCGTGATTTTTATAGTTGGCTGTACCTGAGTCCGGGCATCCACATAGACCAACAGTGCCATAGATGTGGCCGCTGAATAAGCAGGCGCTAGGCCGAGAGGGGGAAGCGGCCAAGGCCACGGGTTCTCCTCCGACGAGGAAGTGTTTAGGTGGTCAGTTGCGATTAATTGCTATACTTCCCCTTTTCTTGGTGCAAATCCTTCCCGGCTGTCGTCTTGCAGCATTCGGTGATGGTCCGTGGCTGACAGGGTTTCTCTTCGCCGGTGATCGATCCCTCTGTCCCCTCGTTCACATTCGTTGATTTGCTTCCCCCGCGTTATGAAGCACTATGGCCGACCCCAACATGTATCATACCTACGGCCAGGCTCCGGTGCCTGGTGAAAACCCCTCCGATCCCAATCAAATGGCATATCAGGTGCCTCCGCAAGGCTATCCTGCCGCTGGAGTTCCTCCCGGCCCTTCGCCTCCCCAGCCCGGTGCTGCGTACGGAGTCCCTGCCCCTAATCAACAATGGCCCGCCTATGGCTCTCCCCCGCCAGCACAGCAGCCTCTGCAACAACCACCGTCACAATTCGCATACCAAGCCGATCCGCAAGCTGCGGGGGGTGCCCCTGTGGACCCCGGAATGGCTGGGCTAGCGTCCCAGATGAGTGGTTTGGGAATAATGGGAGGTGAAGGAGGAGCGGCCCGGTCAAGCAAGAAGAAGCATCGGCATGCGCACCATGAGATTGCTGGTGCTTCGGCATCCGTCGCGCAACCCTTCGCAGCTGCTCCCCAGGACCCCATGCAGCCAACCTCGCAGTTCCTCAACACCGGCTTGAACCAAGCACCTCGTCCCATCTCGCCCGCCGCGAGCATCCCCGCCCCCGTGAACCCAGCATTCGGAGGTGGTGCCGGTGCAGTTCCGACACAAGGGAAGGTCGATCCGGAGCAGATTCCCAGCATTCCCCGGTCTCGCGATATACCTGCACAGTACTACTTCAATCATGTGTACCCGACGATGGAGCGGCATCTTCCTCCTCCGGCGGCGGTTCCGTTCGTTGCCCACGATCAGGGCAATTCGTCCCCCAAGTACGCCCGTCTCACCTTGAACAACATCCCATCCACCTCCGACTTCCTCTCCTCGACGGGCCTTCCTCTGGGCATGGTATTGCAGCCGTTGGCGCGCCTAGACGGCGAGCAGCCGATCCCGGTGCTGGACTTTGGCGACGCCGGGCCGCCGCGGTGCCGCCGGTGCAGAGCGTATATCAATCCCTTCATGTCGTTCCGCTCCGGCGGAAACAAGTTTGTTTGTAACATGTGCACATTCCCCAACGATGTGCCACCAGAATACTTTGCCCCGCTGGACCCGTCCGGCTCGCGCATCGACCGCATGCAGCGTCCGGAGCTGATGATGGGAACCGTGGAGTTCTTGGTGCCGAAGGATTACTGGAATAAGGAGCCTGTTGGACTTCAGTGGCTGTTCTTGATTGATGTCAGCCAAGAATCGGTGAACAAGGGATTCCTGAAGGGCGTGTGCAAGGGTATCATGGAAGCGTTGTACAGCGAGGAGACGGAAAATCCCGAGGATGAGGCCCCCTCAAGGCGGATACCTGAAGGCGCCAAGGTTGGCATTGTCACTTATGACAAGGAGGTGCACTTCTACAACCTTAGTGTAGGTTCTCGAATCTCCCCCTGTCGCTACTAAGCTTACAGTTCCAGGCACAACTCGACCAGGCACAGATGATGGTGATGACCGATTTGGAGGAGCCGTTCGTCCCTCTCAGTGAAGGACTGTTTGTTGACCCCTACGAATCCAAGTGCGTCTCTTACACGATCATGGTTGAACTATGCAACTAACAAATCTAGGGACGTCATCACCTCTCTGCTGCAGCGCATCCCGACCATCTTCTCTCATGTCAAGAACCCACAGCCAGCCTTGCTGCCCGCCCTCAACGCGGCATTGTCTGCCTTGAGACCGACTGGCGGTAAGATCGTGGGCACGATCGCTAGCCTGCCGACTTGGGGTCCTGGTGCGCTGTCCCTACGGGACGACCCCAAGGTCCATGGCACCGATGCGGAGAGGAAGCTGTTCACGACCGAGCATGCAGGATGGCGTGAGACGGCCGGGCATCTGGCCGAAGCTGGAATCGGACTGGACATGTTTATCGCAGCACCGAGCGGAACATACATGGACGTTGCTACGATTGGTGAGTTGACACGTGCTACCCCTGCCTGACTACGCTAACGTTGGCAGGCCACGTCCCTGAGGTAACCGGCGGTGAGACCTTTTTCTACCCGAACTTCCACGCACCTCGCGATATTCGCAAGCTTTCGAAGGAATTGGCGCATGCGATCACGCGAGAGACGGGCTACCAGGCCCTGATGAAGGTCCGTTGTTCGAATGGACTGCAGGTGTCAGGCTATCATGGCAACTTTGTCCAGCACACGTTGGGAGCCGACCTCGAGATCGGAGCCATCGACGCCGACAAGGCTATCGGAGTGGTGTTCAGCTACGATGGAAAGCTCGACCCGAAGCTGGATGCCCACTTCCAGGCAGCCTTGCTGTATACTTCGGCTAATGGCCAGCGTCGGGTGCGGTGCATCAACACCGTGGCTGCAGTGAATGAGGGTGGCATGGAGACGATGAAGTTTGTGGATCAAGACGCAGTGGTCGCTATGGTGGCCAAGGATGGTATGTTTGCTCTGTCGGCAGGAATGACAAATGCTAATGAGAACTACAGCGGCCTCCAAGACCCTAGACAAGTCCCTCAAGGACATCCGGGCTAGCGTGTCCGAGAAGACGGTGGACATCTTCAGCGGATACCGCAAGATCTTCTCCGGATCTCACCCTCCCGGACAATTGGTGTTGCCAGAGAACCTGAAAGAGTTCTCGATGTACATGCTCAGCCTGATCAAGTCGCGGGCTATCAAAGGTAAGACCGCTCAATTCCCTTTTCGCTCACCGTCAATCGGAGAAACACGGGTGTCTGACAGCATGCAGGCGGACAAGAGGCGTCGGACCGACGCATCCACGACATGCGGATGCTGCGGTCCATCGGGTGCACGGAGCTGTCACTGTACCTGTACCCCCGCATTATTCCGATCCACAACATGCAGCCGACCGACGGATTCCCTAACGAACAGGGACAACTGCAAGTGCCCCCCTCGCTGCGGGCCAGCTTCTCCAAAATTGAGGAAGGCGGGGCGTACCTGGTGGACAACGGGCAGCAGTGCCTGTTGTGGCTGCACTCACATGTGTCGCCCAACCTCCTGGAGGACCTGTTTGGCGAGGGCCAGACGTCGCTGCAGGGGTTGAGTCCACAGACCTCGACGATCCCAGTGCTGGAGACGCATTTGAACGCGCAGGTGCGCAATTTACTGCAGTACTTCTCAACGATCCGGGGATCCAAGGCCGTGACGATCCAGCTGGCGCGGCAGGGTCTAGACGGGGCGGAGTACGAGTTTGCGCGGATGCTGGTAGAGGACCGCAACAACGAGGCGCAGAGCTCGGTAGACTGGCTGGTACACATTCACCGGCAAATCAACCTAGAGCTGGCGGGGCATCGCAAACGCGAGGATACAGCGGGGGAGGGGGGATTGACGAGTTTAGCGGGTCTCCGAGCGCCATATTGGTAGGATAGAAGGGGGGTTTGAATACAGGGTACAGGAAACATTTCTACACATATTTTGGTTCAAGAGAAAGAATTTGGAAGAGAGGGGGATGTGTTCCAGAAGCGGCAGTGACTTGCAATATACCACGGTTGAGAAGCGCGTTGACAGAAAGGGTTCAGTTCCGTACAGTTTGGATTCTTGGGATCCTTTTCAGGGTCTTTTTCTTTCTCACGATCAGACAATGCCCAGGAAGCAGCAGTAGCAGTAGCAGTAGCCCGTAGGCAGTAAATAGAAAAAAGGCAGGTATGGCGTAATAGCAGTATGGTGTATGCGCAAGTGTCTGTGCCACCACAATCACACCATGTAAAGAGAAAAAAGACGTACAGTAAAGAGGCAACACCTTCCCAGAAAGGATAGGCACACGAGAAATCCAAGAAGAGGGGGGCAATGAGGGGGTAAAGATTCTTAGCAGGAGGGGAAGGGAAAGAAAGAAAGCGAAGACCACAAAATCTAGATGGCACAACGTTCTAGACTTTCCATCCACCCAAATCGAAGACTTTTCTCTACAAGGAAAAAAGGAAGAAAATCGGGAAAAAGTAGAATAAGGTCGGACTAGGTTCGGAGACTAGAATTAGTTAGGAGTTAGTGGGTGAGTGGTGGTGGCCTAAGCACAGCACTTCTCGTCCGATGAACAGTGTGTAAGTATGTGTGGTTCATCTCCACCATGTTAGTTGACTGAGATTGCGTAGGCGTTGTCGTTGGTGGAATCGACACCACACGGATAAAATAATGGATTGATTACTCAGTTTTTTCTCGGACGAGCAGCGAGCGAAATAGAACAGGCAAGGCAGGACAGAACGAGCAAGCGAAGAATTCCGATCCGTGGATTGGGTGGAAGAAGACAGTGCGTTCTTTTTCTATTCGCCCCCATTATTGCCATTGCCATTGGACTGGGGAATGAGTGGAAGTTCTTTGATCCACACCAGTCAAATCAGTCAGAATTGACTTGACTGACTGACTGGTTCCGAGAGAGAGGGTCTGGAACGGTGCAGGGCTTGTGGGCACATACTAGTTTCTTAGTAATGAGTGTTATTACCACGCGTCGGGATAGGAGTGCTGTGTATTTCCACGGCCTCCGAGAGTTGGTACACTACTTTGACTTTTTTGGGCCCAGGGAAAGGCGAACTTGGGGTTGTGGAGTGTGGAAGGATGGATGAAAGAAGGGAGTTGGGTCGGTAGGTAGGTAGGTAGCTGCCATGCTGGTGTGGTTAGGGGGAAAAGGGAGTATTATTGAGTGCCTATTTTTGGGATCAATATGAATTTAGTTACTTGACTCCGTACTATGGCTAAGATTTCATTGTTAATATTGGGATGGGATTGGCATGGAATTTGAAAGAAATGAGAGAGATTCTAGACAAGTATCTATTATGTATCTAGTGGATGGATCGAGGTCTAGATGGGTGAATATACTAAGTGGACAAGGGACAAGGTAGTAAGTACTACGTAGTGGGTGGTGATGAGTGTATCTTCGTAGTACTGTAGAGTGTACACACCCACTGCAGACGCTGTCAGCACCCACACCACCACTTCCACAATACTCCATCAACTAACTACCTACGGTGTAGTGGAATGGAAATCTGCGTATGGCAGATGGCAGTGGATTCCGTCTCGTGGCGTCTCCAGGAACTTGTTCTCCACCTGCGCCCAACTTCCAGCACAACTTGGAAATCAGTGAAAAGGCAAAAAGAAAAAAAATAAAAATTAAAAAAAATTAAAAATCCATTCATGGCTCGCCAGGGACAATCCAATCCACGTCAGTGGCCATGTGGACCCCAAAGTCGAACAAACTTTTTACCCCTGCGCCTCTGGCGGCGATTCGTTGAAACGGCCAGGAACAGCAGCAATTGCAGTGGTGACCACTAGCCGATCTCTTCGCCGACGGTTGGATGCCTTGCCGCCGCAAAAAGCTATATAAGGATGCATCTCGCTGCACCTTTTGCTCTTCTATCCATCAGCAAATCCACTGACACTCTCTTGATCAGCTTTGTCTGACCTGTCATTCTCTCTCTCTTTTTGATACATCTGATATTAGTCTGTCGATCAGACTAGTCTGCATTCCTTTTAGTCCTCTCTCTTTTGGACTTTACCCAACTACTTCGTTCTTCTGAACAATCACAACTTGTCAATCTTTGACAACAAAACAAAAATCTCATCTTTTCAGAGTCAATCTCTTTTCTTCCACTACAACCATCAAAATGTTCTTCAAGACCATCCTCACTGCCGCTCTGGCCACCGCTGCCACGGCTCTTCCCCACTCCTTCAGCAACAACATGGTTCGTCGCAACGGTACCTCTTCTGGCTCCGGCGGCGTCTCCATCTCCAACAACATGAGCAACACTACCGTCTACGCGTGGTCTGTTTCTGATAGAGTCAGTAACATGCATACCCTTTCTGCGGGCGGTGGTAGCTACTCCGAGTCCTGGCAATCCAACGACAACGGTGGTGGTATCTCCATCAAGCTGTCCACCACTGAGAGCCAGTCCGATGTCCTCCAGTTCGAGTACACTAAGAATGGTGACACCATCTACTGGGACATGTCCTGCATCAACCTCGGCAGTGACTCTGCTTTCACCAAGTACGGTTTCTCCGTCACTCCTTCCGAGGAGGGTGACAACTGCCCTTCTGTCAACTGCGAGGCTGGTGACACTGAGTGCGCTGAGGCCTACAACCAGCCCGATGACAACGAGGCCACCCACGGCTGCCCCATTGACACTCAGTTCACTCTTACTCTGGGTTAAACTAATCCCTCCAAATCAATCAATCAATTGGGATTTGGAAAAGAGATGGATGGAATGGAGTTTTTCTTTTTTGGAATATACCATGGGTCGGATGGGTTTTGGTTTTGAAAGTTCTCATGTATAGATTGACTTGATCTGCCTCCTGGATGAGTTGCGCACAAGACAAAGCAGAACAAACACAACACTCTCTTTCGTGAATCACACCTACACCTTCTGGGTGGATTTCGCTTGCTGTGCTATGCGGTTATGTATGTAGTGATTTGAGATCACATGAATTACGCCTATAGACTTGCTTTTGATAGAAGAAAAAAAAATATCTTACAAAATACCTTCTCTCATACCTTCTCTCTTTTTTTTCCCAGTTACTTCCGTCTACTATTCTCTTCTCCTATGGAGAAGTGGTATACCTCAGAAATACCTATACGAAGTACTTGATCAATAATTGACATCGAACTCAATGTCTGACCTGTCAGAAGTATAATCGGTGTAACTGTCCCCCTCAATTAATTGACTTAGCACTCACAAGATCAATATTACTCCTCCAGAAGGAATACAACCAACCAACCAACACAATCTGTCACACCCCCCTAATCCCTCCCTCATCCCTACAATCAAACACATCGAACACTCCTATCCAAAGTCACAAAAAAGTATTCACTATTCAAAGTTCTGACAACCCACAACCTACGTACTATACATGTATACCCTCGATCTGACAGATCAAATACCCCAATTCCAGAACAAACCTACAGATGAACAAGAAAAACAATAGTTTAATAGCTTAATGCAGGAACTATTTACACCTACTATTTACTTCCGAATTCACCTACTCTACATACAGTACATCTTCCCCCCAGGCAAAAACTCAAGTGACTCACAAAGTAACCCCTCCCCCTCCCACCTACTTCCCAAAATCCTTGTGGAGGAACACAGCACCTACGTAACTACTCCGTGGACAGGCAAAAATCAGCCACAGTGGATCCCCTTGAAGACTCCATCCAAAAGTGGGGCCCGAATCGCAACTGAATGGGCGGCCGGCCGGCGGCGGCGGGCGCCTCTTCCATTTGCATTCCCATTATTCCCAGCCCCGATTCAGACAGATTCATCGATTGGGCTGGATCCGGGACCCACCCATCTTTTGTCCTGTCTGTCTTTCTTTCTCACCGATGAATTAGTGGTGTTCTAGACTTTCTTTTTCTGCTGTGCTGCTCCCGCTCGGCTGAGAGGGGAGGGGAGGAGGGGTGTGTGTGCCCGACAAGGATATTGAGGATGACACATGCTGTGGTAATTCTTTAGTTAACTAAACAGCCCACTATTGTACTGTGCATGTTTCTTTCTTCTGGTTAGGAAAAAGGAAGGATTATTAATGTAGAAATACAACGAGGAGTTAAACTGGATTAGTTACTGTGTAAAGTATCCCACACGATGAATGTAGGTAGGTAGAAGAGGCAACTAAACTTCGCGGGATTCTCACCCTCCCATGTGCCGGTTCTTACCACGCACACACGCTCTCTCTTGATCCGTAGATACTTTGTTGTACTACGGAGTATAATAGGTGGTGTGTGTGAATTAGGTTCTTCAATTCCGCGGTTGCTTACTTGGTTGGTTGGTTAGTCACCTACGAGGCAAAAAATAAAAACGGGAAGAAAAATAGAAATGGGAAAAATGGAAAAAGAAAGAAAGTGGCGCAATACGTAAGTAAGTACTACCAAATATACGGAAGAACACGACAGACACAGAAAAATAAAATAAAATGAATAGGCAGCCATTTCACTTGCACTTTCACAGAATGGAATATTATTCATCTGTAGACATGATAATAATCCTACCACGCACACATAACAATAAGTGAACACTTTCTAACCGCTGAAGAAACCCAACCAAGCAACAATGAACACCCAGCCTAAAGCAAGCAAAGCGGTAAAAACAGGTGCCCTGCCTGCCCTACCCCCCCATTTCTTCAATATGATTGGCCACTACACCCAACCTTATCCTTTCATGGATCCCCCACATCCCATTGGTCAACCGCGGATCCGCCCGCATTGTCCATTCAAGATTCAAAGATCGATCCCGTTTCGATTGATTTTTGGGCTGACTACCAGTACTAATCCACTGAAGGTCCACCAGTCAATGGACGTTACGTATGTCATGGTTTGTTCCAACCCATTGTGCTTATTCAGCCAATGAGAGTGTGTATGTTTGATGGTTGACGTGGTGGGTTCACCACTGCTGATGGTGCTGATGCTACTGCTGATGGTGACGGTGAGTGGGGGTTAGGTAGGTGTGTTTTGGATGTGTTTCACATTTTACCCCTCCTCCTACATAGTCCTACTTCTCTTGTCTATCACTTGTTGCTTTGGTGGTTGGTGTGTATGTGTGGTGCTCTGGATAATGGTCTTTCGAGTTACTACTATTGCAAGTGGTGGGTGATGGTTGTGGTGGGGGAATGGAATGGAGGAGATTATCCGACGGATCCGAGAGAATGCCGCCGTGATGAGGGGAACCCTGCTTGCTTGCCTCTTTCTCCTCGTTTATTGTTGCCTTGATGGATATTCCCGGATGAATGGATTGATTACTACTGTAGTCTAGGTGGTTGGGATCACGATCTGGTTGTTTCTACAAGGTTACGGGGTACTTGCTGTGTACCTGTAAGACAAGTATCGCTGCTCGCAATCAAGGAAATGGCAGGTTCCACTTCCAATTGCTAAGGGATTGAAAGCTGACATCTGAGACAGATTGATCTCATTGTGAGTAATCTTACAAGATACTTAAGTTACTGGGTAGATGGATGGATAGATGGATAGATACCTCAGGCTGAAAGTTATTACTAACAATGCTCTCGAATCCCAACCATAACTAATACATACACATTTAATTAATCAATCCAGGATCATGCTCAACAAATCCTCATTAGTATACCACACCACTCTAGACTCAAAATGATAATAATAACATCCCCCTGATTCATCCATCCCAAAACCCTACCCACCTATGTACTCACTACAAAGCATAGTATATACCATCTACCAAAAATATCTACACATACAATCTAGATTCTATCAGGTTCCTCCCACAATAACTACACTATCGCCATCTGACACAACTAGTTCCCGCCTCCTGGCCTGGCCTTCCCTAGATCATAGTTCTAGCCCTTCCAGGAACCCCCTCCCGCGACTATTGATTCAACTTCGGGATCTGGGGCAGGAAAAGGGGTAAATAACATACAGTAGTCAAGAATGTGGCTTGATGGGACTAAGACATGTCCATTTATAGTATACTTATAGTAGATAGATGTGTATTAGTGAACGATTCATGATCAACTACTATATACCACTACGATGATGTGACAAGTGCCATTGAGTTATAATGCTGACTTACAGTATACTACTACCTGCACGCTCACCTAATGGGGCTAAATTACACAGTGCTATTCGGAGGATTTGGCTGACGGGCCAAAGTCATGACATGCATACTACATCTCATAGGTATAGTGGGTAAACGGATATTTTATGTCTTCTTTAATCTACTGGGTTGGTATAATCCAACATCAGACGAACCGGTTCGTGGCAGCACCTAACTCCCCGACACAACAGCCAATCCTTCATAAATCTTCTGCTTCACAGCCAAGAAGCTCCCTCCTCCTCGTCCCAGATTTGTCGACGCCGCAGACTGCGCGGATGCTTCAATCTCAATCCGCCCCGTCGCCGACTTTCGCACTGCCACCATCCCATCGATAAGGAGCGTTCCCTCGCCCCTGAATTCTGCCGTATGCCCGGCCCCTTGCATGATCTTGCGCAAATCTGCCAGCCGCAGGTCGCCCACATGGAGCGGCCGGGTCATGGACCGCGTCCCCGCCGCCATGTTGACCGGCAGCACATCCAGCAGTGGGTATACCTCGGACTTGTCGGCTGATGGTTTGGCCCCCTCTGGTGGTGCGTTCGTCGCGACCTCGGTGCTACTTCCTTCTTCCTTCTTCTCTTCCTCCAATAGTTTCGGCTTCTTGCTGGGGTTCTCTTCTGTAGCATCCTCCAGTACGGCCTGTTCCGGCCCCCGCAACTGTGCCGTCAGCGTAACCACGCCCAGGCTGCGTACGTGCTGCCACTTCAAACGCCGGACCAGGTTGTTGCTCAACTTGACCATCCATGCGTTGGTGTCGACGCTGGCGTCAACGACTTCACCGTTGACTGGCGTGAAGATGACTGCCGAATCCGCGGCCGAAACATCCATTCCGGATTTGGCTGCCAGGAGCTTCTGGCATTCGGTCGCCAATGCGGTCGTCTCCTGTTTCATGCCACCAACCAGGATCAGCTTCCGGGGCTGGATGAGTGGGATGAGCATCTCCAGACTGCGCTTGTCGTGTAGTCCCGCAAAGTCCACGTATGCCAGCCGGGCATTTATTGTCAGTGTAGCCTTTTCGTATATTGCCTTCGCTGGCCCTTCGAAGCTCTGTCCTTCCACCTCATCCTCCGAGGATACCGCGGCATCCACTTCGCCGTCTTCGGCGAGGCTCAGTTCGTCAGCAGTGCTGACATCCCGTTTCTGCGCATCGCCAAGCGCTTGCCGTTTGGCGCCACTGCCCGACAGTCGACGTCCGTGGGGCGCTGTTTCGTCCCAGCGACGTTTCTGTCCCAGCTTGGTCTGGGAGTCGGTCCGGCGCTGCTGCATGTCGGCCTCCTCACGTTCCTCGGCACGGAGGTACTCCTCAGGCCGGATGAACTCGCCATACTCGTCCCCCTTCTTCCGCGGTGCCACATACGGGAACATGCGCTCGCGACCTTTCTTGCCTCGTACATCGTAGTCGTAGACATTCTTGCGTCGTAGAAGAATGTTGACGCCAAGGTCTTCATCGCTGAGGCCGAGCTTGTTTCGGTTGGAGTGTGCTAAGGAGGTCGAGAAGTTCAGGACACGACCCTGCTGTTCCGTCTCCGAGTCTTCTGATGTAGAGCTTGACCGGTCATCGAGGGCGTCGGCGGCATTGTCAAGATTTTCTTGTCCTCTTGCTTGTGAGGTATCTTGAAGTTGTCGTTTCGTGGCCAGATACTGCTGGTAGAGCAACTGCTCGCCTGCGTCCAAAGGCGCACGTCGCACATCCGTCCAGGAGAGATCCCGGCCTCCGCTGTGCACCTGTTCCAGCATCTCGCCATCCGATGCCTTTTCCAGAGCGACACCATCCTTCCGTTCTTCATACCACTGCCAGATCATACTGCCGAGCGTCTTCCTGTGGGTGCTTTCCTGGCCCTCCGTGATCCTCTCCTTATGCAGAGGCTCCGTCAAAAGCAGTAGGTTGTTAGCACCTTCCGCCACCAAACGAAGAGAGTCCTTTGCGAATCCCCAATCCAGCGACGTATCGGAAGCCAGGATGACCTTGGGCTTCTGGTCGGACAGAATCTTCTCTAATCGCTTTTTGCGTTCCAAGATTCGGAGATGTTTGAATGTAAAAGGCCCCACGCCCTTCCCTTCTGCCTTGCCCTGATTCTGACCTGCACGTTGGCCTTCTGTATTTGACTGACCAGTCGCTGCATCCACACCCTCAGCCGCCTCAAACTCTCGCACGATATTCTCGTCCATCCACTCCAGCATACTCCTTGCCAGTCGCATCGTAGTATTAGCTTTGCGGCCGGCCAGGTATAATCCGGCTCCTTTCAGTACATCGTCACCCTGGCCAGAGCCTGCCGCATCGCGCCAGGCATGTTCCAGTGCATAAGCCAGCTCCAGCACACGAGCGCTAGTATCCGTAGGAATCAGCACTGTACCACCCTTGGCGATGGTGCTCCGAATCATGTCCAGCAGCAAGTCATCCCGTTTCTTCCTGCCTCCGGGCAATGCAAACCGTTCGCCTCCCCTGGTGCTGCATACCAGCGCCGTAGGTTTGCGCAGCTGCTCAATGACCTCCGTTCCACTAGCACCGGAACCTCCAAACCAGGCAGCGCCCGCGACGACGCTCTCTCGAGCTTGGTTCCAGTCGACCGCATAGACAATTGACTCCATGCCATGTTGTACATGCCATATCGTACCACCAACGGTATGTCCAGCGTTGTATGCGGTCAGCGTAAGGCCGTTCAGGGGCGGGGAGAATGGTGACGGAAGCGGTTGGTGTGGTTGTGAGTATTTCAAAGGGTGTATCAAAGAGAAGTACCGGGCGATTTCTTCGGCGGTGGGAGGTTGGAGGAGGATGCGCCCGGCATGAGTAGCTTCGGCGCTTTCATCGCCTTCGGCCACCGACGCAGCAGCTGATGCTGCGGCCGTAGAAGCGCCGGGCTCGGAGATCGAGGCTTTGGGTAGAAATGTTGCGGCCAGCGGAGAAGAGGCGTATAAATCCTGTAGCAACGTGCGACCGAGCGCAATGACGGGACTCGTAGCGTAGACGGGGATTTGCGTAAAGAGAGGGAAGGTCTTGCAACAATGGGCAAAGGCACCGATATGAGCGGGTGTAGCGTGGGTTAGAAGAATGAGCGACAGGGTCGGGACATGTCTATCATTATCATATTAGAAGACAGACTCCTCCGATAGGTATACAGGACTGCAGTGGTAGCTCACTTTTCAAGTTCCTGCAGGTCGAGAGGATCAAAGGTGTCATCCCAACCGACGTCCACAAGAATCTTGATTCCTCCATCAAGCTCGAGAATCGATTGTGAAGCCTTCGATGACGCAGACTGCGCGCCGAGAAGGGGGGTAAAGGTGAACATCTTGGCTTGGAGATTCTCGTGCGCGGCGATCCCAGGAGAGCTGCAGTTGAGGCTGTCGCGGAGACTCGGGAAGCGCTCTCACTTAGCTCATCGATCCAGACGGGGTAACGACGAACAGATGCGCGACCAGTTGGCAATTATCGTAACATATCCAGACTATTGAGCAGCATTCACTAATATGAAACAATGGCTGAGTGCGAAGGATGCTGATGCCGCGGATTGTTTGGTCGACATCGGCAGACACAAAGCAGTATCACATCACGGGTCTGGTTTGTCCGGTTTGCACTACTCTCTTTATCGGGTAATCATGATGCAGATCAACTACATAGTACTATTGTCGAAGTATACAAAGACAAACAATAACAAGCATGGTGAATAAAGCTACAAGACATGCTAAATACATAAGAACATATGCTTTGTCGCATCCACTTCAACCTTTCTTAGTTGCTTTTGCAGCCTCTTTCCCCTGGGACCTGGCCATGGCCCGCGTTTGCATTCGCCGCGGTGGCGATGCTGGTCCTGCTTCCCCTGCTGCAGGCCCCGTTGATGCTAATGACCGTACTGAGCGTGTCGATCGTTTTGGTGCTGCTGAGCGTTTTGGTGCTGCTGAGCTTTTTGGTACTGCCGATCGTTTCGGTGCTGCTGTGCGTGCTGGTGCTGCTTCCTCTGCTGCAGCTCCTGCTGATGCTGGTGGCCGTGCTGCGCGTGCTGAGCGCGCTGAGCGTCTTGGTGATGCTGAGCGTGCTGATGGTTCCATATTCTCCGGTTCTGTAGCCCTCTTCCTCTTCGTCCCTTTCGCTTTTCCCTTCTTCGCTGGTTCAACTTGTGCTGGCGCCGTCTTGGGTAGCGGAGGCGGAGCCCTAGGTATCTGCTCAAGCTGACCTGGAGCCAGAGCAGAATGCAAACTGGTTGGGCTCACTCCGCCCCAATTTCTCATCCGGTGAAGTATATCTTGAGGGTAATATTCATCGTAGTGATCATGCATGTATTGCGTGCTGTCATTTACCTTGGAAATTACTCTTGGAATGATTGGTCCCTGAGCAGGTGGTCCCTGAACTGGCGGTCCCTGAACTGGTGGTCCCTGAACTGGTGGTCCCTGAACTGGCGGTCCCTGAACTGGCGGTCCCTGAACTGGCGGTCCCTGAACTGGCGGTCCCTGAACTGGTAGTCCTTTAATAGGCGGTCCCTGAACAGGTGGTCCTTGAATAGGTGGTCCTTGAATAGGTGGTCCTTGAATAGGTGGTCCTTGAATAGGTGGTCCCTGAGCAGGTGGTCCCTGAGCAGGTGGTCCCTGAGCAGGTCGACTCCTCCGTGAGCCGGCTTCACCACCTTCAATCCGACGTTGTTGTCCTCTTATCTCGTCGACCGGCTCGATCAGAGCCGGGTATACGTCGACATGTGGCCTTGTTATGTTGTACCATCCTGTCCACCCTGGTGGGCGGGCTCGAGCCTCTTGTATCGCTAGAAGTCTATTTCCATTAAGCGGTTCTTGTAGCAGCTGCCTCTTCGGTTCCGATGTCGCTCCTAATACCCCAGTAAGTACTTGCGGTTCTGCTAGACCTTGCCGTAGCTGTCTCGGTCTTTCCCTCGCTAAAGCTTTCGCACCTTGTCTTGATGGCCTGTCAGGCGCTCCTCCTGGAGGCACTAGATTCCCCATCAGCCAGACATTCCATCACTTTCAGAAGGAGAAGTCAACAGTGTCTTTACCTTGTTGCGGTACTCCAAATCCATATAACTGGGGATCAGGGGGCGGGTGAGGATGAATGTCTGGGTCATATTGGTCATAGACTACCACATTACCCCCACGAGCTAAGCACATGGCCAGAATTAGCACATCAGAAAGAGTTCCGGAATGTATAACGCAAGGGATACATGAAGAATGTGAGCAAGTCCTTCCCGTAAGCCGCAATATCTTAGAGATAGCTCGTATATATCGCCAAACAGGCTTGCTTATAGCGACTTAGGCCGCTCCGACAAGACATACATTACATCATCTGATAACCTTGAACACGTACAAAAAGAGGCATAGGAACATGCTCAACACAAGTAAAGTGACAACAATCCAAATCCATTTACACTCACCCTGATTTGTGACTCCACCATCATCCGCAGTGTATGGCGGTTCATGGTCCATGTACTCAGCTGGCGGTGTGTCTATATCGTTGTTTGGATCATTTTCCTGTTGGGGAGGGTTGTTATGCATGGATAGCATCTTTAATGTTCCTGCTAAGTATCGACTGTGTCCTTCAATAGGGGACTTTGGCCGATGGACCTTGTGCTTGGGGGCCTGCGTGAATAAAGGCGGCCGCTTATATGAACTATAATTGTAACCTTCACCTGTGCCAGGTTGAGTCGGTGCTACCATCTCACCAACGGGCATTTGTCGATGATACTTCTTGCCCTGAGGTCCCTCTGTCCACGTTGGCGGGACGACTGGTTCTCCATATGGTCGAGATCTTCGCGTCCCCAGATGTAGAGGTTGGAGGCTATTGCTCGTATGGCTAGTTGGTTGTTTAGCAGCGACATCCTGCAGTTCTCTGGCAGCATTGGCCAGGATGGCCCCACGTCCTGCCGAAAGCCTCCCGGTACCACTTGACAGGGTTTCAGGTTCCGCATTGACAAACTCCACGTGTTGGTCCCCTGGTGGGTTTGCGTCAAGGGAAGTTCTTTGCGACGGATCCTCGAGCCGCTTGCCGGGTTCTTCAGACATTGCTTATCAAGTTGATGGAGCGGTGGATGTGGATAGCTTGAACGAGAGTATAATGCTCGAGTACACACTGGAAGTACGCCTCGTAGTATAAATTTCTCAGAATGCGAGCCCAAAAGCTTGTAAGCTCAAGATGACTTGGAAAACAATATGGTCAGCCCGGACACCCCGTGCGGAGCGATGGTAGTCAAATATATCCGGGACAACTTGCATTATCGAAGGGGTTCATTCACGCTAGGTTTCGAATGAACTTCCTTTCACTTATATCGATCGAAGTAATTGATTCAACAAAAATAGAACAGACGCAATGTATTCCTCTGTCTTTGTTGGACACTTCTTTGTCCCTGAAAGCATCAACAAGAACTTCCCACGAGGCGGAAATTGCAAAGTGAAAGACCTATAAGCCGGCGTCAGCATTGTCAGTAACAAAGCCAATCGATCTCGACGCTAAACTTACCTAGACCTTCGTTTACCCGCTGAGGTCTGAAGAAAAGCACTCATGCACTTTGCTGCAATCTTCAACCTGAAGGAGCAAGTCTCTCGCAAGTTGTGCTGTTGATCGGTCCGTTAGTTCAGTCCAAAGAGAAAGACCCATCACTTTCGGTTCGCTGAGCTTCCAACGTACAGGGACGGTAAATCCCGCGAGGACAGCAGAAAAAGGACGTCAAATATCGTCTCTCCATGGCCCTCATCACACCTGTCAGATGTCCTTCTGGCCTTTCCTATGTACATTTTCAGCACATTTCCGCCCTAGAAGATAAACGAAGAAATTTCCTTCTTTTCTTTCATTGTTGCCTGATAAAGATCAAACAATCTCCATCTAGGGGAGGCAAAACTGGGACGAAGATCAACAAAGAAAGTCAAAGTACCCGGTACATTCCTCGGAGGATTCCTAGCGCTGCTGACACCGGATGACTGGTAAACTAGCAATGGAAAGTGCTTACTTGCCTCAGCGTTGTTTTCTATTGTCGTTGGAATGTTCTTTTGTGGGTAGCTTGAGTGTTGATCTTAGTCAAAAGATTTTGTTATGGTGTGATATACGTTGTACTTGGTAGTCGTGCTCGCTGGTACTCGTCCAGGACAATGGTTCGACACAACCGGTATCAGCTGGAATCTGACTCTATGATGTGACTGGCCTGTATTCTCTGACAAGGTTGCCTGCTCTGGAAGAATCATCAAGAGAACAATAATGATCTTTGCAGCTGACCAGCTCAGAGCTTCGCTGTAAAGACCACCAGCATCGTGTACCTTGTCATATAGATTATGTCACATCGACCTAGCGAACATGCTTAATCGGCGGTTTCGCATTCCACAGCTCAGTCAAGGATGGCACTGAAGGTGAAGGTCAGTCCTGGAGTACGTTCCACAGAACGAGGGGCAGGCAATCAGGCAGTCAGGCAGGCAGGCACGAGACCAGGGCCCTCAGCTCCTGCCATCCCCTTCTACTAATAAGTTTACAACCCAACAGCAGGCAATCCCGTCGTCCCTGAGCCTGGTAGTCCGTATAGCACTTCACAGTGCACCTTCGCTGCGGATTTGTTGCACAAATTCGACTTTGAGTAGAAGAATAAGGGAAAGATGGCATTATGTACGATTTAACGAAAAGACCACATATGATCACCGCAGGCAATTGGCCACGCAATGCTGGTATGCTTGTCGTATGAACTATACTCAAGAACAGTATATGGAAGACATTCAATGTTGCTCAGAGGTATCTGGAATGATGTGCCCCTTCAATAGAGCTAACACTCATTGCCAGTATCGGGGCTCGTCAAAGACATGGTACCGATGACCACGAACTCCCTGGCCGCGGAACAATGCAGGGAATCGACGGCCTTCAGGGACCATTTCTTCGGGGATACGCATTTCATTTTCCGGTTCCGGCTCGCCAATCACAAATTTACCGACCTATTAAGAATAGCTGGTTAGATAGGAAAGATTCGTGGAAGTGAATTAGGCCAAAGGAGCATACCTGGATCTCAGTGTCGGTAATCGAGTCACGGCTAACTCTGGCGTAGCCTGTTCTCTTCAACTTCTTAAACAGAATGTACTCGCACCAACGGTCCCAGTCCGTGGGATCAATGTCCTTCATACCACTGATATCACTGACATAAGTGTTGTAGTTGCCCTCGAGCGGTTTGGTGACCAAGTAGCTCAGCAACACCATCGGACGAGACGACGAACCCATCAAGTTGGACAAGTACTCCGTTTGCAGACGACGGTCTTCCGGATCCTCCTCCTGACCCGAATGGAAGACCACAACATCAACAAGCTCACCATACATGTCCAAAGTGGCGTGGATGGCCGGGGCAAGCTCACCAACAGGTGAAGGGAGTAGGTGATGGGTGGAGTTGACAATGGGGAATTTGGAGAGCAAGGCAGATCCCCAGGTGTGCTTGTTGGGACCCGGTCCAAAGTCCGCGTACATTCCCAGGTCGTCCGCCAAGAATTGCGTAACATCACGGTTGCCCATGATGATGCGCTGGTTGTCTGACTCAAGCAAGCCGATCACATCAAGCTCAAGCTCCTGGATTACATCGCGCATGCGCCGCTCAGATGCCCACATATCGTTATCGAGGCCGAAGTGGATCGTCCAAATGCCCATGGTGGCAACTTTGTCGTCCTTATGATAAGGAGTGTAGTCGTTAGTGGGGAAGCGGAGGTATGCGATGGAGACGGAGAGCAGTTGCAGAAGCGCGAGGACGTAGATGAAGTATGAACGCTGTCTTCTGCTGTTAGGGCTAACGGCCTTGATCTTCGGGCTGGAAGCATTCGAAACACCCGCCGAGAAGACACCAGCGCCAATGGACAACATGATGGTAATCACGACCCAATCCGTGTGCTCTCTGACGAGGTATCCACCAGGAACAAAGGCGTAAGCAACGACCCAAACGTGGAACAGGATCAAGAAAATGTACAGAACGCAGCCCACACCGAACGTAGATGCAGGAGAATGTCTAACGGCCGAGGAAAGGAGAACGGGTGTCACGGCCAGGAGGTAGAACGTGAGGACAAGACCGCCATAGTATCCGGTCCAGTGACTGTAGCAGGTAAGGAATGTGGCACCCAGAGAGCCAAGTCCGAACGCTGTCCAACTACCGGCCACAGAAGGATAAAAGAGGCCGTAGACGAGACCAGCACCCATGGTAAAGATGGTGACGGCACCGTGGGGAGCCGCGATGGGGCCCCGCACCGGATAACCCTCCCAGACCCAAGACATCATCGTACTAGAGTCCGAAAGAAGGTAGTGCATGGCGAACATCAAGCCGCCAACACCCAGACCGGCCAGGAACGGAGAGCCCTTCTTTCCACTCGACGGCAGATAATCTCCTCCGCTCGTGGCAGGTCTACGGTAGGATCGAAGGACAGCCAGGACAGCGAGAAGAAGTCCAATCTTGTTCCATCCACCGTTCTGAGCGTGCATGATTGGCCACAGAGGGTTGTTGGTAGCGCATGCGAACTTGGCGACGCTAGACAGAATCAAACCGATGCTCCATGAAAGGATACGGGACTCCAATCTGACGTTGTTCGCTCTCTCCGCATACAAGCTAGCGGCCCAGGTCACACAGCTGCAGATAACGGCAAAGCCCATAACGAAGAGGCGGTTGGCAGGGTCTTGCACCTTATATGCCAGGAGTCCGGACAGCGAGAGCAGGTGGAAAAGGCGAGGGTTCTTGATTGCCGCAGATTTGATGGCCGGGATGCCGAGGAGCAAAGGTGAAAGGTAGCAGACAATGGCTGCCTCATATCCGGAGATGCCCATGTGCCAAAGGGGGAAGTCTACATCCAATCAGACATGCGATCCTGCAGATAAGAAACGCACTACTTACACCAGACGAGAACGGGAAGGGCAGTGCAGAGGGTCCAGAAGACGAACTACAACTTATCAGCAACCACATAATTTGAGGGAAAGCCCAATCTGAAGCGTACCCCATTGTAGACGTCTGCAGCAGCATCGATGATTTCAGACCAGAAAAAGCCCTCGCCAAACGTATTTCCGACAGGCTTGCCCTTCCTGACTACGAGTTAACTGCCATGTTCAGGTTAAGTCTGGAAATCAGATTGTACACACTCTTTTTCAAGGACAGAGTCCGCAGTGGTCTTCAACTGCCTGGAAGTTTGCGAATCTTAGATCACGTCTTTCAAATACCGACAACCATCTTTTGGCGACTGTACATTTTCCTCTCTTGCTCTGCATTACTTTGGAAGCCATTGTACATACCCTCTGCTAACCCCCTTGACATCCCTCACAACAATCTCGAATGCGTCAAAGTCAAGAGCTGTGACGGCATCGAATCCGACATCAAACAAAATAAGCGACCACTCGAAGAAGGCGTATCTCGTGTAAGCTGGCCAAAGGTTAACAGTCTCATCCACAGCAGCAGCAGCATCCATGCGATCTTACCCCCAGGAACCTTGTGCACTTTGTGTTGGATGAAGTAGTAGATCAGCGGCACCAGAGTGCCAAAGAACAGGCTGGCCAGAATCTTGCGGTACTTGACAGCGCGGCGGTTGTTCGGACTGAGGGCGAGGCAACCGAGAGTCCAGGGCAAAGTTGCCACCAGGTACGAGATCATGAAAATATCGTGCCAGTCGTGATCATCAGTCGAGGTAACATAAGTCCAGCCTCCGCACGTGAATGTCCGGAACAAGCCCACACCAGCGACCAGCTTTGGCAGGGCGGAGTTAGGGCGGGCAGTCAGGAGGTACCAAAGGAATACGAGGGCGAAACGAGGACCGGAAGTGATGGCAATGAAGACTTGGAAGAAAGAGCGTTCAGGATAGCGATCACCGATGGTGGCCGACACGGAAGGGAACCATTCATCAGGGTAGCCGTAATGTTCGTTCTGGACAATCTTGTGGAAATGCAAGGACATCCCCACTACCAGGGCACTGAAGAAGGCCGTGTAGGCCACAGCTGTATGTGCCCAAGAGATCCATTTTCCATTGACCTGAGAGATGGTCAATTAGCTTGACAAACCGCGAAGCGCAGAGACACTAACCGCCACAACGGCATCCCCATCTTTATATCTGGGTGCCATGGCAGCACAGGGAGGCACCGAGCACGGACTCCGGCCAATTAAAAGAATAAGCTATAAAGAAACAGACTAAGGGGGATAGAAATGAGCGTCAATAAAAGAGAAATGAAATGAGAAGGGAAAAGAAAAGCGAAAGAGCGGGTCGTACAAAGAATCCCAACAGCGAGAAGCCCAAGATTCCCCTGAAGGTGAGAGAGAGACAGATGATGGGATGACCTTCGGAGCGAGGCTCGGCAACACGCGGGCGGCGCGCTCCAGCCACTAGCCCCGATCAGGCAGGCGGCCAGGTCCCTGGGCGGAGATCTCGTGCGGGATGCCGACAACTTTTTTTGCCTATCGTCTGGTTCTGGCTGGATTTCTGGGTTGCAAAGGAACTGCTGAAGTCGCTGCTTGCCAAAGCCATCCAGAGCAATCATGTCAGCTGCTACCGACAAGGCCCGCTTCTTTTTGGAGAAGTCGGTCCCTGAGCTCAAGGAGTTTGAGCGGAAGAAAATCTTCTCTAAGGTATTTGGCGCTCATGGTCATCATCTATCTACCCACCTGAATGCGCCTAGAAAACTGACATGCCGTTTGATCTGCTTGCAGGAGGAAATCACAGCCATCATCAAGAAACGGTCCGACTTTGAGCACAAACTTAATGCACGTGGCGCCCTGCCCGTTGACTTCGTCCGATATGCGCAATACGAGATGAACCTAGACACCCTGCGCCGGAAGAGGGTGAAGCGATTGGGAATCAGGTCGGCGGGATACACTGGGCAGAGGCGCATCTTTTTCATCCTTGACCGCGCGACTCGCAAGTTTCATGGAGATGTGGGCTTGTGGGTGCAGTACCTCGAATACGCAAAACAACAAAAGGCCTACAAAAAGGTCTCGAGCATTCTTACAGACGCCTTGCGGTTACATCCCGCCAACGTCGATTTGTGGCTATACGCTGCGCAATACGCTGTGGATGAGCATGCGGATATGACACAATCTAGGGGTTACATGCAGCGCGGATTGCGCTTTTGCAAAAGTTCGAAGAAGCTGTGGCTCCACTATGCCAAACTGGAATTGATATATATCGCCAAGTTGGTTGCTCGACAGCGAATTTTGGGTCTCGATAAGCCGATTGAAGCCCCGAAGCCAGCGGAGGAGGATGATATGGATGCCGACATGATCGCTATGCCCAAGATTACTGGAGAAGATATCAACCCCGGTGCTGGAGAGGATGGCGGTGTGGATCAAGTCGCTTTGGACAACCTTGCCAACACCCCTGCACTGACTGGTGCCATCCCTCTCGCCATTTTCGATACAGCCATGAAGAACTTTGAAAATGACGACCGTTTCGGTCATGAATTCTACGATATGGCAGTCGAGTTCGACGACCTGCCCTGTCTGCACAAGATTCTCGGCCATGTGGTCGACGTGATGCAGCAGAGCAAGCCCAACAGCCCCCATACGCAAATCTGCTACATCAAATTCCCCACCGCCGGACTCCAGGTCACTTCGCCCGAATTCCCACGTGCGTTTAGCGCATCATTTGCCCGTATCAAGGAGTACCGGAATAACCCCAACGTCGCCAAGGAGATCATCAGCTGGCTACAGCCCCTTGAGAAGACAGAAGGCGTGGATGCGTCTCTCCAAAAGGCGATTTCTGCGACTATCCGTAACGCGGAACGCATTGTACAGGAAGCATAGAGCTTACATTTCATTTAAATCATTCATCGGCGTTTATCGGGCTTTTTCCGTCGCAAGCTTAATGGGCAATGAGAATGAGGGAAAGGTCCTCTTGGTTATTAGGTGATGAAAAGTTAGCATGTTTGTTAGTCGTCGTAACTACCCCGGCGGCTGCTCTTTTTGCTGCTGTGCATTTTCTTCGACTTGATGCGGGCTTCGTTTGCAGCTTTCTTTCTGCGCTAGATCAGTCCGAGGTTCGCATGTTCCTCAAAGTGGATCCTAAATACCCAGAGGAGAAATACATACAGTTTTTGTACCTTGTCACGTTGTTCTTGCGAAGTCTCTCCGGGAATCGTGTCCTCTGCTATGCTCTTGAGGAGCTGGTGGAGCTTATCGTAGCAAGCCTCCACGTTGGCGGTCTGTCTGCGCGACTCATCCGATTGAATGACCAGAAACTGGGATTTCGCTGCGACGTATCGAGACGCTTGCAGCGGGGCATGTAGAAGTTGGGGGACGAAAGGCAGTAATGATTTGAGGGGGACTCGTAATGTGGCTTTCGAGTTCACCCTATACGAAGTAGCATTGACAGATACATGTTAGTCACCAATCAATGGGAGTGGCTGGTTCAGACCGATGGCGGCAACCGACTTGTTCACGTTTTGACCTCCAGGGCCACTAGAACGACTAAAGGAAATCTCGCAGATGTCACGCGGGATGGTGATAGCCTTTGAATTGAGCCTAGCGACCCATTCCCTAGCCGCCGTCAGGTGGTGGTCCGAATCTAGGCCCGAGGGAGTCGAGATGGCGGCGGCTCGCCTGGACGCAAAGGTTCGTGTCGCGACGGTGGGGCGGGACGAAGGGGGATAATAGCAAGCGAGGGAAACGCGGTGAAAATTACGGGGGAGAGAAAGCCGGGCATGTGCCATGATGGATTCTAATCCACGGCTTACATGATTCGCTCGCACCATGTTCGCAGCAGCAGTAGTAAGAGCAGTAGTAGCAGCAGTAGCAGTGCGCGGGGAAGGGAGGTGCCGCGCAGCTGCAGGTAGGACCGATAGGAACAGGGACATTGAATTAAGGATGGGTATGCTAACGAGTAACAAGCACGAGGATCTTCCAGAAGCCGAGCTAGAGTAAAGTAGCTTTTAGTACGGATATGACGGAGTTACTTTCACCAAGGACCCATTCAGGTAATTTAAAAGTAGGGTGACCGGCAGGGTCGGGCTGATGGTTCGTCAACGGGTAGGGTAGACACCAATCTCAGTAGTTAGCAGCGGTCGGCCTCGGTTGCGATTTTTAGTGAGATAGTAGCTTGGTCATTAATCAAAGATGGATGTTTAGATTCTTCAGACTAAAAGAGTACTAAGTAGGTAGATGGATAGGTTGGGTCGGTCACCGCTTGAAATTCTGAACAATGGTTCCGATACCGACACCAAGGTGGCATTTCAAACAACAACAACAAACCAGTCAGTTGACTTCCAAGTGTTCCGAGCCTTTAGCCCAAGCTAGCTAGTTCCTACTTAGTTATTACTTAGTTATTAGTATTATTGTGTAGTCACCACAGACGGAAGAACTCCGTCGGAGCGAGGCAACAAGGATCTGGCCCCGAAGATGGCAAGATGGCAAGATGGCATCATGGGGCCCAGGGATATTCTTAGAGGGACTTAACGTTTTTTAGTTTACTGTGTTAGTCCAGATACTCCGTAGTTAGTACAAAAGTAGTCGGGCTTGACTAATTGATACCGATGCCAACTACGGCCAGTTTCAGAAGAGAAAAAAATCCAGGTGCGCCATGACCCGCCGCTAGTGTCCGATCCAGCCAGTCACACCGCCTGGCTGGACCTGCTGAAGCACTAAAACACCCCGATCAGGCATGGCGCCGGTACTGACTTGCGCAAACTTTGACCTTTCCGTAACTTTCAAGTTACGCCGTGGAGCTCGAATCTTCTCAGTATTCTCACCACCCTTTCCTCTTTCCTCTTTCTCTTCTTCCCCCCCTCCACCACCAGAGATTGAATCTGTGTGAAGCGCGAAAAAGCAGTCCAGCCATCCATCATCCAGCTGGTGGATAAGGCATTGTTTCTTCCCTGCTCCATTTACCATTTTAGCTCCTCCATCGCAATCTTGCGTCTGCTGATCGCTTGTCCCTCGTTCTGTTCCAATTCCTGGCAATTGTCATTGGGTATTGATGAAATAATACGCGCTCCTCCTCATCTCTCACTTCCTCATCGCCTTTCCTTGTTGTTCCGTGACTCCATCTTGCTAGAGCTTTCTATAACGGCTTGTTCCTGATCTTTCTCCCCTTTTTGCTCACCCATCCTTGTACTATTATTTCTTTTTTCCTTTTCGGTTGTTCTCTTATACTGTTTACTTCATCCATTTCTCCGTTGCGCTTATCGCTTTGTTATTTACGCGCTTTCTCCTTCCCTCCCCCGCCTCCCCTTCACAAAAAAAAAAAGTCTCACTGGTTCTTGTGTTATCCTCGGACAGGATCCAGGGGTGTGAGTGTCAGAGACTGTGTGTGTGTGGCTTGTCTTTTTATCTTCTCTCTCGCCATCCGTCTCTTTACTCTTCACCCATCCACACCATCGGAAGACAAGAAAGAGAAAAAAAAAAAAAAGAAGCCCACCCCTCTCTCTTTTACTACTTCCCTCTGGGTTGCTGCTATCCCTTTTACCGCCCCGGCTCCAACGGCCCGGTTCATTTTGCAAGATAGCCCCACCTTAGCTTTGTCGATTTTCCAAAAACCCCATCTC
This sequence comes from Aspergillus costaricaensis CBS 115574, assembly GCF_003184835.1. Lineage (NCBI taxonomy): Eukaryota > Fungi > Ascomycota > Eurotiomycetes > Eurotiales > Aspergillaceae > Aspergillus > Aspergillus costaricensis. Next base: position 808,475 of record NW_020291806.1, read on the forward strand.
CGTGTGGTTCTTGTCGGACCTTCTTGTGTGCTCTTGTAGATGAATCGACCTCTCCCCCCTGGTCTACATGACGCCCAGCTCCCCAGATGAAGCTCTTCACTTCCGCGGCAAGACCCTGACTCCCGAGAGCCCTCGTCCGCTACACGTCGCGGAACCTGCCAGGATCCCGGTGCTTCAGAATCAAATGGACCCTGTTTTTAACGACACGTCGACTTATGAGAAGTCCGAGGCCTTCCTTGGCAATAGTTCCCAGGCGCATCTCAATGATTTCACCTCACTTCGTGGCCAATATGCAGGGCCCGGCGAAGTGAGGGGAACTACTGGCTCCGTGCAAGTGCCGGAGCAACCACCACCGCGCCAACCACCAAACACTCAAGGTAGCTTCCACTCGGATTCGTCGCAGGTGGAGGATGGATCGATGAACAAGATTGCCCACGCACTGTCTGCTACGGCTACAACTGCCCAGGCGTCCTTTGCATCAGACCAACCCGCGCCTCCCATGGCCGGCGGTACCTCCTCCGCAGCCCAGGACGCTCCAACAGACTCTTCTCTAACCACTCTTCCTCCATCAGATCCCGCCTCCCTCCTAGCTCCTCCTCCTCCCCCCGATGTCCCTCCCTCTTCCTCCCATGCCGCTCAAGACACCCCCAGTGCGAGCGAGGTAGACCACGCAGTCGCCAGCTGGACCGCCCAGCCCGCGCCGCAAACTCGCCTAGACTCCCAGAGCAAAGCTGATGATAACACTGGTGAGGATGGTGTCGATTTTCAGAACCTCCTCGATAATCTGCCCCCTTCTTCCACTGCGCCCTCTGCCCCTGCGGTCTCAGAGACAGCGCCTTTGTCTACAGACGTTTCTGCCCTTCCCCAGGCAGGAACGGATGACGAGGCGCTCCAATCTTCCATGGGACTTCCCCCTCGCCCCCCTCCCCAGGAGAAGCCCTCTATCCATCCCAACTACAATGCCAGTGATGACATCCGGTCATATCACCAGCTCCCCCCTAATACTTCCAATGCACAGCCCTCCCCCTCCTCCACCTACACCGCCCAGCAGAGTAATTATCAGTCCAATCTGGGCCTCCCATCATTGGCTGCGGCTGGCGCACCGGGGACGTCCTCGGGTGCCAGCGCTTTGCCCCCTCCCCCCGTGCCGAGTTTCCAGCAGTCTACATCTACTACTACCTCTGAGACTCAGGACTCCCCAGGACCAGTGAATAACAGAAAGGGTGGCGGTGAACGGGTAGTGGCCCGGCAGAACAAGGGTTCCGATGAAGACACGCCATGGGGCCCCGAGGTGCAGAAGAAGTACGATGAGTTTCTGCATGACGAGAGGATCTACGTAACTGAAGGTCTTTGGGACCGGTTCCCGCCGGGGTCTAGATTGTTTGTCGGTTAGTACTACTTGCTGTGTATGAAGACAAGGGCCCAAACAGTGATCTGACCGAGGTCGCAGGTAATCTGCCCACTGAAAGAGTGACGAAGCGCGATTTATTCCACATCTTCCACAAGTTCGGGAAATTGGCGCAGATATCCATCAAGCAGGCCTACGGGTTCATCCAGTTCCTTGACTCGTCTGCCTGTAAACAGGCTCTCGACGCTGAGCAAGGAGCTGTTGTTAGAGGACGCAAAGTCCGTAAGTATACCCGCTCGACAATGGATGTCCTCGCTTGAGACTCATCCGTGTTGCACCAGATCTCGAAATCTCGAAGCCACAGAGGAGCACAAGGCCCGGGGCCGCCCCGGCAGAACCTTCTCGCGCTCCTCCACCAAGGCGCTCGAGGTCTCCAGAATTCAGCCGGAGTGGTCCTTCTGGCAGCCGCAGTGCGAGAGCCCCGGCTGATCGTTACGACCGTCCGTACGAATCGGGGCGCGTGCCATTCAGTGATTTTAGGGATGAGCCCGGTCACCGTAGACGTGACGACTATCGGCCACCCCCTCCACCTCGCTCGCCGTCTCCTCGTGCTTTCCGCGCCAGGGACGGGTACCGGTCTCGGGATAGAACTCCAGAGCGGTACGATCGACGTGAGAGGCGGCGTTCCCGGTCGCCCTACACCAGGGATCGCAGATATCGCACCCCAAGCCCACGGGGTCGTGGGTCTTACGAAGCTGATGCAGACCTGCCCGTTCCTCGGCGAGCTCCGAGAGACGTACCGGAAGTACAGATCCTTGTGCTCGAGGAATTGGATCGGTGAGTGGTTCTTGTTTTTCTTCTCTGCGGACCATCCAAGCAATGTCTAATGCCGTGGCCAGCAACTTCATTTTCTTTGTGGAGAACTCTTTCCGTAACCGGGGTCTCCGGGTGGATGTGCTCGTCCTTGGACCCCGAATTCCCCTGAACGCAGCTGTTCAACGACAGATTCAGGAGGGCGTACTTGCCGTAGTGAGGCTTTCGCGCCCTAGTCAGTTCTCTAGGAAAATACCCCTGCAGGTGTTTGACCGAAGCGGGGGGGCAGACAATGTTCGCTCCAACGGTGAGTCGCCATTATCCTCAGTAGGCCTGCATGAGTTGTGGTTCGCTGACAGTGTTCCTGCTAGAATACCCCGATGTCGAGCCCAGTATCGCCGCCGAGATTGTGTTCCATGCCCAGTCGATGCAGCGTGGCGCTCCTCCGGCGCCTTTCCCTCCCAACCCGGCATTTGGGGTTCCCCCGCTTCCTGCTCCGGCTGCAACAGTGCCTCCTCAGGCGCCGCTGCCTACCGTCGCCAATCAGCCCAATATTGCCAACCTGATTACTTCCCTTGACGGGCCCACACTACAATCGCTGCTGGGAGTGCTCCAGCAACGGCCGCCAGCCGTGCCAACGGCGCAGCAGCCGTTTCCTAGTGCCAGCACGCCGCATGGCGCAGCAGACCTCGCTAGCCTGCTGAACGCTGCCACTCGCCAGCCTGTTGCTGCTAACCCGCAACAGCCACTAGCTCCACCGCCCTTTCCTCTGCAAGCGCCAAATGCTCCTTTGGTATCCGACCCCAACTTGATTTCGTTACTTGCCAAAGGACTTGGAGGCCAGCAGCCTCAAAACCAGGCAGCCGTTGGTCCCCATGTGCAGAACATCATGAACCAACTGGGCAAATGGAAGCAATGATTGATGACATTCCTTGTTTTCTTTCGTCTTTTCTCTTTCCTCTCTTCCTCTTTCTCTCTGGCTTCGCAGTCGTTGGCGACATTTAAGGAGTCGGGCGTTGACTGATTGATTGATTGATTGATTGATTGAGACTCGGATATGGAACGTTACCGCAGGTAAAGGTTATGAAGGTTCTGTTGTTGGGTTGATTTCTTGCGCACTCGATCGAATCAGCGAATACACGTTATAGGGGTGCAATGGTTCTGTTGGCTTTGAGGTATTGAATTAGACATCGGACAGCGATGTTGGGGTTCTATGCGGAGCTATTGTATCTATTTTTATCCACGGATTCTTGTGGGGTCTCAGGCATAGTGACTAGCATGGCAGACACAATGCAAGCACACGGTAATTCTAATAAGCCACAGTTCCAGCCTATAGTGGAGAGTATCTAGTAGCATGCGGTCCGGCAGTCATTAGAAGCCTGGTAAGCGTACATCAATATCGTACAGGTAGAAAGCCCTCAACGGGCGCCGCCACTTCCCCGATCACAAGCAATCACCTCAACTATTCTTTTTCCATCTTCTTTAACGAGAGTTCCACCCTTGTGCTTTTAATTCTTGAACCTGGGCCGCATCTTCCTTCTTGATCCGCTCAATTGTCTTGTCCCGGTTATACTCCATCACGCGCTTCTCCTTGAAATATTTGACCTGCCATGGGAACGTATACAATTAGCTTCAGATTCAATACTAGGTGACGAAAGTGCCATGGTCTTCTTATCTCGTGCCGCAGTGAAGCCCAGCAACAAGCGAAAGCCAAAGCACAAGTAACAAAAGCAAGAAACACATACCCACGCCCTCGAACAAGCTGTCTCAAACTCTGCAATCTCCTTTCCACACTTCCGGCGCGCCTCCTTGTCATCCTTAATTGCATCCAAGATATCATTGCGGTCGAGGCAGGAAAAGAACATGTCGCGGCCCTCGTAGCATCGTTGACGGGAGGTTCGATCGGGAGCTATGCGGCCACCATCGGAGGCGGTGTTGGTAGATTCGGAGGACCAGGGAAGCCAGCCCATTGTTATGGTAGGTATGTGGTTGTGTAGAAGGGGTGCGAGGAGTAGATGGGGTTTCTAGAATGTCCGGATATTGAACGACAATAATTGAGATGATGCATTGGTTGCTCCGCTCCGCCGCCGCGGACGCCGGTCATGTGGCGCTAACCCGTCCGGTCAAGTTGGCTCCAACATCGCCGAACGGCGCTCTGGATATTTATCGATCAATCAGCCCTGCAGCACCACGTCATACAACCCGAGGAATTCTGCCCTGCGATATTTTCTTTCCGGCCTGGCGTTATTCAGGAACGCGTTAATTAGACTTGACGTCTCGCAGACACGTTTGCGGTCAAATACACTACACAACTCCCGACCACCGCAGTTCGGGGTCCCTCCAACACACCCAACCTCATCTAATCGCCTATACACAATCAAAATAAACAGTTCATGCCCCCGCGCCGCCGGGCCCCTCGAGCGGGCTCTCGAACCGACCTCCCCCCACTGAAGATTGTCCGGAAGATCCTCCTCCTTCAAGTCGCCTACTATGTCACCGCCACGGCTCTCATCCTCTTTACGACGGTCGTCTACGGTACACCCTTCTCCCTCGACCTTGTCTTCAGCTGGAATGCCCTCCGCGGTGATACGACGATCGGATGGATGCTTGGCTTGGTGTGGTTGTTGACGAGTGGGATTGGGTGAGTTCTCTAGCTTGTCTTTCCACAGTACAAGGCACACATTCTAATAAGAAATCCACAACTAGGGCAATATTTCTCCTTCTCCTCGTCGCTCGGTCCAAGCTTATCCCTGACTTCGCTCTTACCCTACACTTCCTCCACCTCATCGCTACAACCTTGTACACGCATTCCGTGCCCGCGAATTGGCTCTGGTGGGGCCTGCAAGGTGCGAGTGCCGCGTTCATGACGTTCTTGGGCATCTGGGCCTGTCGTTGGCGGGAACTGCAGCCCATCAGTTTCGGTGGTATCGGCGGAGGCAGTAGCAGTGGTGCATCTGCTGCAGCTTCAGGAAGTGGTGAAACACAAAGTGGTGCTGGCGAAGAGGAGTCATTCTCACTATCGAGGGGTAGAGGAAGAGGACGAGGCTTGCGCGATAGTAGCAGTGCCGGGGATGAGTATGAGATGGTGGAAATGAAGGGTGACGTGGCGGTATAGATCTCTTTCTTCTTCTCTGGTTCTTCTTCCCTTTTCTTTGTCATGACCTTATCACCCTTTTTATTATCTCTTTTTGACCTTGGAGTGCGTGAGACTCCCACTGGATGTGGTTATGGTCTATCTTCACGTTTGCTCCTGTTCTTTTCTCATGTATACCCTAGCTGGCTGGTACCTGCATTGGTGGCGTTGTTGGATTGATGCCAATTACTTCATTTCCTATTTTCTTCGACGTGTTGTTTTAACTTATATCATGTGAAATATATATCAGGCTTGCTGCGGCAAGGAGTAGGCATAGAATTGGAAGACATTGATTTGCACACCCTACCATCTCGGATATATATCCGGGAATGTATTACTTTAGCATTTTAGCAAGGACAACATAAAGACGGTCAAAACTAAAAAGCTTCCTCAGATATTGCCTACAGTCCCTAACAGTCACTAACGACCATAAATTCAAATGGCAGACCATTCGACAACAAGGTTGATTACAGGTAACGTAGCACTTTTAAGACTCCCAGAAATATATCTGTACGAAGTGATAAGATATAGATCCCTCGAAGATGTGGAAAGTATAAATTGCCCATTGTGAAAGTAAGCCAGTAGCAGATCTTGCTGTTGACACACCTAACCGGAGATAGTATCCAGTTCGTTGAAGTGTCAGCAGACTGTGCCACTTCCATCATAGCAGTGTTGCTGGTCTACTCATGCACTGGTTGCATCATTACACCCTGGTAGTTTGTTAAACTATAATCACATCCACGGATCTAGCAATATACAGTGCAGTGGTTGAATAGCTCATTTTCTTGCAACGGCAATGAGCAATGATCCCAACCCCCCAAGAAACACACAAGTTGAACAATACAGACTTCACAGCCTCTCCTAAACATGAAATACTTGATTATTATACTTTACACCCTCAAGAAAAGAATGATATACATCCGGGTACTGTCATCCGGATCAGTGCACACACTATCAGACATGGATGGAACCATGTCCCCGGAAGGCGCACGACCCCGGGCCGGGGCACAGCTCTTATCAAGCTATCAGAGCCCCCGTCCCTTCGGCGCAGTGCGCCTATCATCTTACTTGACATGCAATTCCGGGGCTGCGATAAGCCTAAAGGATAAAGACTGTAGATTAGTATCTAGCGTGCCCCTCATACATCTATTATTTATACTTTGTCCCCGCCAACTCATCTTCCCCTCTTCTCCCCAGGACATTCTATTCCAGAAACTAAACCGCAAACCAGAGAGAGGGTACTCTACTACTTACTAGTCACCATGTCCGCTACCATCACCGAAACCACCACTAACCCCGTCCCCGTCGTCGTAGCGGCCGACAACAACAGCTCCACCAGCAAAGCCCACATCGAAGATGCCGCCAACGACAAGGAGTTCCAATCTGTGGCGCGGGGGAATCGCGCCGGAACGCTCAAGCTACGGGGTATCCCGACTTTTAGCGATCCTGTGGCTAAGCGGCAGTGGATGAAGGAGCATATGGCTGCTGCGTTTCGATTCTTTGGTAAGAAAGGATACGGGGAGGGTGTGTCGGGTCACATTTCTATGAGAGGTGAGTGATCATTTCTAGTACCACAATGCAATTGCAGAAGTACGGCTCGACAAGTATTAATGGGATGCGCTACAGACCCTATCCTAAAGGACCACTTCTGGATGAACCCCTTCGCCAAGCACTTCTCCACCATCAAAGCATCGGATCTTGTCCTCGTTGACGCAGAGGGTTATGTCACTGGGGGTGGTGCTCAGCTGCCCATCAACGAGGCCGGATTCATGATCCATTCTGAAATTCACAAGGCCAGGCCGGATGTTATTGCTGCGGCGCATACGCATTCGATTCATGGGAAGACGTGGAGTGCGTTTGGAAAGCCGATTGAGATGCTTACTCAGGGTTAGTAGATTCATTTTGACACTAGCTGCTTGAGAGGGGTTGTCTAATTTGGTATCTATAGATGCATGCAACCTGTACGGAAAGGTCAGTGTCTATGAGGACCATGGAGGTATTGCCCTTGCGCAGGAGGAGGGTGAGCAGATTGCCCGTGCCCTAGGAAAGGACAATATTGCTTGCATATTGCAGAACCATGGGTGAGTCGGATGCATATAGTAATAACAAGAATATCATGTACTAACGAAGGAGAACAGTCTTCTCACCGTGGGCCGAACCGTCGACGAGGCGGCTTTCCTCTACTTTAGCTTAGACAATGCCTGCCACACGCAGTTGCTGGCTGAAGCAGCGGCCGCGAACGGCGTTCCGAAGAGGATCATCTCGAATGAAGTGGCGCAGTATACTGCTGATGTTGCGCAGAACCATGTGAGTTACTCTTCTGTAGAATCTGTAGTGGATGGATGGATGGCTGACGATATACAGCACAACTTCTATACCGAGTTCCAGCCTGAGTACGAGCTGATCGTTGAAGAGACTAACGGAAGGGTTCTGCAATAAGGAACCGGTGTCTGCTAGCAAAAGTGTCCATAATATGCATTCTACATTTTCATTGCAATGTCTGCAGCCTTGAAGATAAAACAACCCTATTGCCGAAGATCGCATAGAGCCTCCTACAAGAGCACGTGTTTCCTCGTGCCACTTTAATCTAATAGATGTGATCGATAGACAAGGGACATTATAAAAAAAAGACCTAACTACCTCTCCGCTTGAGAAGTGTGGAAAAAGGAAAAAGATATGACAAGAGTGGGATTCGAACCCACGCCATCTTACGATGATCAGGAAGCTGTGAAGCTGGGTATTAAGGTGGACCTTAACCTGACGCCTTGGACCAACTCGGCCATCTTGCCTTGATTGATGAATTGGGCTGCTGTTTAATGCTATATTTTCCAAAAGATCCGACACAACAATAACGAGGTTGTTATATGGCCATGAATGTGCCTGAAATATTATTTACATTCAGTGATTGACTCGTGTGCTATATGTGGGTCTACTATGGGTCTAAGGAGAAAATACAACTAAGATTGATAAAAGTTTATCGACCACTCTGGGGACACAGAACCTTACCAGGTACATGTTGGCAGAACGCGAGTCAGTAGATGTAGATATGAAATGTGGTAGGAGATTACTATTCACAAGACGATGATACTGCCATCATCGGACATACAAGCGACCAATGTGAATGCAGTGTGTTGTAAACCATGTCAGATATAGACTGACCTGGCAGGATGTGCTTGGGAAATATACACCGTCTTATGCCAGCTGACTAATGCACTAGGCGACACATGGCATCCCGAACAACAACTGCTGTTGCTTGTCTTCACGAGCATTTGAGCTGAACGATGGCTAGCTGGATCAGCATCCCCCATTCTATCCTCTCTATCACATGGGAGTCTCTGCCACATTAAGCTTTGATTGTTCTGCGGTCAAGCGGCCACCTGGGGTAAACAACACGGCTGGCCTGTAATCCATCTGCTTTGTTCGATACGGTGATACCCAAGCCTCTCTTATTTTGAGTTTCAGTTCCATATTCTCCAATTTCGCTGCTTCTTTCTTTCCTCCCAATCTTTTCTTACCTGTTTACTTCCCTGATTGTCTCCCCGATCAGACGCCACAAGCCATGGCGGACGGTGAACCCTCATACATAGACTACGAGGCCTTCCTAGACCCGGAATTCTCACCCGCCTCGTTTGCCAATTCCTTGGTTGTAGCCACCAACAATGCAACAGACACACCGCTGGACCTTTCAACCCCGCTTTCACGGGTGTTATTCGATCTTCAGGAGATCGACACCCACATCCATGCGCTGACCACTAAGTCTGCCCTCCCCCTACTGACGCACACGCGCGACCAGACCGCCGCAGCGGGCCGTATCCTCAAAGAAGCCGAAGAGCAGATCGCTTCGGTAACGCAGGGATATGAGCGGCTGGAAAGGGAAGTTCTCCGCAAATGGGAAGCTGCCGATGAGGCCAGGGTGGCTGCAGAGAAGTCGTTGGCTACTGTACGACTCGCACGAGCGGTTGCACGCTGCCTTTCTCTAGGCCGACAGCTGGAGAGCCAGCTTGCAGAGATCGGGGGTCTTGATGCCACAGCCCCTGCAAAGGATGACTACCGGACGCTGGAACGGGCCGCCTCCACGATTGTGAGTCTACGTCGAATGTTCTCTGAGACGGCAGTAGGCGAGGAGGGCCATGGACTAGACCGTGTCAAAGTCATCCGAACACTGCGCAGTGAGCTTGTCATTCCCGCCGAGAACATGGTCAAGACGAGAGCACAGCAAGCCATCGGTCGATTCACCATGTCGACCATTGCAAGTGCAGGCTCTGGCTCCCAGTCACAAATGAGTTACAAACAGGCGCGCGATGCCAGAGCACGCCTCGTTTCTGCCGTCAACATCTTGTATCTGTTATCGCCGGTCCCTAAGAATGTCACCTCCGCAGCAAGCTTCCAGCCAGACTTGCTCCTCTCAACCCTGCAAGGATACATGCAAACGGCCATTTCCTCGTCCCTGAGTAACCTCACTCGGGCGCTCACCATGTTGCCCACTCTCGAGCGCACTCTCTCCGACCTGTCTGCACGCTGCCAGGATGTCTTTGCCCTGGAAGCTATTCTCAACAACCTGCGTCCACCCTCGCATCCACTCTTCCCCCCAGCAGCACCTGCTGCAGCTGCAGCTGCTGGCACCCGCAACGGGGAACAGCCGGAACCACAGGTCCAAGCCAGTGGCAAGAATAATTTGCTGCAACCATTGCTGAATGCTCTTGACACGTCTTCCCTCCCATCTTACTTCTGGCGATCACTCGCATCGTACCTCGCGGGTCGTGTGCAGGAAATTATCAACCGCGGCGGTGTCTCCGCCCGGACATTGCGCTCCAATCGGGACCGTATCAAGAAGGAAGTCAAGGACTGCGTTCTGCGGGGCTCGCAGCTCCCCACGTCGATTCTCGGGACTGAGAAGCGACTGGGGGTGGACTCGGGATTGGAGAGGAGCTGGGAAAGGGAAGCAGCTGTTATGGTCAGTTCTATTGCCAGTGTACTAGATAGACAGGCATGATGGGGGTGGATTTAAGGCTGTGCAGTATGTATTATAATGATAAATAGCTACCAACTAAATACAATAACGCCATAATATACCCTACCACAAACCATCAAACACTTATGTATGCACAGTGAGTAAGTTAGTTACCTCAGGCACACAGTCAAAGCAAGCAAACAAGCAAGCAAGAAAGAGTAAGTAGTACAACAGACCCATTTCCCATGTGAAATGTGAATTAGACACGGTACATGTCCATCAGGTACACACTGACCACATACACATACATACCTACATGCATACATGCAGCATAATCATCATCATCAGCTGACACCAACCCACCTGCGCCCCATCCCCTCCCCCCATCCCCCCTGGCTTGCCTTATTCTTCCACATCTCCAAACAAAATAAATAGTAAGCGTGAAAGTGGTAGGTAGTAAGTAGTATTACTCAACTGTGCAACCGTAACATCTCTGAACCAATCATGGGGGGTTTACTTCGCCTCACTTTTACTTTTCTTTCCCTCTTCTTTTGTTTTTCTTTCTTTTCTTTATGTTACTGAATGGTCTACTTACTACTACTACTAAGCTAGCATACGTATGCTTTGACTGATTTGGTTATCTGATATTTGATGTTTGTGGGCTGATAATTTTTGTCGGAGGATATTTTGTTCATATTTAGGGTTTACTCTTACTACAATTACTACTATGGTATAGTTTTAGAATGGATTTGCTTTTTTGCCACTACGTAAGTGTGTATGTATGTATGTTATGTCTGTGCCTAGATACGATACGCACTGACTTAATCATGGATTATCGATAGAGTAATGCGTAAGTAGTATACAGCCTGTGTACTAGGTGGTAGGAGGATTGTTGGTTGGTTGGCTGGGTTGATGTATGATGTGAGTCATACATGTTACTTAGTAACTAGATACTAAGTTAACTAGTTAGTCTACAGGTAACTTAAGTATTAGGTTAAGTTTGGGGTTTGGGTTTCGATTTAGTTTCTTAATCTGTTAGTTAGTCGGGTGCTACAAAGTAGTGTGTATACCTAATGATATAGATGATATCTATGGCTGGAGATATATATTCTTCGGCGGAAAGGGATTGATCAAGGACGGATGGAAGGAAAGCACCGTTTAGTAGATACTTACTTGCGCTATGATATATGTTGTTCCATTAGTGTGCTGCAGTGTGTGTAGAGAGGAAGTGTTTTGCCGCCGGAGAAAGAGAGAGATATAATCACATAATGTAAGACGTCAGCATTCTGGATGCAGGACCCGCTGTGATCTGATGGGGTCTTATACGTAAGCGTTTAGGTGGATAACTTGTTGCTGATGGGATTCCTAATTTTCTTTATTTATTGTCTTTTTTCTTACTTGTTTATTGTGCATATTTATCAAGTGGTTTGGGTGTTGATTATCTACTACTATACGGAGAAGATGGTATATGTTCAACGAACAATGAAGTACTAGGTAGTAGTAGTAGTAGTAGTAGTAGTAGTAGTAGTAGATACCCCAACAATACCTTACCAGGTACACCCCTCTCTTGCAACGCAGGTACCTGCTTTGTACTCCATCTCTCAGCGGGTAGCACAAGCAGACTAAGGAAAAAACGAAACCACTACTAGTTAGTCCTGTCAGCCAGTCAGCTAGGCCAGATAGCACACACACCACATACATCCGTGCACGCGCCCTTCTTCTTCCCTTTCTCTATTCTCCCCTCTTCTCATTAGCTCCGGGGACATCCCACTTGGACTACACAAGTTACTTATCATAACCCCGCTTTCCCATTGATAAGAACCCGACGGCAAGGAGGGGAAGGGGAAAAAAGGTGAAAGGAAATAATAATAGATAGATTAGAGGCGAGGGATGCACTGGCAGTTCCCGTCATCGCCGATTATCGATGTTTCAGATACAACAGGGATGGGACAGACCCGTGTCACCTGTCATCAATCATCATCATTGATTGAACCTGTCTTACGGGATCCCCTCACACCCGCTTTTATCCCTCTTCAGCATTTACTACAGCCATCTTCCTCCTCTTGTCTCCCTACCGCTCCCCCTTGATGGACATCGTAGTAGCCACTAAAGATGATCTTGGCACAAAAGGGGGAAACTAAACCTGATTGACTCTCTTTTTTGCCCCTCAGTGGCGCGCGCGTGTGCCGGTGGGCTTATCAGGTTTTGGAAATGAGGGGCAAGCAACCAGTGCAAATGGAGGAGAAAGATGGTGGTGGTGCAATGATGAATGGGCCTGCTGGTCGGGGAGGCGTGGTACCTTTACCTGTGCGTTCGCCCGTGCTCCTGTGCCTTACCTGCTCTTGCACCTGTTCATTGGTGGATTACTAGACTGGCAGTGCCACGTCGATCACCCAGACCGGATCTCTGCAGTGCTAGAGGGGGGAACTAACTTACCCGCCCTTTTTTACGAGACGAGCGTTTCCACCCCCTCTTCCCTTCGACCCTGGGAATGATGGCGAGATCGGACTTGGTTTGAGGTGCTAGTTTTTACGATCCTGCTGGGAGTTGAAGGTCTGGGGGACCGGACTGATTCAACTAGAGCTTGGTGCCGCTACCTTCCGAGTGGAAGTTAGGTTAATCTAGGATCGGGCAACTGACGGGTTGCTTCATGCTGACATATGACATATGTCGTTGTATAGCACGGCTCAAATTGAATAGCCTGTTCAGCGTGTGGGTTTCCAAAATAGCTGGACATTGGCTGCCAATCTGGGCTGGAGAGAAGTGTACACAGTACTGTAAAACCCCCACGATCCCATCAATAAGGCCAATGCGGGACACTAATGCATTGTTCACATCTTTACTCACCACGGTAAAGTAACTTTTGCGAGGCTCGCAGGCCTATACTCCGACGTCCTATAAGCACGGTGCTCCGCCTACTTGGGTTATCTCTTCCATGCTTAGGCTAAGTAGCCCCGCGCATGGGGAATCCAGGGAAAGCTGCTGTCAATCGGCGCGCTTTTGACTCCAATCTCCATACCGGGGAGCACATCATCACTCTAACATGTGGCGTTAGCTGTCCGCGTGCACCCCCAGATGGACTCCTCTTTGTCCCGCATCAACCAGAGGTCATAGACGCGATGAAGAAGCTTCCATCGACTCCCGTGCCGTTTGCAGGTGCTAGAGAGGCTGGCGAGGAGATGCGTGCAGACACCTGAGTGCCCTACTTTGACTTTGCTCCAGGTTTTCCCCAGAGTCTAAATAAATTGAATTACTATTGTCCACCGGGGTCTTGAGTTCAAGAAGGAACCTTATCAATGTCCTGAACGCGGCCATGATGAAGCCTGCTGGGGGGTTAATGCTGCGCTCTTCGTTAATCAGGAACAAGCTTTCAGCCAGTTAGTTCAGGCCTGACGTATATCACTGCCATTAACATCGACATTGTCATGACGATACTGCTAATCTTCCTTGGTGGGGATTATGAAACGGAGTGAGCGTCTCAAATAGAGTGTGCCGTTGAATGTGAGATGACACTGAGATGTCGAGCCATCTACTCAGTAGTATACCGGCGAGGACATGAATTTGTGACGAGGCCGATGTAAGGTACTGCAGCGTTCGGCCCGGAGAATTCCACCTCAAACTGCAGGTGTGGAAGCCCCGGAACCCATTGTGCGACATTCCGTTCGTATTCCACGCTGAATCCTGCTGTCCTGGGCCGTTTGATAATCCAGTCAGGCGTTGGCCGGCTTACGCAGTCGTCGCACCCTGTGCCTCCCCTCTCCGGCAGCATTGCAGCCTAGATCTCACAATATACCGTCCACACTGAAAGAAAGGTGGACCTTCATGTACCTTTAATCCGTTTAGTCTATACGGAATCTAGTTTGGCAGGCAGGCAGTCAGTCAGTCAGTCACAATGTGTGTATTTAGGCAATTAGTCAACTTTTCCCTATTTCACTATTCTTTCCCTCTTCTCCCCCTCTCGAACCCCCGGATTGCCCGGTAACGCCGCTCTGTGCCACGCCACGAGACATGGCACACACTCTGCACCGCAACATTTGGCTCAGGCCCTTTTCCTTTTCCCCTCCAAACTCACGAACGGATGTCTGGGTGGTGGACAGACCAAAGGCGAAGAAGAGAAGAGCAGATCTGGGCTGGGGGTTTTGTCACCGGTCAAACTTACCAGACAAAGGGGCGAGGGAGCATTGAGTGGTTAACGTCACCGAGAGTCGCCGCCCGTGGGCCATCCGCGGAGGATTTCTGGTCAGCACCTGGACTCAGCCGGGCAAGAACGATTCATGAATCATCAAACAGTAATCCGTCCAGTTGACGGGCAGCCCTGGCACCGGGAAAAAGTAGCCGATCGGTGCCCCCCTCTGCGGTGCCCCACTGGCTGCAGTGCCTGGTGCCTCACCACTCACCACTCTTTTTCTTGGACGGGCCTCCTCCGTTATATGAACTGTCCAAGAAGGACCCTTGATCCAGACGACCATGGCACCGCTCCAGACAGACCTGGGCCGAGAACTTCTTTTGGGGCCAATTTAGCCAGCCTTACCGAGAAACAACCTCGAAGAAGCCCATTCATCCGAATAAGTTTTGGGTTCTCGAGGGAAGGTGATCAAACCCTTGGGAAGGGTCTTCGCAAGCCAGCCCATCTTGTTGCCCGCTTCCTTCTCTGGCGATTGCTAAGCGCTGGGTTCCTGATACGGGGTTCATACCGGCGCGTACGAGCGGTATTGATTCGGTGTGCCCATCCTCTCTCATTTTTTGTCTTCCTTGGGATACTGGATACCTCCAATCTCGCCATATCGGTGTATCAGGTACTTTGCCTCGTAGATACTATCGTATCTTTCTTTTCTTGTCTCTTTTCTCTGCGATGTGTCGGGAAGGGATAAAACCGGGGTTGCCGACCGATGACCACTCGATGAAACAGAATCCTACAGTCCAACTTCCCATCGTTCAGGCAAACCCAAGGCTCCAACCGTCGGCGAGACTGGCTCATGAATTCATCCAACTGGAGTATCTCCACCGGTCTTGCGATCGATGATTCGTGTCCATCGGTCCGGACCAAGTCGTCAGTACCTGGGGCTAAAAGAGTTTACCTATCAACCTTCACTCTCAACCCCCCGGTGAGTTCATTATTCGCCCGAACTCTATAGAGGACAAATCCGCATCGTCACCGTCATGTTGATCAAACTGTAAACTCAGGCGCTATCCGTTCCTCTCCAACGATCGTACGTAGCATTGCGGCGGTGACTGGCCAAGTCGCCGCTCTCTATCTAAGTACCCTGTACCCCCGACCGAAGGTACTCAGCCTTGTAGTCTGAATAGATGGTGGTTTTTTCTCCCTTTCTTTCTTGTAGGGTAAATTTGTCTGGTACCCAAAGGGGGAAAAAGAGAAGAAAAATATTAAGTAAAATAAGGATTCTTACTCTTTCTGGATGAGTATTCGACTTTATACTTACCACTACCACTACCGCTACCACTATCTACCACCATTACTACTTACTACTTAGTACTCTTCTTCTCTCTCCACCGGTTTTTCCCCCTCCTCTTGACGCCTGTTTCGTCTCTTTCTGAACCTCTCTCTCTTTCTCTCCTCATCTTTCTCCCTTCTCACCTCCTCTTTCTTCTCTTTCTACCACTATCTACTCTCTATTCACTACTACACTACTCTTCCTCTTTGTGCCCACTCGTTTCCCCGTCCGCTGCCGAATCGACCGTTGTTTCCGATAAGCCTCCAGCTGCTTCTCCATCTCCTCCTGAAGTGTTTCTGGCTGGGGTCCTGACGCCCGGCACTATCGTCGTCACCATTCACCTGTTTGGGGTGGGTGGGTTGCCGTCATCTTCACCCTGGTTACAGGCTACACACTACTAGTACTACTACTACTTGTATGGACTCTCACCCTTCCCTTCCCTCCAATCTAAAGTTTGGGATCCATCAGCCTCCTCTTCCTCTCTTGTTGTTCTTTTTCTTCGCCTACTTACTTGACTTTCCCGTCTCACCCTCTGACCATCCATCCTTCTTCCCTTTCCATTCTTTCCCATCCTTCCTTTCCCTTCCTTTCCAACAAATCCCCCTCCCCCTCCCCTCATCCTTCCCATCCATCACCGCCCCTCGTGGCCCTGGTGCCTGTACATCATCGCTTACTAGTGCCCAGCCTAGCTTGGACCTGGTTGGTTTCGTCCCTATACTATTTATATGATTCATACAATTTTTGATTTTTTGTGGCACTCCATATCACATTTTAGTTTCTGATTTCGGTTGTTGTTGTTGTTGTTTTTCTTTCTTTTTTTTCATCCTGTTCTATTTTCATTTGACTTCTCCGTTTATTGTTTCCGTTGCGCATGCCTGGTTTCTCCCCGGACGATCCGTAAACCAGGGGCCCGATCGGTTCGCGATACACCTATTTTTATTGCCATTAGTTCAGGTCTTGGCTGGGTCGGTGTCCTGACTGTCATACCCACAACCAGGACTCGACGTCGGCGGGAAACTCGATCGAGTCCGCCAAATCTCTCCAAACAACAACCACCGCTGACCACCTCCAACTACCACGTCCTCATCCTCCGTCGCCGCCGCCGCCTCTTTTCCTATTAGTGATCACCGATACACCTGCCTTAAACCTCACCTCCCTCCCTTCTCCGTCATCGTATCCTTCTGCCCGTTCAGTCCACCAGTCTTATCTGTCGGTCGATCAACCAGCTGTCCCTACCTCCTCTCGGCCAGGTCGATCTGTGAGCGATGCGTCCTCACACCTAATGGTCGTGCCCTTCCATCTATCGTGTACAACCTGGCTACCCTTGCTTCGCCATCTTCGTCGGGCATTCGGCTAAACAGGTCATCGCCATTTGTCTCCAACATTCCTCACTTTTCAACCCCTCGCTCGGATTTCAAAACACCTTGAGTTACCTCCCCTCCTTCGTAAGTTTTCCAAAATTCTTTTTTTTTCCTCCCCCTCCTCGTTCGCCCGATACCAGAAACCACAAAGACTCCCCCTCACTACTCCCTTGCTGGTAATGTTTACGCCTTCTTTGAGGTGGTAAAATCTATTCACACAACGGAAATTATGTTCAAACACGATGGTTCATTTGCTTACATTGCTGCGCACATTTATCCAGTAGTCAGCATCGTGCGATCGACACCGCGTTTTTGACATCTTGAAACCTCCATCTTTCACCCTTGAAACGGCTCGAGCTCGCATTCCGTCGATCGCTCGCCTGCCCGGTTTTCGGAACAGTACATAGACTACTCGGTGGAGTCGAGGGTTGCCCTCGCTGTCAATATGTCTTCATTCTTACCTGTGAATAATATTTCATCGCCGCCAGACCGCGTCATGGAGGAGGCGACAACATCTTCCACACCTCGCCCTCACGCCAAGCCCGGCGCGGCGCCCCAAGATACGACATCGTCCATGATCGCTGCCCACGACGAGAGCACGCCTCGAAACATAAATAGCATCGAAGACTCACATCACCATGCCGACTCCCAGGGGAGTGCATCGCTGACCTCAGAGGATGCTGTACACGGTGAGTCGGATGAAGGATCTGAACATGAGGCGGAAAATAAGGGTGGCGCTCCACCTTCGAAAAAGAAGAAGGGTCAACGATTCTATTGCACAGACTTCCCACCGTGTAACCTGAGTTTTACAAGAAGTGAACATCTCGCTCGACATATCCGCAAGCATACCGGAGAACGTCCGTTTCAGTGTCACTGTTCACGTCGCTTTTCCCGTCTCGATAATCTGCGACAGCATGCTCAGACGGTGCACGTCAACGAGGAAATTCCTGGAGACTCTCTTGCAGCCACTGGAACACGATTCCAGCGCCAGATCCGGACAGACCGTGTACGACCCCAAGGTCGAGCTAGAGCAGGAACCGCGGGCAGTCAGGGAACCCATAGCAGAGGTCACAGTCGAAACCTATCTGCGTCGAGCATTACCTCAACTGCGTCCACCTTCAGTCAGCCCCAGGAGCTTCGTCGCCGACCTCCACCCTTGATGATGGCGAATGATAGGGCGCGTCTGATGGAGCCGATGGACGCCCCTAGCACGCCACCAGCCCGCGGAATACCCGGTCCAACAGCCGGCGGATCTCCCTACACGCCGTCTCACCACATCTTCTCAGCGGGCGGCAACGGCAGCCCGCACGTGGCTTCCCCCATCTCTACGGCATCACAGGCCTCGGGCTTCTGGGAGGGCAAAACTGCCGCCCGCCGTCTCTCCGTTCCTACGGGTGCGAACCCGTTCGCATCGCAACACGTCAATGCCTACCCGCCGAACTACGTTCCGACGCAAGCGTATGCTCCTCATGGAGGCGTCTATGCGAGCCCTGTCAGCTCGTCCTACTCACTCTCCCGCGACGAAACAAACCACGGTGCTACCGACGCTGATCTCCGGAGAAGGACTTGGCATCCTTCGACTTGGTCTACGGTCCCTCGGCCTGCTACAAGCGGTCTCAGCAACTACCAGACGCCAGAAGTGTTTAAGCCATCTTTTGGCGCCAATGGATCAACAGAGCAGCCACCGCGGCTGCCTGGAATTGAGAGCTTTGATAAGGTGGTGGCTCAAAGGCCCTTGACACCGCCCGTTCGGCGGTCGAGTCCGATGCAGATCGACAACCCCAACAAGCCTCCTCCGAATTATAACCTTGCCGGGGGCTACAACTACACACAGCCCGCTAAACGACCGGCGCCGCCAATCTCTGGCCCTGGTCACCGACGGGGCCATGTCTCTTGGGACATGTCATTGCACACGAACCTCACTGGCCTGCACATCAGAGACAAGCCCCCACAGCGGGACGCATCGAACTGGAGCCAGCAGACCATTGCAGAGATTCACAATGTGGGATCTCGCCCCTCGTCTTCGTACCAACCACAGTTCCACGATTACCGAGGACATGGGCATGCTCCTTCCTACAGCAATGCTACCTCGAGCTCTCAGGCCACGCGAACTTCGCCTGAGGACTCCAGTAGCAGTGAAGGGGTACATACTCCCTCAACGGCGTCCCTAGAATACCATCCCGCCATTGTGCACAACAATGGCTATGTGGAGCCGCACCACCCCCCGTTTTCATCCGATACTTCTCATGCAGTACGCACCCGTTACCCGGAGTATCGCTGAGGGCCAAATCACTGATTGAACTGCAGGCCTGTCCCCCGCTTCCCCCACAGACTGATAGCTATCACGGCAAACATGATCCACGGTCCGAATTCCTACCCCACACCGCCCGAGAGCCTGGAATGGGTCGGCTGGAGGCACTGGTTGCCGTTGCCACGAGTGAGAACAAAAGCGCAGCGAAGCTGTTCCTGTGAAGAAGTCTTGGTGTGAACATGTTGGATGTCCTCTGCGAGCAGGGGGTTTGAGTGGTTTCAAATTCCGAAGTCGATCTTTCTCGGTTTTCCCGCCATTTCCTCTTTTGTTTCGAGCCGGAGTTGTATAGTACGGGGCGCCCGGTCTTTTTCTTTCTGGGGGATCCTCTACATTTTCTTTGTTCTTGATATAACTGCGGATTGCTAGATACTTTAGCCTCTCGTTACTCGGAGCTGCACACCACCGCTCGGCTGCGGGAATCTTTATGATGTGATGACTGACGAATAATGCATCAGTGGGTTGGATCGATATATGGGCTTCTCTGACAATTGCTGTGTCTTCGTTCGGGTGTTTTCTTTTCTTTTTGTCTTTTGGTTTTCTTGTCCGGTTGCATGTTTTGGCGTTCTCATCACCTCCGGTCTGCTGTCCATAGTGCATGAAGATACCCCCCGGCCTTGATCTCGAGCTCAGCTACGAGGTTATGGAAGGAGTTTCCTACTCTGGTCGTGGTGTGGCTTCGATTGTGTGTTCGGCTTCTGTCTATATCTATCCATTGCGCTCTCCTTGTGGTGTCCAAGTGTGGCCCTCTGTGTATTTCATTATATGTGTCTTTTTTTCTGCGACAGTGAGGATTCAATTAGCAACCAGCTGCGGGTAAAGTGATAAATGTCAGAGAATCAATTCCATTCCAATTGTACTTTGTAACTGGTGGGTAACTACTACATAGTCAACATGAAGTAGATAACAGCCCCATCATGACGTGTTCGATTAACAACAGCCCACTCCAGCAACATCTACCTTATGTCCTTCGTTAGTACTTGTGTCAGAAGCAAGAAGAGTTGGGTCATGGAAGCCGTTGGACCCGATGACCTTGCAGTGACGTAGTGTCGGTCCCGCAGCCGATCCTCGCCGCGCCGGAGCAGCATAGCTCTGTGGCTATCTGCACATACCTCTACTACACAAACAATATATGAGAGAAGTAGTAACAATACAAACCTCTACAATTGAATCAAGTACCCAGATCATCTGATTCGCACAAGCAAAAACACCTAATAATTCATAAGTAAAACAAACAAGAAAACAAAAAAAGAACCGACTGCACCACCCGACGAAGAGGAGAAGAAGACCGAAGCCGGACCCTAACCCCCCAAAAGACGTCATACCCTGTGACACTGCCTAGTTAGTTAGCCACTTGCACTCATTACTTTCTCTTTGCCCAGCCTAACAACCAAAGGTTTCATTTCCAGCTTCAACTCATCTACAATCTATAAGTACCTGTCTGTTGTCTCCCTCCTGTACCGGATTTCATTCAAGCTGCGAACAACAATAACAAGCATTCCATTCGAATTGTCTGTCTATACCTTCTGAAGAAAGTTCATACATACATACATACATTCACCATGTCGAAGAACCCTACCGCTCTCTACCTCGGCATTGCTGCCCTCGGCGCCGGTGGCTATTACATGTACCGCGCTGGAGGCGATCCCAAGGTTGCGAAGGAGGAGATGAGACGTATGCTAGCCACTTCTTTCTTTTCATCGTTGACGATGGGTGTTTGCTAATGCTGGATGTTCGATGGTATTATAGATGACGCCCATCTCGCCCGTCTCAAGGCACCCACAGGCGATCAAGCCGAGAAGGCAGGTGAAAAGGCAGCGTATGAGGCACGGTTGAATGTTGATGAGGCGGTATGTCATACCCTTCTTCTCTTTTTATCACATGGTGTGAGACGATGAATGCTAATGATATTGTGTGATGATGGTGATAGATCGATACCGCCAGCAAAGACGCCAAAGATAGCATGAACCGTCTGGAGAAAATTGGTCGCGACAAGACGGCTGAGTTGCGCTCCGGGGCTGAGAAGTTGGAGGGTAAGGTTGAGGAGAAGGCAGCGGAGGCGAAGGGGGCCGTGTCGGGGTGGTTTGGAGGGAAGAAATAATCTTGAAGCCTCTTGGAAGTGATTTTATATGATTGATGGTGAGGAGGTGTAGGAAGGGTGGTTGATTGGAAAACGAGGCTTAGCTGGGCTGGGCTTTATGATGTTGATGCCTTCTTAATATGCATCGTTTTTATAATTATTCTGATGATAAGAATGACGAGTTGCGTCTTGTCTGGATATGTTGTTCATGTACTTAACTACGTGTATCTGGGTTAAGGTGATGGTGTTATGTTAATGGATGATGCATTTATCTACCATCTTCTCTCTATGTCTGAATACTGGTGTCTGTATAGGTTGGATTATGGTTAAGTGGGATAGTTACGTAGTTGTGCGGAGCCAGAGTATGACCTAGTTAGTAAGGTTAGATGACTACGGTCTAGCCAACTACCCAACTAAAGTGCAAAAATAGTGGGGAGAGAGAGACAGAGGGAGCAATGTTCTAGAGCATACCTCCGACCCCAATCTGCAGGACTTAGTCTAGACTACAGTGCGGGGGGTTACGGTATGCTGCATTCCGAGGCTGATTATTGCTGTAGAGACTGAGAAATATCAACATTCATTCTAGTCATATGAGACCAAGAAAGTATGGCTTATATTGAGAAAACAACAATCTCTTTCAAGTGAATAAGTGTATGATATAACCCTCTTCTGCATCCATCAAAAGTCAATGTGATCATGACCCGCAGCTAAAGTTCCAACTCAAAACTAATATTACCCTTTCCGGCCAACACGGATACGCCAAAGACACCAGACGCGCCTTGATCGCGTCGCGCGTGAACTCCACCTAAAATCCACGCTACCCGCTGTTACCCATCCATTTGTCCCATCCCTTAAAGAAAAAAGAATAATCATTCCCCGTTTTAGTGGATTTTCTCTAACACTCATATTATCTTCTTCCTCCTTTCCCCAGACTTCCCATACATACACTACTACTACTTATATCCTATCTTATCTTAAGGGTCTAATTGTTTAATAATTACTCTATGATACGCCAATAGGATTCCTATCCCTTAATTTCCTCATTTTAATAATCGGAAACCGCGATGCCGCGCACTTATTCCACAAGGCAGGCGGCCAGAGGCCTGCAACAGCAGCAGCAACCAGGCATCCAGAGCTTCGCAAGAGCAACTAAGCCCGGCGTTGTAGCTCCTCCCTCCTTATCGGATATTAAGAAGCCCGCTACGACAACAACGAATGTCCCGGTCACGCCTTCCAAGAAACGCAAACTAGTCGAGCTCGAAAACGTCGACTGCCGGGGTCCCCAGGGAGTGGAAAGCACGGATGCGGTCACGCCTTCCAAGTCTCTTCGATTGGGAGAATTGACCTTGAATACGCCTAGAAGTGGACATTATGCACGGTCATCGGTGTCAGTGAGGAGGAGCGGCTCGGCTGCTACTGCTGTTCCTGAGCAGCCGCCGAGTACCCCCTCGAAGCGCACAGGTGCTAGGAAGACAACCACAAAGCCAGCTCCTGTGAATCGTCGTGCAGCATGTGTGGAGGATCTCGTAAACCTGCATGGAGCGTTCCTGAAGGCTGTTGCGCTTCATGCTATGCACAATGGTGTTACTGCCCCTGCCGACCTGAGAGAACTGCTCCCTACCATTGAACGACTCTGGAAGAAGCGGAAGGTGGTAATTAAGGATCTGCAACGACTCCTTTGGGTTCTGGACCAGGAGCCCTCATCGACAGCGTTTCCCGGATATCGGATCGCGAATTATGGACTGGGAAGGGTGTGTTTGGAGCGAATTGTACGGGAGGGCGAGGAGCGGACGAGCGAGAGTGAATTGCAAGAGCGATTTGAGCAGAGCGTGGATTTGCTTTGGGAGAAGGCATTGGATGCGGTGGACGGAGACGAATCGAGGGTGGATTTCGTCAACACGCTGGGCGTTGCGACGATCCAAGAGTCGTTGACACCGTTCACCACGTTCCGGAAGGGACAGCAACGGTTGCAGGACTTGAGGGGCGGGGTGATTCGACTGAAGACGGAGAAGTTACGTGCAGATGGGAAGGATGATGTGCCAGAGAAACCGATCGATGCGGCAAGTACGCGGCGGAAGGGGTTACTGGAGCGCATCAAGGATAAGCAGCTGCGACAGGCGACGTTGCCGCCGCCGCCGTCGAAGCAGGAGCTGCTAAGGAGGGCAGCTGCGGAGCGCGTGGAGGAGGTTTCGGGGGTTCTGGCGCTTCTGAGACCTGCTGGGTATGTTGGGACCGGAGCGAAGGCCGTGATGGCTGCGCAGCGGACGCCGTTCCGGATCGAGATGATTGCGCAGCACGTCCGGGATTCTGTGCGGAGTCCGATATCCCAGCAGGAAGTGGAGATTTGTTTGGAGATTCTGGCCCGGGAGGATATTGCCGGGGGGTGGGTGAATCTCGTCACGGTGAATCAGATGAAGTCTGTGGTTCTTAAGTCATGTGCGGATGTCCAGCCCAAGGAGATTGGGGCCAAGGTGGCCCAGTTGAAGCTTGGCTGGGAAGGGTCCGAGGCGCAGAAAACTGTTGCTTCTGCTGCTTGATATGGTTACGTTGGATAAAGCTGTGTCTTTCGTTTGGATGGATGTTCTGTTTGATACCTCATCTGGGTGGCCTGGTATGCCTCCGGCATTATGATTGCATTGTCAGCGGTATGTAGCATTAGCATATGTATGTAATGATAGTATAAAAACAAGTATTACAACTATAACTGTGCTTTTCCTATCCGTATATCCAAGTGTATTCTTTCCTCATCTTCATGTCCATACCTCAGGCAGCAGATCCCTTAATTAACCCGGCGCGCGGACGCGTATACACGTGACCGCGTTTTCCGCAGCGCGTCGGCGGCCATACCTATCAACTATCAACTATCCGCAGCTTAGCTTTGAGCCCATACCTCCAACGACCGACAAGCAGGCGCACAAGTCTCTTTCCTCGTTGGAGATAGACTATAGCATCATGTCTTCTCGACCAGATCTTAAGGTAAGCTCCATCTGCTCTAAGAAATTTTGAAAAGAGAAACTGGCTGACATTGGACCAATCGTACTATCTAGGTGGACGACGAAGTCGGCTTCATCCGCTTCTACCGCTCCATTTCTTCCTCCTCCGACAACGACAACAACAATGAGACAATTCGAGTTTTCGACCGCGGAGACTGGTACTCCGCCCACGGCGCCGAAGCCGAGTTCATCGCTCGCACCGTTTACAAAACCACCTCTGTGATCCGCAACCTCGGCCGGAGCGACACAGGCGGCCTGCCCTCCGTGACGATGAGTGTGACTGTATTCCGCAATTTTCTGCGCGAGGCGCTATTTCGACTCAATCGGCGAGTGGAGATCTGGGGCTCTGCGAGCGGGCGCGGCGGACAGTGGAAACTCATTAAGCAGGCTAGTCCCGGAAACTTGCAGGATGTGGAAGAGGAATTGGGGAGTGTGGGTGGATTGAATATTGAGGCCGGGGCGCCGATCATTCTGGCTGTGAAGATATCTGCGAAGGCCGGGGAGGCGAGGAGTGTGGGGGTTTGTTTTGCGGATGCGAGTGTTAGGGAGCTTGGTGTGAGTGAGTTCTTGGATAATGATGTCTATTCGAATCTGGAGTCGTTGGTGATTCAGTTGGGAGTGAAGGAGTGTCTTGTGCAGATGGATGCCGGGAGGAAGGATGTGGAGCTGGGGAAGGTGAGGAATATTATGGACAGTTGTGGGATTGCAGTGTCGGAGAGGCAGAGTGGTGACTTTGGGGTCAGAGATATCGAGCAGGATTTGACGAGGTTGTTGAGGGATGAGAGGTCTGCGGGGACGCTGCCGCAGACTGAGCTGAAGTTGGCGATGGGTTCCGCGGCGGCGCTGATAAAGTATCTCGGCGTTATGACGGATCCGTCCAACTTCGGTCAGTATCGTCTGTATCAGCATGATTTGTCGCAGTTCATGAAGCTGGATTCGTCGGCGCTGCGGGCTTTGAATCTCATGCCGGGTCCGCGGGACGGATCTAAGTCGATGAGTCTGTTCGGGTTGCTGAATCATTGTAAGACGCCGGTAGGAAGCAGGTTGCTGGCGCAGTGGTTGAAGCAGCCGTTGATGGATAAGGCTGAGATTGAGAAGAGACAGCAGCTGGTGGAGTCGTTTGTGATGGACACGGAGCTTCGGCAGACGATGCAGGAGGAGCATCTGCGCTCGATCCCGGATTTGTATCGCTTGGCGAAGCGATTCCAGAGGAAACAGGCGACATTGGAGGATGTCGTGCGTGTGTATCAAGTCGCCATTCGCCTGCCGGGTTTTGTTGCGTCGCTGGAGAATGTGATGGATGAGCAGTATCAGACGCCTCTGGAAGCGGAGTATACGTCTAAGCTGCGCAGCCATTCGGATAACTTGGCAAAGCTGGAGGAGATGGTTGAGACGACGGTGGACTTGGATGCGTTGGAGAACCACGAGTTCATTATCAAGCCTGAGTTCGACGAGAGCTTGCGCATCATTCGCAAGAAGTTGGATAAGCTGCGTCACGATATGGACTCGGAACACCGTCGCGTGGGCCGGGATCTGGACCAAGAAGTCGACAAGAAGCTGTTCCTGGAGAACCATCGTGTGCATGGCTGGTGCTTCCGACTGACTCGCAACGAGGCAGGCTGTATCCGCAACAAGAGAGAGTACCAGGAGTGCTCAACCCAGAAGAACGGTGTCTACTTTACGACTTCGACAATGCAAGCGCTCCGTCGCGAGCATGATCAGCTGTCTTCCAACTACAACCGCACCCAGACTGGTCTGGTTAGCGAGGTTGTTGGTGTAGCTGCTTCCTACTGCCCTGTCCTGGAGCAGCTTGCAGGCGTTCTAGCTCATCTCGATGTTATTGTGAGCTTCGCGCATTGTGCAGTACACGCCCCTACGCCCTATGTCCGCCCCAAAATTCACCCGCGCGGTACTGGAAACACGATTCTGAAGGAGGCGCGGCATCCCTGCATGGAAATGCAGGATGATATTTCATTCATCACCAACGACGTGTCGCTCATTCGTGATGAGTCTTCCTTCCTGATCATTACCGGTCCCAACATGGGTGGTAAATCGACCTATATCCGACAGATTGGCGTCGTTGCGCTGATGGCTCAGACGGGCTGTTTCGTCCCCTGCTCCGAGGCGGAGCTGACTATATTCGACTGTATCCTTGCTCGTGTTGGTGCGAGTGACTCGCAGCTCAAGGGTGTGTCGACTTTCATGGCCGAGATGCTTGAAACCTCAAACATCCTCAAGTCCGCGACCTCGGAGTCCTTGATCATCATCGATGAACTTGGTCGCGGAACGAGCACATACGATGGTTTCGGCCTTGCATGGGCTATCTCAGAGCACATCGTCACCGAGATTCGCTGTTTCGGCCTGTTTGCAACTCACTTCCACGAATTGACGGCCCTGGCCGATCGCTACCCCAAGTCGGCCAAGAACCTACATGTAGTGGCTTTCATTGGTGATGGCACAGGCGATGAGGAGAGCAAAGATTCGAAGCGGGACCAGGTCACGCTACTGTACCGCGTCGAACCGGGCATCTGTGACCAGTCATTCGGTATTCACGTCGCTGAATTGGTTCGCTTCCCGGAGAAGGTGGTCAACATGGCGCGACAGAAGGCAGACGAGCTTGAGGACTTCACTTCCTCCGGAGCACAGGGACAAGAGTCCAATATGTCACTTGACAAGTACTCGCAGGAAGAAGTTGAGGAGGGAAGTGCTCTCCTCAAGGACATGTTGCTGAAGTGGAAGGAAGCAATCGAGGCACCCGGCAAGGACCTGACGGTTGAAGAAAAGCGCCAGATCATGCGCGACCTTGTCAACAGTGATCCGAAGTTACAAGCGAACAAAGTGTTCCAGGGCATTAAAGCTCTGTAAGTCATGGGTACGAGTTTGCTGCCATTCAAGTTTATAGCGTCTGGGAGTTCGGAATGGGATTATTTGTATGTTGGCATGGGTCAATGGGTAAATGTCTAGAAGAATTTCTTTGTTAAATCTAGTTTAAGGCGCACAATACAAAAGCATGCCTCAAATCTTCATCTACATCGTACTGTGTAGTAGCATACATGTATACCCAGTCACGTGGGACCGCGGAGATCTAGACGCCTCAGGGTTGCGGTCCGCATCTTCCCCGTCGCCCACTCCGTGCCTTGAGACTTCCAGCTTGCCGGTTGATTGAGAAGCTCTCATTGTCTTTGATCTCCTCTTGTATGACTTGTCAGCCTGTCTTGTGCGATCGTCACTCTTTTTCGGCAATTTCGCTTCCGCTTCCAGCCCTCTTCACTCCCGTCAGCAATGCGCGCAAACTGAAGCGACCACCCGCCGGACAGCTTGATTCATGCACCCCTTTTCCATCCTCACTCTCGGTATCTTCGTAGCGGGCTACATCACCGCGAGGTGGGATCTTGTTACTCGCCTATACGAATTGGCTATATTCGCCTGGGATCACGGCGTTGTGGTATGCTTCGTTCTGCTACCTGTTCCTTCGCGCAATCGCGGTAACCGAACAACGGACGGGCTAACTTCTCCCTCGACTATAGACACGGACCGCCAAGGGTTTCCTCCTCTTATCAGTATTCTTCTTCCTTCTAGTACTTCCTATCAATCATATAGCTGCGACTGAGGGTGAATTGGTATGCTACTATCGCAGTGGCTGGCTTGCCGTGCTGTTGCGGAACGGCCATACAGCTATGAGATCCCGAACAAGGCTGATATTCTTGATTAGCACCCTCGATACGTGCACCTGGGCGTCTCCGCGCGCGAACAACTACGCCGTCGAGGCTCCTTTTAATCGCGGTTGGAGGATGTCAACATGCTCATGAGCGATGGGTTGCTACGGGTATTTTGGCCATACGATCTTCCCCGGTCATCGTCGCCAGGAGTGATTGTTGGATGGCGGAATTCAGAGGTGGACTTTTTCGTTTTGACGGTCTTGGAAGATGTGGAGGTAAAACTGGGTTATACTGTGTTCATGCTGGGAGCGAGAGGCAGCTAACATTTGGCCGATAGCCCCGGAATGTCGACAACGCTTTGCGGGCGGGGATACTTTTCCGCAATAGCCCCCATCCTATCGTGCGCATATTCGCTCTATGTGGACGTTCGGCTATGCATGTCCTAGGATCGACTAATTCGCCAGATCCGCCAACGGCTTTCAATCCGTCCCATCTTTATGTTACTACGAGTTCGTCAGGCAAGGTCCCTCGGATCTTCTGTCCGCCGGAAACAAACCTGTCTGTCCAGGTTATCATGTTTCATCGGCCTCATCCGACCAGGATGGAATACATGTCTCTGGAACCGATCTCTCTGGCATTGGGCGACAAGGTGTTTGGCTCAGATAAGTCAGATGCTGTATCCGACAAGATTGATACTGAAGAGGAGTCGGACAAGGCTCAAGCTGGAATGCTGGTGGAGAAGTTGAAGCTCCACACGGTAGTCAAGCATGTTCCGTCGTCTAAAGAACAGGCACTCCCCCTCATCATCAACCAGGTCAATTGCGCTTATGAGATGGGAAAGCTTATGGAGAAGAATAGCCATTTGGTAGGCATCCGTGTCAAGAGAAGCATGAGTGTGGGTGAGCGGGTTGTAGAATCCGCTACTACGTTGTGGGATCTCTTCGTTCTCGGCGTCTCTTATGTCTTCTGGCAGTGGATCTGGCCTGTAATTACCCGCATATTCATTGTTGGGCTTGTCTTCCATCGCACGATTGCAGAGATTGTCCTGCAGATTCTCGAATGGCGCGCTCGCCCTGATGCCGCTGCTCTGAAAGACATATCTGCGACAGCTCAGCAGGTGGATATTCGATTACAGCAGTTCTGTTACTGGCCCATACAATATGTGAAACTCCGCCAGAGGAAAGATAATTGGGAGAGTGTGACTACGAGTCATCCGGACTACATCCGCTTCTACAACAGCTTGTGGCTTGTCGCCAACGATGTGATTATTGGAATTGCACTGGGGTCATACATTATCGACAATGCCAACTGGGTCGCCTTTCAGATCAGTTTCATCTTGACAGGCTACACAGTGGAAGGGCTACAGGGTACTATTTCCTGGCTCATGGACTGGCCGGCTGGTCTTAAGCTCAATAACGAACTCGCCGCGTTCTTGGGTGACCTTTTCTTGTGGGTCATAGAAAATTGGGCGGGTAAGCTTGGATTCCCAGTCCTCTTAATGTTTTATTTTGGGCTAATTAAACCATAGCTTGCATTGCCAACTTGCAACCTTACCTACCACATATCATTTACGTTGTCGGCTGTTCCAGTTTCGCCGGGGCAAGTATGCCAATTGCCCTGTTTTCCGACCTCATATCTATATTGACAGTGCATATCTACTCTTTCTACATCGCTTCTGCCCGGATTTTTAACTGGCAACTTACCATCATTATCTCGCTTTTCCATCTTTTCCGCGGCAAGAAGCGAAACGTGCTTCGCAACCGTATAGATTCATGCGATTATGATCTTGACCAACTACTTCTTGGGACCATCTTGTTCACCGTTCTTTTCTTCCTCCTACCCACGGTTATCGTCTTCTATCTCGCCTTCGCGAGCGCGCGGATGTTGATCATTTCGCTTAAGGCAGCTCTCGATACCTGCTTGGCATTCTTGAATCATTTCCCGCTTTTTGCACTGATGCTCAGAGTCAAGGACTCACGGAGACTGCCAGGTGCGTTACGTTCAGGTCTTATCGAAGTCCAATTAGCTAATTGCATTCTCAGGTGGGATACATTTCGAGCTTCGTGAAGAGCACGACAAGTCCTCGACAAGCAAGTCGAGCGTCACTGTGCCTTATATTCACCTTGAGGTTAGCAGCCAATTCCCACTGAGCCATCAAATGCTAACCTAAACAGTCTATCCCTCTTACTCTCCGTGCCATGTTCGATCAGTACTTCCAACTGGGTCATCGCCTACGGAAACATTATCTTTCCCCACAAGTCATCTTCTGCCTTGTGACCGGCCGCTTTGTGCCTCCTATCCACCGCCGCAACCTGTACGGCATGCAGTACAGCATGCTTCCTGCACGCCGGGCGAGCATGACTGAGGTATGGTCGATGCTGACACAACCTCGCAAGACCAGTAGTAGCAGCAGCAGTTCCTCGTCCATGGTTGGAGGCATGGGAACTGCAGCGAATGGGATACTGAAGGTTCCAGGGGCGTTTGGCCAAGGCGAATTGAGGAGGCGAGGGCATCGATAGTATATGATTCATGTCGCATTAGATAATAATCTAGTATATAATGTTGATACACGATATAGAGACGGGTTGCAAGATCAAGCTTTAACCTTCAGTATATGCTTCATATATAGTACAACCTAGCTAGATACAGTATTGCTCGATACCACAGTTAGAACTCCTGCCATGATAGCAAAAGCGTCTAGAGAGATGCACCCAAAACGCCAGAATGACATGTGTTAATAATACAATCGTAGACTCGTCTTCTCTCGACAATGAAACACCCGATAGGAGAGTCAGATACAGAACAAAATAAGATGAGATGAGATGAGATGAATGCTTCGCTGGGCGGGGTTTCTGGACCAACCCTATGTCGTCGGAGAGGAGAGGTCCATCGTAACCAACATCTCTAATGCAAGAAAAACACATCGGAAGAGGAACGAAAGGAAACGAAAGGAAACGAAAGGAAACGAAAGAAAAGATGGATAAAAAATTGTGAACACAACGCATCAGCTTTTCCGCGTGTATTCAGCTTCGCTCTCCTTCGCACTCTTGCGAGCATCATCAAGCATGGTGTCGATACCCCGTTCTTTCAGTGCGAGCTTTTAGATAAGATTAGTTAGGTAACTTTTGAGAGCTGGTTTCAGCTGGGCCATACATTCAGACAAGCCCTGTACTTTTTGAAAAGCTCGTCGCAATCATTAGAGGCGGTGTTGCCACGGAGGTACTCTGCGGGTCTTTGGTGAGTTATATGCTTATTTGGGGCAAGGCACATAAGACTTACTTTCGCTGTACCATTTCAAGAAGCATGTGTCATATTTTCTACTCAAATTGTTAGTTGGAGATAAAATATGTGTCGAGGTGTGCTGGTGAAGGAGTCGTACTCTTTGATATCATTGCACTCGGGGGCGATTGATGCTGACATCTTGGGTCGGATGAATCGGACAATTTCTTCCACAGATAATTTAGGGTATGAGATAGAGGAATCTATTTTTTGTCTATGTATAGATGCTGAATCCTCGAGTGCATGTAAATGAAACCTGCTTTCCAGTTGAGATCATCTTCATTGCACCTTATGTAATCCATCTTCGAGATCACTCGTGATGATCACTAGTACTATTCAAGCAGGCGGTCAGCATCAACCGGCGCGACGATTTTCTCCACCTCCGACTGCTTTTTTTTCTTATCCAGGAAAGACAAGTCCACTCCCCATTGCTGCTGCCGCCAGAGTCCAACGGGTTTGTCTGTCTGGTCTCTGCTTCTCAACATGGATTCCACAGCAGATTTCGGTTCGTTACAGCAACAGGTGCAGTCGTCCCTGATGCAGGTGACGCGCACCGCCGGTCAACTTTCAGCCGAAGATCTCGATTTCCATCGCACCTCTAACGCAGAGGTCTCCGATTCCCTGGACGAGCAGAGCAACCGACTCTTGTCGCTCACTTCGTCCATCCTGAAAGCCGCCACCGCCGGGACCGATATTTCCGCGCCGACTTTGGACGACGAAGATTCCCTCGAAGACAATTGGCGCGGTGTTGTGGATGTTATCGATGCGCTTTTGGAAAAGGCCGACGCGTGCTTGGATGAATTTACTGGTGTCATTAAGAAGCTGAGCCCGTCGCAACAAGATCAGGCTGCCGCTGCCGCTGCGAAGGCCGCGAAGAAGCAACCCGCCAAATTTCCGACCATCTATGACTACGGCCCGTCGAAGATCCCGAAGCCGCAATTGCTGTTCGAGCGCAAGGCCGATAACACCGATACCGCGCCCTTCAAGCCGCTGCTTAAGACGAAGCCCCATGCTGTCGTTTCGTTGAAGGACTCGTTGAAATTGTCCGATTCTGCGGTCGGATATGTCAACCCATATGAGACGGAGATCCGTGCCGCGAAGTACCCCGCTTCGTCGTACAGTGTTTCGCCGCCTGTGGATTATCAGCCGTGGGAGTCGACAAAGGCCACTTTTGTGGATACCCAGGAAGGTGTGAAGGAGATGTTGGAGGAGCTTAAGGCTGCCAAGGATATTGCGATTGATTTAGAGCATCACGATGTGCATTCGTACCAGGGTCTTGTTTCCTTGATGCAGATTAGCACTCGTGATAAGGATTGGGTTGTCGATACGCTTAAGCCGTGGAGGGAGGAGCTGCAGGTTCTCAACGAAGTGTTTACGGATCCCAACATTCTTAAGGTCCTTCACGGTTCCTCGATGGATATTATTTGGCTTCAGCGCGACTTGGGGCTGTATGTCGTTGGCATGTTCGATACATACCATGCTGCGTGCGCGTTGAACTACCCGAAGCGCAGTTTGAAGTTCTTGCTGCAGAAGTTTGTTAACTTCGAAGCCGATAAACGTTACCAGATGGCTGACTGGCGCATTCGGCCGATCCCGGAAGGCATGTTCGACTACGCTCGCTCCGATACTCACTACCTTCTTCACATCTACGACCACATTCGCAATGAACTTGTCGAAAACTCCCTACCTGATAACAACCTTGTCGACTACGTCTTGGAGCAGTCGAAGAAAGAGGCTCTGCAAGTATACGAGCGTCCTGTCTACGATGCTGCTACTGGTCAAGGACCTGGCGGTTGGTACGACCTCCTTTCTCGCAATTCGATCGTGGTCAACCGGGAACAGTTCGCCGTGTTTAAGGCAGTACATCAATGGCGCGACGAGGTTGCCAGAGAGGAAGATGAAGGCGTGCAGTGTGTATTCCCGAAGCACGTTCTCTTTCGGGTTGCTCACACTATGCCGCTCGACTTGGGCACCCTGTTCCGGACATTGTCGCCCGTGACGCCAATTGTCCAGAACCGCGCTGTAGACCTTCTGGAAGTCATCAAGAAGGCGAAGGATGAGGGTGCTGAAGGCCCTGAATGGCGTGACGTGTATGTCAAGCCAACCAGGGGTACACCAGCCGCACCGGCGACACAGGCAGTCGATGTCGCATCCCAATCCCCAGCAGAGGCCAATCTCCCCACTGTTTCTCGTTACGAGGTATCCCAGTTCTGGGGCTCCGTTCTGGAATCGCAAGAACCCCCAACGGTCCCTGAATACTCCGCCGTTGCCTCGGCCGAAGCTCTACGTCTTTCACTCCCTCTCCCGCCTATGCCTAAAACCGTCTCTGAAGCCCGCGAGAAACTTGCACCCGCTCAACCTCAGACCCCGAAACCCGCTACCTCTGCTCCCGCCCTCAAGGAAGAAAAGAAAGAGGAGGATGAGAACAAATATTTCACCGTCAAGGAAATGGGCGGCCCCCGTAAGCGCAAGGCCGCTCCCGCAGAGACAGTCGAGCAATTGCAGTCCGCCTCATCAGAAATCGATGGCCCCACAACAGATGCCAGCTCCTCGTTGGACATTGAAGATAAGCCATCCAAGAAGCAGCGCCGCAAGGAGAAGAAGAATAAGGCCGCAGCACAACCTGAGTCTGCCTCCAAGGAGGACGGAGACGAGGGAGAAGAGGAAGCCCCCTTCAACTACGAGTCCGCTGCTTCTGTCTTCAATGCCAACCCCAAGGCTACTTCAGGACTCCCGTCTAGGCGTCGCTATAACCCCTATGCGAAGGTGCTCGATGCCCCGTCGGGAGTGCGGAAACAGAAACGCGAGACTGCCGGAAAGGCGTTTACGTTCCGGTGATTTGTTAATTGTGATAGAAAGGAGTGTTGTTTCTTTGTCAAAGGAATGGTGCGCAAAAGCATGGGCATGGACATAGTGTTTGTAAATGCATAGCGATACCCGGTTTTGAATCTAACTTCAAATCAATTCAATTTTATCTAGTCCAGTCCGTTCCAATTGTATTATTTGTCAATACTAGTTTTCAGTAGCGTCGCGTAGCTCACCATACCGCCAACCACATCCATCCTCTGCAATGTTAGTATGTAACTAACCAACCACCTCCTGCATCCACCAACCAACCAACCAGACACTCACGCCTTCTGCTTCTCCTTCCTCTCCTTACCACCAGCCAAAGTCTTCCCTCTCTGCTTAACCATGTACGAATACATCATGGGCGAACCTATACATAAATCATCAATAAACCACCATCCCATACCACCTACAAATCGACATCAACGAGAAGAAAGGGAAAAACTCACCAGGCCCATAAAGAAACAGAAAGAAAACGAACAACGCCTGAACAGGTATGCTATTCGTAACGCGCAGCGCCCGGAACATGAGCCACCATTCGCTTCCGATGCCGATGGGGTAAAGGATCAGGAAGAGGGAGTATCTAAATCCATTAGTTAAATCATGTTGTTTATATGCATAGGGCACAATGGAAGGAGAGAAATGAAGAGTAAGTGCATGCATGCATACCTCAACCACCTCAACAAACCCGGCACCGGCGCACCGGCACTCAGGACCGCGAAATAAGAATACCGAATTGCATCTGCGAAGGACCATGCCAATAGCATGTACTTGTATGCTAGCGAGGGGCTGGTGGTCTCTGGGTAGGCGTAGTTGATGGCCCAGACTTGGACGCTGCGGGCGAAGATTTGGGTGAAGGTTGTGAAGATGGGGGAGCGGGTTAGGCCTTTTCTTTGCGGTTAGTTGTTGGTGTTTGGTGTTTGGTGGTGGGAGTTGTAAGAGATTAGGCTTGACTTGCCTAATGCAGCATGTAGGATTTCAAGAATTGCGATGGTTTGGGTCCATCTTGTCCAGGGTTCGAGGGTAGCGTAGGTTGTTTGGGGGGATTGGAAGGGGGAGAGGATGATGGAGGAGAAGATGTAGACCCAAAGGAGGGCGTTGATGGTGTTGTAGGTTACTAGGTAGGATGTTCTTAGGGAGGGCATATTGTCGGATTGAGGTATTGACGTGGTGATGGTGGTATTGGAGGAGATTGGGGGAATGCGGTGCTGAAGAAACGGAGGAAATACAACTCCGTTAAGGTGGATATTTTGCATGTGATTGCGGCTGAAAGAATAGCTGCGGGTAATGAAGAACTATCGAATTTTCTCCGGCATTGCCGGTGATGTCGTATGTGTGTTTTTCTAGGGCTAAATTTGACATGTATATCTCATCATTGTTGGATTTGCATTTAAGCTTATCGGAGACAAATTAGGGTTCATGCAGGAATGCGCAGGGGTTCGTACAGCCCGGTGGATGAAAGGGCTTTGTTCGGGGAGATTCAATGGCCATTCGGGTGCCTAGGGTCCACTTTTCGGGGAGAAGTAGTATATGTTTCAGTAGTATTGATTGATACATAGGTTGTATGCTGTTGTTAAACTCGTGCTTTTCCCTTCCCTTATAATAGTCACCTGACTGAGTAATGTTGCCTGATGTCGCTTGTTCATTGTCTCCAAAAGACATACATTCCTCTCCTAGTGTCGAAGCAATAGTGGTAGCACCTGCTAGCCCCTTCTATCTTTTTGTCTTGCCTGGAAAGCGCTCACGGGAAGTCTTATTCCTACATCAACGTCTGGCTATTTCCGATGCAATCATTCAACGCTGCTCCAGATTACTTAGGGACAATCCACTTCTCTCACGCAGCAAGAAGACCAATTCATGGAAACTACCGTCATGAAACTTTCATAATGGATATCTCCTTAGCATGTCCTCGATTGAGGCATTCTGTCACCCCCGTGAGTCCTTCTCGAACAACTATAAGAAGAGGCAAGTAACCATAGAAATCTCCTTCTCTTCCCAGCAACACGCCTCTTCAATCTTCTATCGCCTAGGAATTAGCAAAAAGCAAACCTCGAAAAACTAAAAACTTCTACAAAAAAAACGTAGTAGCGCCTTCACTTACAAAATGGCGTCAAGTCATTCTGCGGTGAATCCGGGAGTTACTGGACCAAGTCTCTCCGACTTTCCCGAAAACGTTCGGAACAAGATCACTCTGCTTGATATTCCTGCCGTGGAAGTGCATGCTTTCGTCGAAAAGGAATGTCCTCAAATGCTACAGAAAATTGCACCATATGGAGCTAATTGGATGAGACATGTCATGTACAACACCATCCCCAAGGAGATCCGAGTCTACGCGTATGTCCACTATGACATGGTCCAACCAGACTGGTACAAGAATTATGGCCTCGCGGCTCTCATATTCCGTTACAACACTCACAAAGTTGAGTTGGAGCAGGAAGTATCTGAGGAGCAGGCCCGCAGCATGTTGTGGTTCTATGCCCTCGTCCGATTGTATGCCCATAGTTTGACTGAAAACACAATTGAGCGACAAACAGGAAAACATGGTAGGCCCACGTCGAGGACTGCTTCTAGGACTGAGTTGCTACGAGTCGAACGTGCCCTCTACATACATGATATTCTATTGCAGGCGATGACCACCATACCCCGCCACACTATGACTCGCATGGAAGCCAATGCTCCTTGGAAGAGCTTTCTAGATAATTTCACTGGCTGGATGCTGTATCAGGTGATAACTGTGAATAAGATTCTTCACAATGATGGTACGTGATCAGACTAAGGTCTTTCTGGTACGGAAGCGGGAATACTAATTGATTTAATAGATGCAGCGAGGTGCATTGCCGATAATGTGGAGCTGGAAAGCTCTCTCCGCTCTTTCTCTGAGAAAGAAGGTTGCAACTATCTGGTGAGCTCTGGAGCCCAACATTTAAATGTATTGTGAGCCCTAACTATCTGTAGATGGAAGGAGGATTGGCGTTCAAGCGCACATTGGACCAAAAATGGCATCAGGGAGGGCTGGATGCTGAAGAAAAGTTTCGCTTCAAGTGCTGGAGGGCTGCTGGCGATAGAATATTTGATGCCATTTGGGGAAAGCTAGAAAACAGCGATCCCAAGTCCAATAAGCAGAAATTTTCTCCAAATACTGACCCAATGCTCAAAAGGATGTGTGATCCGTTTGTATTCATCGAGGAGGATAATGGCCCACACCGTCTCTGGTACGAGATTGCGGAGGAACAGCCTGCTAATCCAGATCTAGAGATGGCACTTTTCTTCACCGGTTCTGGCCACCCGCAATACATGCTCTTCATGTGGGATGAAGACCGGCTGCGGGACATGGGCTACCTCTCGGGTGACGACAGTTCTTGAGAACAGAGTGACCGTGCTTGCATCCTACCTACGGCTTGAGATCCCCTGGGAGCTTGGTATCAATAGTCGTTCCTTTTCTTACTTGCTTACTGCCAGAAAATAAGCTCTCATAAAATCCAACATACTTTTGCTTCATTGAATAACTATGGCTCCATTCCTTGTAGACCGCTTTTCTTTGGCTTTCCACTAACCAATTTAGAAGACAATTATATACCACACTAACTGTAGATCCTGTGCTCATAGC
Organism: Aspergillus costaricaensis CBS 115574; assembly: GCF_003184835.1. Classification (NCBI taxonomy): domain Eukaryota; kingdom Fungi; phylum Ascomycota; class Eurotiomycetes; order Eurotiales; family Aspergillaceae; genus Aspergillus; species Aspergillus costaricensis. The sequence goes on from NW_020291806.1 coordinate 846,307, forward strand.
CCCAACCTTCAGTACCTATCAGTATCAATCCCGAACAAAACCAACCCAACACAAATGATAAACACAAACACAAACCAACCAGGGGGGGGGATGCTATGCCAGACAACCTCCACTGACAGCACAACCACACACTGAAATTTGGGGTGCATAATGCACATATTGCAGACTGCATGCATTGCATATGTGTGTCACTTGTGGATGTACCACAGCAACAAAAATATGTGTGACCCCATATTATTGTGAAGGTGGTACACGGTTGATTAGTGTGTGCGTATGTGCATAAGCAAGCTTAATGCATTCAGTTATTTATGAAAAATAGTTAATTCGTTAGTTAGCTAGGACCAGTAGTAATCCGTGACATCCAATAAGCAGATTGCTGGATTTGCATGGCAGTGGATGATGTTTGCTTTTGACAGGTGCGGACTATCGAAGTTTAGTAGATTAGAGTTGGGGTTGGGCTGATTATCTACTATGGGTTCTTTCTGGATGGGGGAGGGCGGATATTGCTTTTTTCCCTTCATTTTCTTTTTCTTTTTACTCTCTCTGAAACTGTCTTGGTACGTAGGGATTTGAAGGTAGGAAGGAGGTCGGGATCTGAATCATAATTTCTTACTCGCTTATATTGCCGAATATGTAGATATATGAGTTCATCTACATCTACTATGTAGTAATTAATGTGGAGAAAATGAAGCTACTAATGACAATGACAAAGACAACGATGACGCTGACGCTGACGCTGACGAGATGTGATCACTGCTGATTACTACTGTAGGATCTGTGCGAGGTTGAGTTGGATCATGTCGATCATTTCCATCGTTTGCTCCTGTCGCAGGATCCATGTTAATATCGGGAGATCATTAACAATTAACATAAAATGAGGGATTTTTTGGGATTGATATCTATCTAGATAGAGTAGTAGTCAATCCTGGGGCGGGAACTATGTTATGTTTCAATTTCACGGTTCGCTTCACGAGTCATGCAGGATTGATATTTGCATTAGGTAGATTACTTACTTTGGTATTCCGTCTTTTTCTTTTTCTTCGGTTATTGTTTGTAGATGATTTATCATCATTTTATTACAACATCTCATTTTTCTTACTGTATTCCTGCCAAGCCCGGCAGTATGCACAGTGAGGCTTTAGAATGAAGAACCCCGGTCGATGTACATGCATACATTGACCCTGATTACCAAGAATTTAAGCCACAAGGGTAATTCACGGTTATTGACTGCTATTCTATTGTTGAAGATATTCAGGCCAAGAATAACAGACAATTAGATACAATGCAGTGGCAAACTCCACCATGGGTGCTTGGTATGCATCCAACTTGGCAGATAGCCGATCCCTGATAAGGAGGGAGTAGAATCTTTACTACGTATGGAACCCCCGCTCACGAGGGCAGGGCCAGTAGTTACCCACCGACCTTGATCGTATCTCAAATGTCTCGCATCGCAATGCTGCATCGTCATAGGCTTGCATTATCGCTCATCAATTCCACATAATTACCCGACTCCAAATTCCTAGACATGCTTTAGATCCTGTACTACGCGAGAATTGCAAATCTGCAGGCTAGATTTATCAAACAACTGTGGGAAAATTACTACGACTACAGCTGTACAGTTACTAGTAAATAGGAAGGGATCAAATCAAGCATGTCGCTTAGCTATGATAAAATGACTAACCAACTGATTCAGACCCCTCATCAGAAAAAGCCAATCAAATCACATCATCTCGACACATGAGATTTCGATTTCAAATTCTCCATTCTACGCGAAGCAAACAAACAATCAATCAATCCATCGTGTCAGGCGGGCCTAATGTACGTACTAAAAATGAAAAGCCACCAATGCTGCAGGTACCACACATGCAACTCCCGTCCAATCCATGGATGGGATGGATGACTCGAATCGCGCAAATCTGAAACTTGGTCCTTTTTAAGATTCAGTCATACTCCGCCCCCGGCAACTTCGTCTCACCAATCTTATCCCGGCAGTAGTGATTAGTGAACCGGTGGTACCAAACTCTCTCTCTCTTTCTCTCACTTTTCCCATCAAGTGTGTGTGTGTGGTTTGTGGCTAAAGTTAGATTGGAACTGGGCGCCCTGCAGGTAAACGAACTACGGAGTAAGTCATGCTCCCCCCCCCCTCTCTCCCCTCCTCCAGAATTTTGTGTTGCCCTGCCTGCCATGATGTCCTCCCATGACAGGATGATTGACCTATGGGGTCGTAACTCAAAAAAGCGATGTCATGCATGTGTAAATCGAGACTTTCTTGAGATTCTGTGCATTTTTTTATTTTTTATTTTCATATTTTTATTTCCTTTTCATCCCTCCACTTTCTCTCCGCACAGTTGCGTGTGCAGTAGTAAGTAGTTCAGACTAGTGCCGCGTCGCGTTGTCGAGTACGGAGTAGATCCCCTCTTTTTTTTTTTACTTCTCTCTTACTGTGCCAAACCCCCGACCTGACCGAGAGGAGTGAGTGGGTGTGGTGGCAACAGACTAGATACGGACTACGGGGACTCAGGTACCCGTGGACGGAGAAGCACTGGGCCAGGGGTAAAAACAGACAGAGACAGACAAAGCGAGCCAGCGGACGGATGGGGAAAAGGGACTGACTAAACTACAAAAGTATCTACAGCACTAACTAACTAACAACTACTCAGGTCATGCGAAATTAAACATTTCCTGCAAAACCTTGGAATGTGCCATGCGATGGGCTGATGCACTAAAAAGAAGATTAAGATATCATCTTAAGTTTTATGATTATTTTATTTATTTTCTTCTACTGTGTTAAATGGCTTGATTGTTGCTACTACTGTTGTACTACAGTTGCAAATGATGCTAGTCTCTCTTCTACTTGGTATTTCTATCTAGTTTGGTTTAGTGTCGCTATTTCTCTTCTTGCTTAGCTCCGAACCTAACCTACGCGCTACTAAACATTTATCTGCACCCCCCGGTTACGGTACGTGCAAGCCGTGGGCTCCGCTGGATTTTTCCCCTTGCGTCTTCTTGCATGGGCGACCATCCGACGGTCAAGAAGCGGCGGCAGACGATCATCCGGATATCATTATTTGGGGGAGAGGACGGGGGGGACGATCCGGATGATTGAATTAATTGATTAATGGATACTACTGTGATTTTACTGGTTTAATGGTATAATCGGAATTATTTGTTGGTTGTTTGGATAACGAAGTAATTTTTTCTTCTTTCATAAGAGGAATGGGGATGAGGATGATGTTAAGGGCGTTCGAAGGTTTGAAGGAGGGACTGCTGGAGAGGGAGGAGGGGGAGAAATAGTACCCAAAGCGGTAAATGGAATTGAACGAACGCTAATTTATTTTATTATCTCTCCGTCCATGGGTATAGGCCAGTTATTATATCCAAAACATCTGACCTGGAGAATGTCTCTAAATTCTTTGTCTTGGATTGACAGTCATGACGCATTGATTAATTCAACCTCGTCTCTGTCTGTCTTGTCTATCTCTCTCTCTCTGGCTGGCTGTCAGTCAGTCAGCTGGAAGCGGGATGGATTGACCAGTCCTTAAAAATCAGGAGGCGTGTGCTGTTAATGGTGGTGGTGATGGTGGGTGGGTAAAAATACTAACTAATAATCCCTGAGGGGAGGAACAGACCGACAGACCGACAGACCGACACACCAAGACCGTAGGGACCAATTTCAGGAACAGGAATTGTTAACTGGGTCTCTGGGGCTGTCTGGGTGGAGAGAGGGCCTTCATGTAATCCGTTCAACCGTTGGGCCACCCTGTGCTCCGTTCCCTCTTTTTTTCCTTTCCTTTCCCCCCCTCCTCCCCCCTCTCATGCAATACTTAGTCAGTGCTAGTTAGTTCCTCACTGATTGACACACTCGCTGTAAGAAGAAATAGGGAAGAGAAAATAAAAAAGAAACAGAAAAGAAAAATACAAATGATGATACATACATACAAGTAGGAGAATTTGTCAGTCTTAAGAAACACGTTTATTAAACTAAACTGACTTTAAAAAGAAAAGAAAACCAACCCTCAGCATGATATTGATGCAGATGTAGACTAGATGCAGGTCCACACCAGCCCATACTCAAGGTCAAACTGCCCTGACGAAATTTGAATCCTCGCGCAACTAAAAAGTATTTACTTTTGTTTAGTGGCAGTGGTACCTGCTTGGCTCTCCATCCCGTCCGCTGCAAGTCACGGAAACCAACTCCACCCTTAACCAACCGTAAACGCCGTCGTGAGGGTTCGAGCGGATTTATTTCTCCCCTCCTTAAGTCCACTCGCGAACCATCCTGTGCCTTTTTTTTCCCCTCCCTCTTCTTGTTTCTCCTGGATCTCTGGTGCACTGGCTCAATCAATACCCATTCTTCTTATTCTTCTTCCCTTAATGATCATTATTTACTTTTATTATTATTATTGATTTTTCCCTCTTCAATACCTCCAACTCTCCAGTTGTACCCTCTTTGATCTTGTCGTCGTCGTCATCCCCTTCACCACATTGTCAACTTTCCACTCTGATATCCTGCCGCATTCTACAAAGTTGATTGATTGGGATCGCTTCCTATTATTTTTATTTATTATTTTTTTTTCTATTCACCGCACTTCTTCTCTCCCTTATTACTTCTTTTTCTCTTACTTGATCACCCTCTCTCCCTTCTTAATTCACTGTCATTCCGATCCCTTCCCCCTGTTGGTTAGTAAGTTGCCCTGATTGATTTTCCTTTGCATCCGACCGGCATCTTTCCTCCTGCCTCCCTCCCCTCTCTCCAGTCTCTCTCTTTCCACCAACTCTCTCCATCAATCATTAAATTAATCCTCTCCATCCTTGCCTTGCGCCTCCTTCCTTCTTCGGCAGCGGGAAATTTCCTCTTCCATACCACACAACCCATCTATCTCTCTTTAATCTCCTCTTCAACTCCTCCGTCCCTCTCCGATTCGGAATTATTCCCACCGCCTATCTTTGCTGCTCCCCAAGTTAACCCTTATAACCGCCGGGCAGTATCTGAGACGCCTCCTGTTGATCGCATCCATCGCGCTCCGCTACACGATAATCCTCCATTCCGATCGCCCTTTACTTTTTCTCCATCCTAATTTTACTCCTTCTCTTACGCGACTAGCGGCGTCCACGTCTCGAGGTTGCCAACACCGTTAAACTCACCAACCGTGCACAAAGCTCGCTCCGATCGCTCATTCGCCTCTACAGCTACAGCCTTTCCACACGTCCGATAAGGGGGTTTTGGAACACCTGCGTTGCGTCGCTGCACTCGCTTGTCTTGTTCCAAATGATCAGTGGTTATTAAAGACAAAATCTGCGATCACAGCCGAATTGTCATAATCGCGATATCGAAGGTGTCAAGTATCGGTGTGGTTGATTGTTCGCCCGCATATATCGCGCCTGAACGCCCAATCGTGTGCTGCTCGATCCCAGCACACCTCTATACGCTCATTTCTTGCACATAATGTCCGTTGCTACAATGCTACAACCCGCTTCGAGAGCCTCGACTTCATCGTCTTCTTCCTTTCAACCTGTCACACGCCAAAACACCATGTCTTCTCACGATACGCGGTCCCTCCGCCAGTCGAAGCGGCTGTCAGTCACTGCGCTGTACATGTCCATGAATGCTAAGGACAGGGATTTGGATATATCAGACGATCTGGCGAGAGGTTAGTCACTGGATTTGGGTGGGATTTATTTGAACTTGGACACGCTTGCTGACATTTTATGCGACAGCTCAAATATATCTGCGCGAACTGAAGGCGAAGATTTCAACGCAATCAAAGAAGAACTTCGTCCTGGAAAAAGATGTGCGGTATTTGGATTCACGGATTGCCCTGCTGATCCAAAACCGTATGGCTCTGGAAGAAGTAAGAATTGATCCGTCTGTCTTGCATGGGTAGTTCCTAACAGTACCAGCAAAACGAAGTTGCCAGCCACCTCGACGATGCTATAGATCCCCAGGAGGGATTCTTTCCTAACGATGAGCGAACACAGAAGTACGGCAATCTTCTCTTCCTTCTCCAGTCCGAACCCCGTCACATCGCCCACCTGTGCCGCCTAGTCTCCATGTCCGAGATCGACTCCCTCCTGCAAACCGTGATGTTTACTATTTACGGAAACCAGTATGAGAGTCGTGAAGAACATCTGCTACTTACCATGTTTCAGTCTGTCCTCACCTATCAGTTCGACAACACCCCGGAATATTCGTCACTCTTGCGCCAGAACACCCCTGTTTCCCGCATGATGACCACCTACACCCGGCGCGGTCCTGGTCAGAGTTACCTGAAACAAGTCCTTGCCAACCAGATCAATGCCCTGATCGAGCTGCGCGACGTCGACTTGGAGATCAACCCCCTCAAAGTGTATGAAACCATGGTGAAACAGATCGAAGAGGAGCAGGGCTCGTTGCCAGAAAGTCTTCAGAGATCTGTCACGGCGGAAGATGCAGCGGCAAATGCGCAGGTGCAGGCCATTATTGAACCGCGATTGAAGATGCTCACCGACTATGCCAACCGATTTTTGAACATAATCATCGAGTCCGTGGAAGAGACACCGTACGGCATTCGGTGGATATGCAAGCAGATCAGAAGTTTGTCCCGACGCAAGTACCCGGACGCTCAAGATCAGACCATCTGTACCCTGATCGGAGGATTCTTCTTCCTTCGCTTCATCAATCCCGCTATTGTCACGCCTCGATCGTATATGTTGATTGAATCGACGCCCACGGAGAAACCCCGCCGGACGTTGACCCTTATCGCGAAGATGCTTCAAAATTTGGCCAACAAACCTTCGTACGCCAAGGAGCCGTACATGGCGAAACTTCAGCCTTTTATCCAGCAGAACAAGGAACGTGTGAACAAGTTCATGCTCGATCTGTGTGATGTGCAAGATTTCTATGAGAGCTTAGAGATGGACAACTACGTCGCGCTCTCGAAGCGAGACCTCGAGTTGCAGATTACCCTGAACGAGATGTACGCCACACACGCCCTGCTGGAGAAGCACAGCTTGGCTTTGGCCCAGGACCAGCACTCCCATCTCAATGAAATCCTGCAGGAGCTTGGTTCTGCGCCACCACAGGTCCCCCGAAAGGAAAACAGGACCATCACCGTGCCCTTGTTTAGCCGCTGGGAGACGTCTCTTGATGATTTGACCGCGGCCTTGGATATCACCCAAGAAGAAGTCTTCTTTATGGAGGCCAAATCCACCTTCGTCCAGATTTTGCGGTCTCTCCCTCCCAAACACCCGGCAATGCGTCGTCCGCTACGGCTATATCTCATTGCGGAGAGTGCTGCAACCCTCAAGAACGATGCGGTGATGGTCCGGAAAGGAATCCGCACTATAGAACTGCTCGATCAATTGATGAAGTTGGGCGTCATCGAACGTGCCGATGACTTCAGTCTCCTGCGTGATGAGGTTGAACAGGAACTAGCGTACCTGGGCGGCTTGAAGGAGAATGTCCTGAAGGAGACGAAGAAACTGGAAGAAGTCTTTGCCACCATACGCGATCACAATGCATACTTGGTGGGTCAGTTGGAAACGTACAAGTCGTATCTTCACAACGTCCGCAGTCAGTCCGAGGGCAAGCAGCGGAAACAGCAGAAGCACCAGGAGCTCGGACCGTACAAGTTTACACACCAGCAGCTCGAAAAGGAAGGTGTCATTCGCAAGAGTAACGTTCCAGAGAACCGAAGGGCCAACATCTACTTTATGTTCAAGAGTCCTTTGCCAGGCACTTTTGTCATCAGCCTGCATTACAAAGGTACGCCGTGAATCTAACCCTTTTCATTCCCATCTTAACTAACCAACTATGCCAGGCCGTGCTCGTGGTCTTCTGGAGCTGGATCTCAAGCTCGATGATCTGCTCGAAATGCAAAAGGACAACCAGGAGGACTTGGATCTGGAGTACGTCCAATTCAATGTCTCAAAGGTGCTTCTACTCTTGAACAAACGATTTGCACGAAAGAAAGGGTGGTAGAGAGACCGCACCTATGGCCTCTCTTTTACACTCTATCACGACGTCTATGAAACGGAGCGGATAGTCACCGGCAAGCCTCAAGACAGGCCAGCCTTTGGTCTTGGCTACTATGCCGCCAATTTGATGAACGACAATTGGTATTGGATATACGCCAACATGTCCCGAAGGCCGTGGCCGTGCTATCTGTTTGGATCGTCTATTCTACGTTATGACCTGGGGACGGACGATTGATTTGTACACTTCACCATGCGGCTTCCCACCCAGACGTGGTGCGGGTCGACCATGGATGCATAAGATGAGTTGCGTTTTCTTGTTTTCGTTTTGCCGATTTTGTTAAGATAGGGCTCCTATGCGGGGCAGTAATGTGGTGGGGCGACCAGCTCTGTTAATCCCCAAGCGTGTGGTCCTGGACTCTTCCCTCGCTGGCTCGGGGGTGAGTGGTCATGAGCCGGGTTTTCTGAGCAGTGTTGCTTTTCGTTTTGTCCTTGCGACGGCTATACCCCGTTGAATGATATTGCGCTTTGACTGTTTCTTTTATTGGGTCAGTACGGTTTGATGAGATTGGTGCGCTGTGTTGCTCAGCGGCTCTGGTGAGGCCGGCTGTCATGTTACCCTGTGTTTATATGTACCAGTATGCCTTGGATTTAGCGTTGTGTTTCCCCGGAATCATATATCATATGGCTTTTAATGAGGATGATGCTCTGGTGTCTAGGCCACGAGCAGTCTGCAACACCGGACATTGTTTAGGATTCTGCGATTCTTCTGACTGTAAGATGATCGACCTGGGCTGTTCAAATCAGTCAATGTAAATTAGCGATCGTCGGGGATATCTGACTAGCAATTTCCGCCGAGTGATATTCGGCCAAGTTGCCCAGACACCCACCAGCATTGGTCCAGACACCTACGTCACTGCCGCCGGGACGCAGAATGGCAACGGCGCGACCGCCCTGAAACGAAAGGGCGCATTGGCAAAGGAGAGGATTAGGTGGTCGCAAACCAGGGGTTGTGAGGGGTCTCAGTGAGAATAGTGAGAATGATGATCATGAAGCAGGATGTGTCCTAATCAACAAAGTAAATTGGATCGATAATGAAACAGGTGCAGCCACGCATGACGCCTCAAGAGTAGTCCGTAAAGAAGGGGGGGGGGGGGGGGGGGGGGGGGGGGGGGGGGGGGGGGGGGAGGGGGGGGGGGGGGGGGAATGGAAGGTTGACGGCTTTACGCGCCACCGTTCGGTTTTTTCAGGCACGCAATTCAGGCCGACTGCTGCCACTTGACAGGCCAGACAACTAGGCAGTGAGTAAGAAGTAGTGAGTGGTCAACCTTCAGTAGTAGAAGGAAAGTTGCAGTGAGTTCGACTTGGTTTGGATTCCCGTCTGAGTTTGGCTGTTTCCGTCCGCCGTCTCATTTCTTTCTCGCCCTTCTGGCTTTTTTTTTTTTTTTGCCTCTTTCTCTCTCCGCCTCTAGGTTAATTTCCAGTTTTAGTTGATCAATATTCTAGGCAGTTGTTCCTCCTCCTCTTCTCCTTCCCCTTAACCGCTGCTATCTGCGACATCCCGCTTAATTGTCCCTCCCCACTCCCCTCTCTCTCCTCTCCTCTTGCCTCCTCCTCCCTTTTGACCATCAACTCATCCCGCCTTCGGGTCTTTAACTTTCTCTTAACTCTCCCCTCCTCTTCCTTTCCTCCAACCCTCTTCATCCACCATCACCTTCACAATGGCGGCTCCGTCCAAGTACGATGACTATGACTTCCCGACCACTGCGCCGGAAGACCAACCCGGCCACCCTGGCCACACCACCCCCGAGCAGGATGCGAAGGTAGAACAGCTCCGGGCCGAGCTGGAACAGCTTGGCTACACCGAGAGGCTGGATACTCTGACGCTGTTGCGTTTCCTGAGAGCCCGGAAGTTTGATGTCGCTGCTGCCAAGACCATGTACGTTTTTGTTCCCTGATTATGATGTGACGACTAGCGTCTGTTGCTGGAGCCTACGCGTAAGCGGATGCTACTGGAAAAACGGAGTTGAAAGTCTCTGTCTTTTATAATTGTCTCCTGTTTCACGGAGACTTTGTTGCGAGATGCTATGCACTGTGATTATGGAAACCTGAAACTTTCGAAGCGTGCGCTAACATCCATTTCTGGAAATAAAGGTTCGTCGACTGCGAGAAGTGGCGGAAGGAGTTCGGCACTGATGAGCTCGTCCGTACTTTCGAGTACCCCGAGAAGGCCAAGGTCTTCGAATACTACCCCCAGTACTACCACAAAACGGACAAGGTGCGTGACTTTGAACAGACCGCTTTTTCTCCACCGCTAGACTGGTCGAGACGCTAACGATCGGAATCCAAAATAGGATGGCCGTCCTGTCTACATCGAGAAGTTGGGCAAGATTGACCTCAATGCCATGTACAAGATCACCACCGGCGAGCGCATGCTCCAGAACCTCGTGACCGAGTATGAGAAGCTTGCCGACCCCCGTCTGCCCGCCTGCTCCCGCAAGGCTGGTAAGCTGCTCGAGACTTGCTGCACCATCATGGACCTGAAGGGCGTCGGTATCACCAGCGTCCCCTCCGTCTATGGCTACGTCAAGCAGGCGTCTGCCATCTCCCAGAACTACTACCCCGAGCGTCTGGGCAAGCTTTACCTGATCAACGCCCCCTGGGGATTCAGCAGCGTGTTCAGCGTGGTCAAGGGCTTCCTTGACCCGGTGACCGTGAACAAGATCCACGTTCTCGGCTCCAACTACAAGAAGGAGCTGCTGGCTCAGGTCCCCGCTGAGAACCTCCCTGTTGAGTTCGGCGGTACCTGCCAGTGTGCCGGAGGCTGCGAGCTTAGCGACATGGGCCCGTGGCAGGAGTCTGAGTGGGCCAAGACTCCCAAATGGGCTGCCCCGAAGGAGGCTGCTGCTGAGGCTTCTACTGAGGCTGCTGCCGAGAAGGAGGCTGAGGCTCAGGCCACCGCATAGAGGCTTTGTGTCATCAACCGGTTTTGTTTCTGTTTCGTTCTACATCTTGGATCAATATGGTAAAAGCTTCAGGCACTATCTTGCCGATCTATATCCCTTCTTTTGTTTCTAGAACTGTTTTGCTAGGGAGAGGTACTCCGCGGGTGCCTGTCTACTTTTCTTTTATATTTCAAGATACGTGCTGGAAGGGTTGTTGAGAGTTGTTCTCGGGGATTCCGCGGTCCTATTATTATATGTTTTGCTTTTGGTCGTGCTTGTTTTCCTTTTGCAGTCAGATATCAAACACCATATGAGCGGCGCGAGGTGCTTTTTATAGATTGGAGCCGGGGCAGTCAGTAATAGGGGACAGAGGATAAAAGTGTTACGTGGTCAGGATGCTCTAGGTAGAAACAGGGTATACACTCATATAGCGTTAGAGTGAACTTTGCAGAGCGTGTGCATCAGATCTTTCATTATTGTAAACACATTGTAAACGGATTGGTATCATCCCAAGACCCCTGCAAACGCCAACCCAAACCCATAGCAGAGAAAATAAAGAACGCAGTGGTAAGCAGACCAGCCTAAACAAACACTCATTTCTTGTCTTCCTTCTTTTTCTTCTCCACCACCTCGACAGCCCGTCCAGCCCTCTCGGCCTTCCCCAGCGTCGAAGAAAGCGCATTCCCATCCGTCCCATCACCACTCGTATCCACAGAGACCCCCTCACCCTGAAGCCGCAACAACGTCCGCAACGCATCCTCATACACCTCCGCCATCTCCCCACTCCGCCACCTCTCCGCCTCATTCTCCGTCCCCAACGAAATCTCCAATTTCGCCCGCGACCTCGTCATCGGCCCCTTCCTTTGAGTCCGTGTCGTCGTCGTCGTTGTGCTCGTGGACCCCGCATCAGTCATCTCCGTATCCTGTCCCGCACTCTGCTCTTCTTCTTCTTCTTCCTCCTCCTTCATCTCCTCCTCCCCTTCCAAATCCTCCAATTTCTCTTCCTCCTCATCCTCCCTCAACGCCCTCCTCAACTGCTCCGCATACGCCTTGGCCGCCCGACCCGGCGCATCCCGTCTCAACTGCGCCACCGTCGTCGTCAACGACTCCAATTGCGCATACAGCGATGTTACCCGCGATGCTAGTTTCCCGTCGTACGCTTCGTATTCCACCTGTTCGGTGGGCGCTGTGAAGGCTGCTGGGAAGGGCCATTCGGGGGATGTGGAGTCGAGTCCGTTGATGCTTATGGAGGGGGAGGCGGAGTTGAAGGTGCGGTTTATGTACTGGATAGGTTATCATGTCGTTAGACATTGTTAAGATATATTATGTATGGTTGATGGGAGAGAGAGGGAATTTGGGAAGGGATAGGGTATTACCTCATCGACTAATTCTCGTACGCGCTCGCGCATGGGATCCGGTCCATCGTTGGGGTTCGCGGATGGAGGTAGGTGGAGGTCGAGTTTTGCTCGGGAGAGCGCGACGGTGTTGGCGTATAGGTAGGTGAAGTCGGCGGAGGATTGGAGTTCGATTTTGCGGTGGTGGTCGGTGGACATTTTCTATTCCTCTTTGTGTTTTTTATTTCTTTGGTGTAGTGGTGGGGTGAGGGGGTATGAGTGGTTATAGTAATGGTGAGGAGGGAGGGGAAACGCGTCGTAGAGTATGTTTGATGATTGTTTGATGCGGAGATACTAACTTTACGATAGCAACTATCCCTCTTTGCTGCCTAAGGCAACAAGGAACAACTGAGTAACATATCTGCCTCAGGCATTAAACAGCGTCGATCGCCCCGCAAACGATGTCATCATTGATCGAAATCGGGAAGGTGAGTTCCCATTCCCATGCCTTGCTTTACGAACGAACTACTACTTTTTTTCTTTCCTATCATCATCTTCTTTTCCCAACCAGGCAGGTTCCGGTGGGTTGTTTTTGTCGCACCATTCCAATGGGCTAGGCTCTAATCTTAATTGGAGAGAAAATCTTTTTGCTTTATATAGTAGCCTCTGCTCGTGCAGGCTCCCATTATTACTTATTCTAATTGGAGAGAGTCCCCTTTTAATCTCCAACTAGTCTAGTCACTTACTTAGTTGTTTGTCTTGTCTCACATACAACACTTATTCATTTACTTCTATCCCTGCGGAATGATGGCCTTATTGTCGCTGCGATGATCGGATCCCTTTTTCTACTTTATTTATATTTTATATTTACTTTAAGATTCGGTCTCAGCTTCTGATACAGTAGATGGTAAGGCAGGCAGGCAGCCACCTACAATGGACATCGACCACTCCAATACAACTGCCAGCTCTATCGCCCTCATCGATAACACTGCGCCCCGTCGCCGCCATTCGGAAGCTCCCACCGCTACACCAAACGGCGGCAGCCACGTCTCCCGGAAATGGACGAAAAGGTCAATTCGCGGCGAGCTGAAGAAGCGCAAGTACGCTAAATGGCAACCGGATCGATTGGGGCTTACGACCGATGATGAAGACAATACCAACTACAACAACAACAATGAAGAGGAGGAAGGCATACCGTCATCCAGCAGACGACCCTCCGAAAGACCAGAAATATCAGACCTCTTTACTACAGAAACAGCAACCACCACGAGCCCTCCCCCCTCACAATACCAAAGTCGAAGTGACAGCGCAAGCCAACAACAGCAGCCCTCACCCCCTTCGCAGGATGTAAGCGCCACGGATTTCGCCCCAGAAAGCAACACCCTCCTCACCACCCACACCACCACTACAACTACAGGGGCTAACGCCCCCAAACTCACCGGCCTAAAACCCAACACCGAGCTCGACATCCTCTACGAAAACCAACGCGGGTGGTTCTTCTTCGGCATCCCGCTCTACTCGCACAGCTCCCTGCTCAACTTCGACCCCTCCGCCTGGCAGACCGGCGATTTGCGCGACAGTCCCGTGGACATCACGAACGCGCAAGTGCCCGATCCCAGCTGGGTGTGGGCGTGGCGGTCCTGGTACGTCGATATGTCCGGCGACGTGGACGACCAGGGATGGCAGTATTCGTTCTCGTTCAAGTCGACGGCGTGGCATGGGTCGCATCCGTGGTTTCATTCGTTTGTGCGCCGGCGCAGATGGGTGCGGGTGAGGACGAAACGCTTGGTGGATAGACATGGACGGACGGAGTTGGAGATGGCGCATAGGTTGAATGAGGATTATTTCACGATTCACTCGGGGAAGAAGAAGAAGAGGCCGGTTAGTGAGGTCGGTGGGGGTGGGTATGGGGCTACGAGTTTGGGTCGGACCACGACTGCGACGACTTCAAGGGAGATGGAGGAGGAAGGGGCGGCGATAGAGGAAATAGCGAATATCCCGGCGTTGATGCACGCGTTGAGAATAGCGATTGTGGATCGCGAAAAGGTGGATGCGTTGGATCGGTTCGTCGACGAAGGCGGGGAGGAGTTGTTTTATTTGGATGAGAAGGTAGTCCCCCCCCCCAATACCATCACCCGTTCCCTGCAGATATCCCATTCAGCAGGAGCAATATGCTAATTGTGATATCTCATGAATATCCAGATCCCCGAAATCATGTCCATGTTCGTCTTCCAAGCCTCCCGCTGGCACTTCGTCCTCCACCTCACCGACGTCGTCGAGTCTCTCTCCCAACAACTCTCCTCATCCAGCGGGGAAAACGAAGCCACCGAGCTGCAGCGCAAGCTGGATCATCTCCGAAAGGCCACCGAAACAGCTAGACGCCATCTCACGGGCCCGGGTGTCCTGCGCACCGAGAACCGGAAATCGAGCATGGAGATGCTGGATTTGACACCCGTTTCGAAGCGCGGGAGTCTGTTGGCGAGATACTCTGGTCGGTTCGAGTTCAAGTCGATGGATGATGGTGGGGAGATTAAGGGGATTCCTAAGGAGGCGGAGGTGGGTAGAGAAGGGCATATTTTTCAGTATTCTTCTTGATTTTGGTGTTCTGTCTGGATGGGGTTGGAGTTTTGGGGTGGGTTAGTATTGCTTGGTTAGCGTAGGAGCTGTATTATTATGCATCTGTTTATTGTTAAAATGTATTCATATCATATAAGTCATCTCAAAGAGCAGTCAGTATACGGAGTAAATGCTTGGCACCGCGGAGGTGCGGTAAAAATGCCAACCACGACCGCCTACCTACCGCCTACCAACCCCGGCAAACCACCCCAACCCAACACCTAACTTAACTAACAGTAATAATAACTTTTTTGGCTCCGAAGCTCCCCTGCCTCTTCTTCCCTCGGTCATTCCGATCTCTCTACGACCACGACCCCGGCCACCACGCCTCCCAAGTTCCACCTCCCCCCGTGCTTGGTTGGTGTGTCACTCCGATCCCACATGTTATCTCGTGGTCGACCGTGTCTGAAAAGACGTAGTCTATCTACCGTCTTAGACACCGTCGCGGCTAGTCCCGAAGAACCTCTCCTATTCTTGTACCCTCGCTGGGTGGGTTCGGCTGTACGACAACACCGGAGACTTGTTTCCTCGTCGTCAGGTCCTTCGTCGTGTGGAAATGGGAATGTATATAACGCTACTGCTCGGAGGAGGACGGTAGCGAAGCCGCCACCGGCGGGACGGAAGCTCTCGTTTGGGAGCTCGTCGAGACGGTGGGTTTCGACGACGGCGACGGAGGTGAAGCAGGATGTTGTTCCGCCTGAGCAGGGGAAGTCAGCAGCGGCTCCGCAGAAAGGGAAGCGTGGTGAAGAAAATGCCGATACCGGACCACCAGTATCCATCTATAACCAATTAGACAATGACCCGGAAACCGAGGTGAAGAGCGAGCGACACGTCTTCAATATCTTCTCCGATTTACAGACGCGACCTGTGCAGCCGACGATGGGCCGGAAGGGTGTGAGATCATCTACTGGTGAAACGCCCGCTATTGCGCTGAAGCGACTATCGCACCGCGACCGACGGAAGTTGAGATATCGGCTGTTTTTGACGAAGCAGAGTCAGGGTCGTGATAAGGCGAAGAATAACCAGTGGAATAAGTGGACGAAGATTCGGGAGATGTTGGAGGAGATGCATGAGGATACGCATGTCTGGGCGAAGAAGGGTGTCAAGCAGAAGGAATTGCTCGTGCCGGAGGAGACGATCGCGCTGTTGGCCGGCGTCACGGACATGGCGTTGAAGGAGAATGTCTGGTATGTGCCGGTGCATAATGGGTGCAAGGTGCATGTGCTGCGTCCGTTGCAGAGCCAGGGTCGGTTTCGAAGAGTGATTCTGTCTGGCTCGGAGCGGGTGGTTGAGTTGGTCAGCGATAGGATTGCGCAGGCGAGGAGACTGCAGGAGCAGAGTGATCCTCTGGTCGATATCCAAATCCCGCTTTTCCCGATCATCCCGTCTATTGAAGCGCTGAAGCGTCAGGGTGCGCCCGTGCCGTTGGTTCGAGGTGTATGGGATATACAGTCGGCTGTCAAGCAGGCCGCGAAGTTGCATATGGTTCTACCTGCTGGGAAGAATTTGTCTGGGATTAGGGACTTCGCGGAACATGTGGAGGAATTGACGAGGTCGAAACCTTCGTATAACTCGAAGATTCCCTATTCGCACCAGAAGCAAGTGGCGCGGGCCCTTGTGCAGCTGTTCCGGAATGAGGCATATTCCAGCTTTATGTCGACGGCGGCGCTGAATCGAGCGCTGTCATATCTGCTCGACCATGAGTTTCTGAACGCCGCCCGCGACATCTTCCTCAAGTCCGAACACCTTGCGACGGTGGATACCTTTAATATCCTCCTGAAGTCTGCGGCTAAGAGGCAAGACCTCCGCTTCTTCCGTCAGTTCTTGCTGGCCATGTCTCGACTGAGCATTCGGCCGGACCCCAACACATGGCTCACCCTGCTTGATTGTCTGGTTGCCCCCAAGGCGAAAGCAGATCTCGTCACGTATATGCTGCAGCGCGGATACCTGGAGAATATGGGTGCGATGCGGACGGCGCTACATCTGACCCTGCCGAATACGTTCCGAGCACACTTGGAAAGTGGCAAGAGTGTGGATTCATTCATCAGGCAGACCGCCGACTCTTGCGGAGATAGCTGTTTCGCTCCATCTTTGATCAGCCAGATGTTCGGTGTCATTGTCCGGCTGAAAGACTTTGCTGCCCTGGACCGGTTATTCGACATCTGCAAGCAGAACGACCTAACCTTCAACAGTGCTACCATCACCCAGATTCTCTCTCTTTTCCGAGCAGACATGCCCACCGCTCTGCGGTATCTCTTCCGATGCCTAGAGCGCCCCGAAACGAAGCTCGAACGGCACGCATGGGAGCGACTCTTCCTGGTCGCCTTCAAGGGCCAATACTACAACATCTGCCGGGTTCTTTGGAGGTACGCGTGCATGTCCGGAAACGTGACATACAAGATGAAGCGCACCGTCGTGACATCCTTGATCCGCAATGTGCCTCGAAAGCCTGAGACCAACGTCCACACGATCTGGGATGTGAGTGCGGGCAAAGTCATCGTGGGACTGGATCTGCACCGCCCCGACCATAAGCTCCAGACCACCGTGCTCGACAAACTACCCCGGGAGTATCGCACCAACCCCATCGCCTATTTGAGTTCAGGCTACAAGCCCAGCGGCGAAGAGCGGGAGCAGCAGATCCAAGTGGCCTCTGCGCTCACGCAGCATGATATCGAGATCGGTTCCTGGCATCGCCCGCAGTTTCCTCTGCTGATTATGTTGGAGGCCGCCTCGGTCTTGGATCAAGAGTGGCGGAAGGTGCCGCGGCCGGTACACTGGCTGGTCCAGAATGCCATTCGCGTGCCGGTGAGGAAGTCGATGTATCCGGCTTGATCTGTTCCCTTGTTATTTGCTCGATTGTGGCTTCACCATGGCCCTGTTATATATACACATCTTGTACATTATGCCCTCCCTCCCGTCCACCCCACATCACATCACATAACACTCTGTACATAGACCTGGAACCACCCCACCATATAGAAACCCAACAGCAATAGATTGTATCTATAATAATCCACAACCTAACCCCGCACACATGCAATGCAATGCAAGCAGACCAAACCAGACCAACAATTCCACATATATATCTTCATCATAGCATAACATAGCATAGCATAGTCATTACAGTCATTCACATCCATCCAAGAAGGAAGAAAGGGGGAAAGGTATCCAAAAAGAGCGAAGGTAGGGTAGATATAACCTCTACCACTTCCCATTTTCATGCGTCAACGCCGGCTCCGGCGCGGTCACCACCGTGTCCGTTCTATCCTCAATCAAGGGGTAAGGCGGCCCTGTTTGCTGAGCATACGGATCCAAATTCGTCCGCATCGACCCAACCCCTTCCTTCAAGTACAGCACAAGCCGATACGCCGAGTTGCCATTCAAATAGTACCGATGCAGACGCTTACTCCGCAGGAACCCGAGTCGCTCGTAGAGCTTTATCGCGGCGGTGTTGGTGGTTTCGGTTTCAAGCACGATCTGCAATCGATGGATCGTTAGTGGAACGTGCACATGCATTTAGCTATGGGGAACTCGGAGGTAGGGATTGACCTCATCTGCCCCTCTGTCCACCATAGCATCAATCGCCATACGAGCCAATTTCGTGGCTATCCCCTGGCCCCGATACTCCTCGCGCACGGCTAACATGGCGATGTATCCGCGTAAGGGGCCCCCGCGATGCGGCTCCAGTTTGCTCACGACGACGCCGACCATTGGTGAGGAGGCTTGAAGCTCGGAGTTGTTGTCGTCCATGGCCATGAAGCAGAGATCGCCCCATTGGTAGAGGAAGTAGCGGTAGACATAAATACTGTAGGGTTCGGAGAGGTCTTTGGAGATTAATTGGCGCATGGCGGGGACGTAGGTGTCTTCATGGGCGGCATTGTAACGGATATAGCGGAGGGGAGTAGTGGTGGTGGCAGTAGTGGTATTATTTGTTGTTGTGGGAGTGGTGGTAGCATCTGTAGTAGGAGGAGTGGAAGCCATTGTGGAGAGGATGAAGGACTCGAATCAGAAGAGAGAGCAGGGCATGAATGGAGAGAAAAGGGAAGCCGAGAATAAAAAGAAGTGATGACGTCCCGCACATGTGATTTTCCGGCGGTGCCTGAATTGGGACGGATTCGGTTTTCTTCATGTCAAACTCGGTTATTTTTGGCTCAAACCTTCTTTTTTTTCTCCTTTCTCTTATGATTCTGCTTTGACGTGAACTTATTCTTCTTCTCTTTGCTTTCCCGGCCTCTTACATGATTTCCGTCGTCTAAGTACAGCATGCTCCGCCGTCGTGTGGCCAAGGACAAGGACGGTGCGTCCGCATCGCCGTCCCCGTCCGACTCCCGCGACATCCCCGACTCGACTGCGTCGGCGCAGAAGAAACCCAAAGGAGAGTCGTTTGTCACCAAACCTCGGAGTAAACGGCGCAATGGTCTTATCTTCGTCCTCGGTGGCTTGTTTGGTGTCCTCGTGGCTGTCCTCTTCGCCAACCAGCAGGATGTGATCAGTCTGGATAGCATAATGGATCTGAACTTGGAGTCGTTGATGGATGTTATGCCTCAGGGATTGCTCTCGGATGTCAGGGAATTCACGGTACGACCCAATTGCTCATCAAGCGACTTGGATATATCAATAGGACCCGCCGTATACTGACACCCCGCGCAGCAACATGAACGCGACACCGTCGCCTACGACTCCTTCTCCGTCGGTCTGCACCTCCAAGCCGAAGGCGTCCACGCCAAACACCCCATTGTCATGATCCCCGGCGTTATCTCGACCGGCCTCGAGAGCTGGGGCACCGACGCAAACTCCCGCCAGTACTTCCGTCGCAGACTCTGGGGCAGTTGGAGTATGATGCGCGCACTGGTCCTCGACAAGACCGAATGGAAGAACCATATCATGCTAGATAAGGAAACCGGCCTGGATCCCCCCGGCATCAAGCTCCGCGCCGCGCAGGGCTTTGACGCCACCGACTTCTTCATCACCGGCTACTGGATCTGGAACAAGATCCTCGAGAACCTCGCAACCATTGGTTACGACCCGACCAACGCCTTCACCGCCGCCTACGACTGGCGTCTCTCATACCCCAACCTCGAGCGCCGCGACCAGTACTTCAGCCGACTGAAGTCCTACATCGAGACCGCCGTCCAGGTCGGCGGCGAAAAAGTCACCCTCGCGTCACACAGCATGGGTTCACAGGTGGTCCTGTACTTCCTCAAATGGGTCGAGCACCCGGACCACGGCGCCGGCGGCCGCGACTGGGTCAACAACCACATCGCCAACTGGATCAACATCAGCGGATGCATGCTGGGCGCCGTGAAGGGCCTAACGGCCGTCCTCTCCGGTGAGATGCGCGACACCGCCCAACTCAACGCCTTCGCCGTCTACGGGCTCGAAAAGTTCCTCTCCAAGGAAGAACGCGCCGAGATCTTCCGCGCCATGCCCGGCATCAGCAGCATGCTTCCCAAGGGCGGCGAAGCCATCTGGGGCAACGCAACCTGGGCCCCGGACGACCTGCCCGACCAGTCCCAGTCCTTCGGCACTGTGCTCAACTTCCGCGAAACCAACTCCTCCCACACCAGCAAGAACATGACCGTCACCGAAAGTCTCAACTACCTCTTCGACGAATCCGAGTCCTGGTACCGCGACCAGGTACTCAGCAGCTACTCCCACGGCGTGGCTCACACAGCCCGCGAGGTCGAAGAGAACGAAAACAACCCCCGCACATGGCTCAACCCCCTCGAAGCCCGCCTCCCGCTCGCCCCAGACCTCAAAATCTACTGCTTCTATGGCGTCGGAAAACCCACCGAGCGGAGCTACTACTACCAGGAAGAACGTGACCCCCTGGTCAACCTGAACGTCAGCATCGACACGACAGTAACCAATAACGACGGCGTCGATCACGGCGTCCTCATGGGCGAGGGCGACGGCACCGTCAACCTCCTGAGCACGGGCTACATGTGCGCCAAGGGCTGGCGCATGAAGCGGTACAACCCTGCCGGAGTGCAGGTCAAGGTCTTTGAGATGCCGCATGAACCGGATCGCTTCTCGCCCCGTGGTGGTCCGAATACAGGTATGCCCCAACCCCCCACCCACTTAGCATGTCCCTTTCCACCCTTCGGAAGAATTATTTCTGATATGAGAGAGTATATAGGCGACCACGTCGACATCCTCGGCCGCGCATCCCTCAACGATCTTATTCTTCGCGTAGCAGGCGGCCAAGGAGACC
The DNA here is from genome assembly GCF_003184835.1 of Aspergillus costaricaensis CBS 115574. Taxonomy (NCBI): domain Eukaryota; kingdom Fungi; phylum Ascomycota; class Eurotiomycetes; order Eurotiales; family Aspergillaceae; genus Aspergillus; species Aspergillus costaricensis. The sequence continues at coordinate 867,369 of NW_020291806.1, forward strand.
AGATCGAAGAGACGTTCGTCTCGCGGATTAAGGAGTACGCTGATCGGGTACAGGTTTTTGATGATGAATGAATGAGATAGATGTATTGTAATGTGAGTAGAGGGCGTTTTTTTTTTTCTCTTTTTCTTTTCTTTCCTTGACTTTATCGGGGATTACCTACCTATTAGTACATGGTACCTACTATACTATACTATACTATTCTATATACCTATGTTAAATGTGTGAGATGATGGTGGTGGGGTATGTTAGGTTCATTATAGATAGATTTGTGGATCTTATGATGATCATCTTCTGTATCGTTCATTTTCTTATTGTTGGGGTTTGAGTTGTAATCTGTCTATCCGGGGAGATATTTTACACTTATTCCCGGGTGTATAGTGGAGTGACTAGGTTGTGATTACATTAATCAATCTTGCATGTGATCTAATCTCATATAATCTTTATCGACATGGTATAGACAGATAAGATAGTAATTTAATATAATGAATTACTTCTAGGCTACATACGGCTAGACTGAAGGGAAAAAAGGGCAAATACTTCCAATAGGAGCACGTAGTAGTCATTCAAGAAGTTCCTAAGAAACATGAAATGTATACAATAGAAAAGAGAAAAGAGGAAAATGAAATAAAAACATATATGATACAAGCATTCATAAATCATAACGCTACCTGATTATAATTAAGAATAGGTTTTGCTAATGGATACTGTCATCCATCCATTCAAACACCCCTTCCCTTATCCCGTCACACGCAGCCGCAGCTATTAAAGAATTAGGTCATAGGAGCGAGCGGGCGGTAAAGTAGAGTAATGGTTTTCTTGCATCGATTGATACTAGAAAACCACATAACCTAGGGGATACAGGAGGTAAAAGAGTAGTCCCGTGCGAACGGAATTAAAAGGTGTAGGATGTGATGGGGTGGGTGACGTGTTTCCATAGCAAAGCGAATCAACAAAATCCAGGCACACGTGTTGTTCGGGAAAGATGCCTCCGTCAACATCTATATTCCCGCGTCCCCTTCCTCGTGGGTGCGTGCGTCGGGCTTCATTTCGGCTTCGTTCCCCTTTCCGGAGAATGAGCAGCCCGCGTGAGCACGGCCCTCCGTATAACAAACAATAAAGGTCTCTGGTGCGCAAAAGAGACCGTAATACAAAGGTTCATCATAACCCCTCTGTCTATATGCCAATGCAATGGTCATTAAAATAAAAAAGCATTGAATCCCTTGAAAGCACAGCGAATGAGGTGCAAGCAAGTTGGGCGCCTCAATCAACTTTTTCTTCATTGAGTTCCCAATCCCAGGCGCCAGTGGTGTGAGCGATCGACACGAAGATAAAATATGTACCTGGCCGAGCAAAAGAAGATGAAGGTAAAAAGCTCGACCAGCTGGTGAAAAGCGAAAGACTAAAGTAGGAAGTAAACGAGTGTGGTCGTCCTGGTTTGTCCAGGCGAGATGTAGAAAGCGAATGTCTCCAACGAAGGCATCAGGAGTTGCACGACCGGATGGGACGCGGTGTCGTGCAACTCTGAGCCTTCGGTATTAATATTATCGACGGAGCTTCGAGGAGGTCGGGCTGCAGGATCATGCGGCAACGCAGCCCAGAAAAGTGTGCGGTATGATGTACAGTTAGGTCAAGACGAAGAGATAAAACATGGCAGTATCCAGGGTGACCAATCCAAAACGGAAAATCGAAACCATCCGACCTGGTCTGCGAAATAAAAAGCGGTATTAAAGATATTATGTGTCGAAATCGGCTCAATGCAATAAACCCAGCATGTCGTCAAATGTACTAACGCCGTTCGTAAATAGATGCAAGAAGTGGATGCTGTATATGCAGGGAGGTTGGTGCAAAATGGTGGTCGACTGGCTTAAGCACTGAGCATATGTCTGCCAGACTCGACATCGGCGATGGGCGAAGCCAAAGACTCTCCTTCCCAGGTGTAGTGATCGTCCACCGGGCTCAGGGAGCCAGAGGAGATGGAGGATGACGATCCAACCGTCCATTCATCGCTGTCAAGATTGAAGTCGCCGTCGTAGGCAGCCAAGTCGTAGCCATATTCGCGAGCAGAGTCTCCGATCTCCACGTAGTCATAGTCCCAGCGGAAAGTCTTGTCGCTCTGGACGCGCGGGAGGAATCGGGTCTTGGCGAAGTAGAATGCAACCGTGGCCAGGAGGCCACCACCGACCAAATCCACTGCATAGTGGTGCGACAGGTACATGGTTGCCCACCACATCCACAGGGTGTAAGTCACGAACAAGGGCTTCAGCCGCGGGAAGACATGGCTCATGAACAAAGCGGCCAGAGTCGAGTCCGCAGCGTGCAGAGAGGGGAAAGCACCAAACACGACAGGGGACTGTCTGAAGCCCGAGGTGTACAGGTCGATTCCGAAGAGCTTGTCGATGCGAGCAAGACCCGCGGGGTTACCCGGCATGGAGTAGTCGGCCGGTGCCAGCCCGTAAAGGTTCTCGTACCACGGAGGCGAGCAGGGGAAAAACAGCTGGATGGCGACAGCAGTCATGCTGATGTAACCGAAAGTCCGTGCAAAGAGGGGAGTCGTGCCAGGAGGACCGAAAATGAACATGATGAGCGAGCAGACAAATGGCGCGCCATAGTGACAAATGCCATAAGGCAACCACGCCAGCACGTCCAAGACAACGTTCTGATGAGCAGACAGAATGTTGCTGATGTTCGCTCCGTAGAGGATGTTTTCCAGGGCCGGAAGCACGCGGACCCAGATAGCCGGGCGCCAATCGCTTGGAACGAATCTGTTTCAGACAGCGTCAGTTCCCAAGTTTCTCACAAACTCCAGCATACTGCGATCTGGAAGGGTGGTTGACTTACTGGCAGGCGTAGAAGAAGATCAGCCACCCCGCAATTGGAAGGAACGGCAAGAAGAATTGGCGTGTAATCGGGAGTAGGAGAGAAAGGAGGAGTAGGGTAAACATCGCCGTCTTCCCCAAAGGCCCAGGAGATCCCATCACACTCAGGGAGAAGATCAGAAGGATCAGCAGGAGCAAGTATTGAAAGTCATATAGCGTCCAACGATGGCTCTGCAGTGATCGGAGCGTATCCATGGGCGAAAAGGACGTTTGCAGAGACGATATCGAAGATGTCGGAGAAAGCCTGCTGCGAAGCTTGGAGCGAATCTTCCGTCGCATGCGATGCGGGACGAGGAGCTGGATCGACCGCCATGGTACCTGGATCTGAAGCTTGCCGAACTGATTCTGCGTGCGGTCCTTCCAAGAAGGAAGGGTGGAATTCATCTCGGCGGCTAGTCACGTTTGGAAACCCCCGTGGAATCTTCGATAGTCAGGAAATCCCAGCACTTTAGGCGTAGTTGAAGGGAAGAATGTCGCCAGTCTTGAGGTTCGAGATGGTCAAAGGAAGCGCCCGGCGGAGTCGGCGGAAAGGGGGATTCTGGGCGTCAACGTGACAGAAGCTGAAAGGGGCGGCGCCTGGAACAAAACGTTTCGATCGCTGGCTGGCTCAAGGCCCGACAGGCGTTTGGTGAAGGCGGAGAAATACCAGATTGGAGGGATCCAGTAATGAAGTGGAAGCGCAGGCTCCGGTCTCCAGCGGCCAAACGAGGATATTCGGGGACGGTCACGTTGCAAGGGTTACTCTGACGCAAGGCGGACAGTAAGGGCGAGAGAGGAAACCAAGAACGAGGGAGACGTGTTTGCGAGGGGCGCAAATGGCCACGGAGCCGGAGGGTCGACGAAGGAAGAGAGATTGAGGAGAAAGAGGAGGAGGAGCGGAAGTATAGGCGGGAGGAATGGAAGGAAAAGAAAAGAAGAAACGGAAGAGAAAGAGGAAGAGAAGAGGGAACAATGGATGGGATATGAGGATTTTGCAGGTTCTCGATCAGCAAGACAGACGACGGGGCGGACGGCGACGGGTACGGGGGCTTACGGAGCCTGACTGTGAAGTCGTACTCGTATTACCGGTTTGGCCCCGTATCATGTCGTCACTGCTATCCCTAATCAGGGTCGTCCGGGTAAAGCCACTAGCCCGCTTTGGGAATGGAAAAAGGAGGCCTTCCCCTGTTGGCTCTAGCTCGCATCGGTGGTGCCTCGGTGCGCTGGACAGGCAGATCCGAGTGCCTGAGAGAACCAAGGTCCAACCTTTTTCATATTGCAGAAATTTTCTTCATGGTCGGGCAACGGAGTCCGCTACAACCGAACTGCGGGTGAGGCTAAAATTGAAGATATGGGTACAAACAAGCATAAGCCTTGTTTTGTTCTGCCTGGCAAGGCATAATGTAAACGGATCCAAACAGCAGCTCTCGGAGAAGTCGGGATATACTACGGAACATGCAGGCTAGTAATTACTACTACGGATTTTGGCTGACACCGAGCAGCCAGAGACACAGACATAAAATCTTCTCCGCAAGGAGTAACCTATGAGACACGCTCGCTGCTGACACGCAGGTTCCAAATGAATCTTACACATCACATTAATATAATTAAGATAGTGAAGAGGGGGCAAGAGTCTCGAGGGGAATGGAATAAGCAAACCTTCAAAATCCAAATAAACAATAAAAAATATCACTCAGCGAGACGCCCAATTCAGACCATCCCAGCACAACTCCCGGATGCTCATTTCATGGGATTCCGGACTGCCCCTGATGATTGGTCTTGGGAGCTCCACTCGCAAGCCATCCGCAGCCAATTGGAAGCAGTGGATCTCCAGAACCAATTTCGCTTAACCCACAACGGTCTCACAGTCAGCAGCATCCGACCAAAGAAATCGCCGATTACCCTGCAGCCAAGACCCGCTGTCCCTGAATAGTCTGGTTGGTCACAATATCATCCTGCGCATTATGCGCATTATCAAATCTCCTCCTTCTTCCCCTGCGGAAGCTAGGCACGATCGGACCCGGCATCGACACGATGCCATGTTGCTGGTGTGGGTTTTTGTACCTGTCTAGCTAGCTGGCTGACCGGCTGGCAAGGCTTATACGGAGTCCATGTGCCGGGATTGCCGTGTGAATTCCACTTTCAAAGGGAACAATCGGGGGGTGTTGGCAAGAGCCCATGCCTCCCCCGGATATCAATCGGTAATCTAAACTTCCGGATCCCGCTTGCTTCATAAGTAGATAGTACTAGATAGTAGTCTGGGCTCAGAAGACTCGAAAATTCGAATCTTGACCTTTGTCCAAACAGAGTAGTTAGCGGCTATGGAGCTCAGACGGATAGACAGGACCGTACGACCCATGACTGGGTCAAGCAGCTCGGACGATAGCCGCGTGCCCAGCCCGACCTGATATTTGCTATCTGGACTAGCTATACAGTGATCAGCCAACAGGTGCTTTTTGTTGAGGGATTGTCAAGTGGCGCGCCCCCTCCGTCCTGCACAAAAGTCTAACAGGGCTAGTCTCTCAACCAGCCATCTTTCTTTCAACACGAAACAGCCTGCGCCTGTCATATGCCCGATCTAACGCTCTCGAGGCACGCACTGCTGCTGCTGTAAGAAAAAAGCGCGCGTTGATGAGAGGGACCACGCATGCGCCTCCCCCTCCGTCATCCGCTAAATTACTACCTAGTAGTACCTACATAGTAGAGAAACAGTTACTTGCTCCATAGTTACCTAATAACTAAGGTGCTAGCTTAAGGGGACACAGACACCGACGATGAATAATTAAACCTCCGTGTTGTAGCTAACTAGAACTCACTAAACTATTAGTTATAGGGGACATGACATTTTCAGGGTCAAGGATAGGCAATGATGTGCAAGTCTATGGGAGTCTAAGCAGCAGTCTAGTAGGAAATTATGTGTATTGGGCACACGAGTAGAAAGAAAGCTGGAAGCGCCGGGCCACCCATTACCGTCTGGTATGGTATTGTTGGCATACCATACGTATGGTACGCGGGCTCCATACCATAGTTGGAATACCTCGAGATGGGTGGGAAGATCACGGCAAGCCGCGCCGGGCAGAGATGATCAGTTCACATCCGAGTAAAGAAGAGAAAGACAAAACATCACACTCACTGGTAGGCTTTTTTTGGTGTGAAACTCTCTGCAGTAGTTAGTTGGAAGTCTGGGGATCTAAGTGGCAGCTGACCATGGCACACGGCAGATTACTGCATCCATCGTGATGATGCGGGGAGGGTGGACGCCGGCGCTTCACTTCAACTGTGGTGATTTCTGGCAGCTTCATTATTGAGTTGTCTATCTGTGTAAGAAGTAAGATATAGTAATATAATGCGTTGGGGGAGCACAGCGCTGAATGAAGGTATGGTTTCAGAATGCGGCGTCATGAGTAGTTTTGGCCCCAATTTACGTTTGATGACAATCTCCATCGTGGTCGTGGCCGCGTTAATTACTTTGGTTACTTACTTACCTCAGTATGTTACTCTTGCATCGTTTGAATTCCGCTGATTCAGCGTCAGGTGATTTTCATTTCGGTAACAAGATAGATACATATTGGGAACACTTTACGAGGGCACGGGTCCAGCTTCATTTCGGAGGCTCAGAGAGCACAGCTTCTTCTTACGTAGCACAGCGGGCAGTGCTTTTCAATAGTTACCTTGATAGATTCGTTGCTGGGATTAATGGTGAGCTAAGATTAAAGGACGAAGGAATGCCGCAGTCTAATTCCAGCCGCATAGGCAGCAAAGCAACCCCAGAATGGAGGTATACCTTGCGAATCAGAAAGGGATGCGAGAACAATAAGATAATAGTACTAGAGGGGGGCAGTGAACGTGTCTCATCTATTCTTACAAATTAACTATCAGAAAAGGGTCCGATATTGAAAATAAAACCCTTTTTCTCCTCCCTCCCCTAAATCCAAGGATATTTCTTTACAGCAAGCTCGTATTCGGACTTCCTGTGATTGCTGAGGGTTGACGGTTGCCTGGCCGTGAGTGGATCGGCATAAGCTTGGGCCAACACAACGCGACCACCGCCCGACGCCGAGCCGTGGCTTGGACCAGAAAGATCATCATCATCACTACTTCAATTTGGGTTGTGAAATTCAAACGTCAGGGATGCATAGGGGGGTAACCCTAGAAAGAGTTGGAGGATAGTGACAGCTAACCTTCAATGTCTCGAAGAAAGCAAGAAAGTAACAGAAGCATCGGTCCCCGCTTCTTTTCTTGTTGCATCATGGACATTCGGTTTCCGAGGGCAGAAAACATGGGGTTCAACGTCGTATACATCATAGTACATCATGGAAAGCCGAGACAACCGTGGGCGGAGTTCCAGCCCATCAGCCACAATCGACTCGAAATCTGGTTTTCTTTTCCTGTAATCCGAGCTTCTCGAACGTCTCCCACATTATTGATGGATATCGATCTGACATCAGGAACGAGCAGTGAGTGAGGGAGTGGGTGAGTGAGCCTTGCATTCATTTGGAGTGCAAGTAAGGATCCGTACATACATACACATTTTACTTACATACAACAATACAGCATTACTTTCTTTCCTTCCTTTCTTTACTTCTCTCAAATCAAACTCATGATGGGGTCTTTTCGTTGACCGCCGCCCGGTCGGCAGCTGCAGGAGCCCAGCCCCATAGCATCACCTGATGTTCAGGTTGTTTTTTTTTTTTTCTTTCTTTTGCTCGTGCCATCGGATGGCACGAATCAGACAGCCACTTCATCTGCAGGGTGGTCCGGGCAATGAGGTCATGCCGCATGCCGTTCCGCTATGATGTTCGTTGTTTAATCATTTCAGTTGCTGCCCGCATGCCACTCGTCCGGTGGTCGAATTAACTCTTGGATCGACTCCAGGATATACAGTGGTGTCTGGTCGGGTGTTGCTTTCCTAAATGGATGGATAAATTACCGATGATACGCAGCATAGTATACTGTGTATATTATAGACTACCACTACGGAGTAGTTGATTATCTCTCTCTGCGGAAGATCTACACTACTAAGGTAGGTAACTCCATTTCCTATCACAGGACATACATAAGTAGTAAGTAAAGTATACTTAGCAAGCCAATCACGACACAATGTCAATACTAGCACTGCCTTGCGCTGCGGTGCACTGCAGTGGGCTTTGCAACAGCCTGATGGGTTACTTACCCACATAATCAAACCACCCACAAGGCTTCACTCATTCATGAGTTCTCAACATCTGTAACATTCTATCTAAACCATCCCAGGTACAACTAATGGTACAACCCAGGATACCTTGTAGATACTTACTCCACAATGCGGCTCAAAGCCATGCTCCCCTTTCTCCTCCTCCGTCTCCTCATTCCACCCCTTCCAACCCGTGAAACATACCAACTCCTGAAGGAACAGTACGTAGACGAAATGGAATGCATCTAAGTTCTCACCGGGGAGAAAATCAAGCCAAAGCGTGGCTAACGGTGGGGAAAGGGGGTAGTAAGTAGTTGAGAACCGGCATGTTGTTCCAGCCCAATCAATCGATCGACGAGGGTTGGAATGCTTACCGGCTTTTAGCCTTTCTTTGTATTTCTTTTCTTTTTTTTCGGTTCTACTTTTCGTCAACTAGATGGATAGTGATCTGCCAACCTGCCAGCCTGGCTGGGCTATGCCGAGTCGCAGTGCAGATCAAGGTACGGAGTTTCTAGCAGATGACTGGATGAATGTTGTCGATCTGCTTTGATCTGGGGAATGCAGGCACAGCCACTGCTTACTTAGTACACCAGTGTCACTGCCACTAATTGGGGGAGGTGCTAGATACTAGTATCTCGGCACTAGGTGGCATTGTTTGCTTTGTTCTGTTTGCTTGTTTATCGCTTGTTCGCTTACTAGTTGCAGTGATGGATCTATATTTGGGGGTATAAGGGACTACTGTATGTATAGTGGTTATATATAGTATCAGGTCTTTGTGAGAGATATAGGGAGCAATGATTGAATGGGTGGTGCCTAGTATAATTGGTATTGTATGTTGTAGAGTATGTATGTATTCAGTAAATGTTGGTAATGGGAGAAGTAGATACCAGGTAGTACTACTAGTATGCTGTGAGGGTATTTTTGGAATGTTGGTTGATTGATCATGAACAAGTAAGAGGTGTGGTCATGGATGGGGTATGAAGTTGCCTCAGGTTGGAGGGAGGATGTGACTGCCTGAGGTTGCAGTGGATGGTTGTGGATGCCTTGCTTGGGAGGACGTTTGCAGGGCTGACGATTCTGGGAAGATTTGCTCCAATGGGAGTGTGGGGTGATGTAGTATTAGAGAGATTTGATGTACTATCAACTTAACTAAAACCATCCCTTGATTTAATAGATCTATGTACATGTTCCAAATCAAGTCCTAACAACGCCGAAGATGATACCATTTTGAACTCTTGTCATCCCGCCAAAAACGCCATTTTTAACAATCATGTCATGGACTGGACTGCTTCTCATGCTCGGCTAATGCTCATGACCATGAGAGTCTGCCAGCATCTGGAATCCCTTCACCAGCCCCATTGCAGAGCCTGCTGCAACACCTCCGACTAGAACCATCTGCAAGCCGCCAATGACGCCGCGTCTGATGTTCCGATATCCCTTCCATCCGCTCACAAAGCATGTCTTGCCGTATCCGAACAGAAACAGAGCAACGGCCATCGTGGCGATTGACCAGCGCAGAGCAGAGAGTACATCATGAGGCCCAACGAAGAAGTAGGGCAGGAGTGGCACGAAGCCACCGATGAAGTATCCCAGTGCAATGGTCAAGGCGCAGATGAAGGCACGAGAACCAGAGGGTTCTTGGACGGTGTGATGGAAATTCATGAGGAAGGAGGGGAGGTTAGGGGATGAGGAGAGGTGTCGCGTGAGCTCTCCCACAAGCTCTGCGGGGAGATCATAGGGCGCAAAGACATCGGAGATCGTCTCGGTCACCGAAGCGGGGTCAGTCAGGATCTCTTGCTTCGTCTCTTTCAGGGTTGCGCGGTAGGACTCCCTACAGTTCGGTTAGCTTTATCCGCTTCTTTCCTCCCCTTACGTGAGTAAGTTGGAGAATACTCACTCTTCGCTCTTTGCACCCAAGTAGCCTCCCAATCCCATGGAGATGGCTCCTGCAATGAGTTCGGCCATGCCGCCAAAGACCACGACCTTGGTGTCTCCCAAAGCAGATAAGCCTGCGGTTAGAGCAAAGGGGACCGTCATGCCGTCGGAGAGACCGATGATAGCGTCGGAGACGATACGTCCGTCAACAATCTTGGACTCCTTCTTCTCCGCTTTTTCCCGGCAGACAGACCGGGATGAGGAAGACTCGCTGTCGTCGCCATTTCGAAGGGAAACATGAACCTCTTTTTCCAGATCGGGTTGACTGAATCCCTCTGAAACGGGAGAGTAACTGGAAAGAAGGCCTCGCAGAGAAGAGATCGACATGTTGACAAGAGTTGGAAAGTTGAAATGTTGTTTCAACCAAGATTGAGAAAGAGGATGAGGAGAAAACTTTGCTACTGGACTGGCAGGTCACACAGTGGCAACCAGACTAAATAAGCAGCAAGAAGACTAGCCTAAAAATCGGGGGATTTCTGCTGAAGAGGACGATTGCTGGGTGAAGAAGTAGATTTCAGAACAGCTGGATCGGGGCGACAATTGACCTATGGAGTGCAGCAAACAGATCACAGTAGCAACATCAGCATGATCTCAGGTCCAGGAAAGTTTTAGTGATTATTATTATTCAGTCGGTCTACGGGAGCGTCGGCTACTACATATGAATGAGCTGCATTCACCGAGGAAGAGAGACCGGGAAGCAGACGGGAAAAGCACAATGAAGCGACCCCCTCCAGGATGCATCTCGTGCTCCGGTGATAGCCAGCCAGGCTTATCATCTGCCTATGGAGAGAAGCTGACCGACAACGTGCCTGATGGCCTCCCAGTCATCTGCAGTCGCGGGGGTGCGCGAATGCGGCACGTGGGCCTCTGATTGGTTGGGGCAGCCGGGATACTGCAATCAGGGATCCACTTCACTGCGGAGTCCCTGAAGCTTGGGCCGGTAAGGGAAGGCGCCCTTGCCTCGTTGGGCTTAGTGGCACAGTGGGTGTCTCCGCCGCTGAGGGTGACTGTCCAATCAGGGATGCTTATTTCCTAATACAACACTCTTTGTCCCTATCACACTCCACTTCGACTGGCTGATTAGTACAATCGGCTGTCCGGTCCAGCCCCGATTAGTCTGCCAAGTTAAACTGCAATCGAGAAGCACGGCTGAAGCACGATGCACCGCTTGCATCGACTATCGTCTACTATCGTCTGCTATCGCATGCACCGGAGGGCGCCGATTTCACCGAGTTCACCTCTTCTCCCCTCTCCAGGAAGTCCTTCGCGTGAGCGGAGACGCTTTCACCTCCCTATTTCGGCTTAATCGACGCAGTTATCTCCGACTTACTGCTTCATGACCAATCATTCCAGCAGCTGATCACCATGCTCCGCGGCTGTACAGTCCGAATCGTGCTCGTTGCTCCAATTCTTTCCCCTCATCCCACTGCGGAGTGCATCCGAAGTTGGCATGTTCTTGTGTTGCCTTGCTTGCAACAAAAAGGCTCACGCGAGCAGCCCGTCTGCCTACCACGTGGGATGGGCCATCTCGCGTGCCATTGGACCATGGTTGGCAGTTACGGAGCATCGCGACTCATTCTTTGGCTTCTAGCTGGTTAGTGAACGCAAGACGTCTGCCGCAGTGGATCCCTCATGCGCCGAAGGAGGCCCCCGTGCATCCGACCAGGCCCGGATGCGTCCTTCATCATGCGAGGCAGGAAGATAAATATCTCACCGGTCAGCCCCGGTGTCGGTGAGGTGGGATTCTGAAGCTCAAAAAAGTGGTTGCGGAGCAGTAGTCAACATGAAGCTGAACGTAGCTGCTATCTCGGCCCTGGCCACTGTGGCCTCCGCTCTCCCTCACAAGCGCGATAGCGATCAATGGGGACACATTCGCTCCAATGTGAGTGCAGCCGCTTGTCGAAACCGATAGTGCCACTGACGTGGGCAGATCAAACATGTCATCTACCTGATGATGGAAAATCACTCGTTCGACAACATCGCCGGGTACTGGGACTTTCACCCCGACATTGACAACTTGCGGAACATCTCCTACTGCAACGAGTACACCAATCCCAATTGGACGGTCTGGGACGAACCTCTCAATGTCTGCGCTGCGCCATTTGAAACCGAGGTGCCCTTGACCGATCCGGACCACAACTTCGCCGGCGTCACGTATGAGATCTTCCGCAAGTGGTACCCCACCAAGGACGATGTTCCCAACATGGGAGGTTTTATTGAGCGCCAGTCGGAGAAATACGCAGCCAGTCCGGGCGAGTCTAGCTTCGTCATCAAGGCCTACGATGAGAAGAAGACGGCAACTCTAATTGAGGTTGCGAAGAACTTTGCCTTCTGGGACAGCTATGTGAGTTGCGGATGGTATTGGTGATGAGCGCACGCTGACCAGACAGTTCGCGGAACACCCTGGCCCGACCAACACCAACCGCCAGTTCGCTACTTCGGGATCGACCTGCGGTTTCGTTGACAACACCTACCAATCTGCCGGCTGGTATGCCAACTACACCGGTACGACTTGTGCGACCTCGATCTTCGAGGCTCTCAGCAAGAAGAACATCACCTGGAAAAACGTAAGCGATGTGACACATTTGGATACGGAGCAATGGCTAAGTGACACAGTACTATGAGACGGACATTGTCGATGCCTACATGTACAAGGTGAGTAGGCCAGATTCCACGTCAGTATAGTTCTAACAGGAGCAGTGGGTGCAAGACAATGCGATGGACCGTCTGGTTCACTCCGACCAGTTCTACCGCGATCTCGAGGAGGGAACTCTGCCCCAGTTCTCCTACTATAACCCCGAGTGCTGCACCATTGACTCGATGCACCCGACTAGCAACATGGCCTCGGGTGAGCAGCTGATCAAGCATCTGTATGATGCAGTGCGCAAGTCCAAGTACTGGGACAACGTGTAAGTGCCTGCAGAAGTTACTTTGAGCTTAAGCAACTGACATATCAGTCTGATCATCCTCAACTTTGACGAGCACGGTGGTTTTGCTGACCACGTTCCCACGCCGGTCAACGTTCCCCAGCCCGAGGATGGCATCACCTTCACTGGCATGTCTGACGGCCACAATGTGACCTACGACTTTACTCGCCTCGGTGTTCGGTGAGTATCCAGCCATAAGATATCTGACTTTAGCTAATGGCATAGTGTACCGTCATTCGTCATCTCGCCCTACATCCCGGCGAACCACCTGATCCACGACCAGGGTACCATGTATGCCAACAACTCGGCGTACACGCACACCTCCTTCCTGCACTTCCTTCAGGAACTGTGGGGTCTGGAGGGACTGAACAACCGCGTGCAATGGGCCAAGACGTTCGAGTACATCTTCTCGAGCGAGAAGCGCGACGACACGCCGGAGAAATTGACGACGCCGACCTGGTACGGCAGCAGCTGGGAGCCGAAGCCGGATCCATACTACAAGCTGAACCAGGATTATGACTATTACGAGAACCTCGATTAAACTCATGATGATGAGACGGATGAGATGTGACTAACATTATGATGACTGCAATATGCACATATGCACATATGCAAAGTTGATTTGAAAGCGAGTCAATGCGATTCGTTGATTCATGTATCTCGTCAGCAAGAAGAGCAAAAAAGGAGATAGCCGCATAATGCATAGCTAATAATGAATGCAAGCCAGCGTGTACAGCATAGCAGAGCATAATACCACCCGCACGCACCCCATGCAGAAGGAAACCCAAACCAACACAGAACTCCAATCCCCAATCCCTAATCCCCAGTATTATATAAACCCCACACGCCCCCAAAGTTCAACAAACTCATCATTGCCCCTTCTTATCCCCCTCCCCCTCCTGACCCTGCTGATACCCAGCCCACTCCCCAACCTTCCCCGCCGCACTCCAAAACCGATCCCTCAACCCATCATCACTGGCCCCAGCGCCATTCTCATTCCAATTCGTCGGCTTCGTCATATCCCACAGTCGACTCTTATACGCAGGGAAGGAGGTATGATTCCACATGCTAACCAGAATGCTACACAGTCGCCAGATGAATTAGCCTCTGCCCACAAACACAATACCAAAAGAATGTTGGGTGGGGGGAAGGGGATATACCTCTGACTCCGATCCAAATAATCCTCATCTTTCAACTCCTTCACACCGACGGTGACTCCATCCCGAGAGAAGGTGACATTCTTCTTCTCCATCTTGGATCGCGTGTTGCGCTTCACATCTTGGATGATCGAGTAGGTGATGTAGAAGATTGTGCCCAGGATGAGGAGCACGAAGAGGAGGATGAAGAGGGGGTAGAGGCGGGTCATCTTCTTTATTCCCTTTTTTCGTTTTGTACCCGTAGGGTTGTTGTTGTTGTGGTGGTGGTTGTAGAAGTGAAGTGAAGTGAGGTGAAATGTGGTGTGCGGGTTGTTGACCTTATAAGGCGTAGGGCTGATCGAATGGATCGGAAACTTGAGTTGAACACGAACACGAACGAACACCTTATATAACTAACCCACACGAGGAGTATTTAAATTATTGATTTTAATCCTGGGGTGGGGGATTGTGGCTTTGACACGAGAAGAAAATAGAATAGTAAAGCCACAACAGTAGGTCACAAGTGTAAGAAGAAAAAGGAGAAAAAGCAAAGATAGTTTTCTCCTCAAATTCAAGTAAACCCACCCACTCAACCAAGGAAAGGAAAGTATGCGTGTGGCTTTGCGTGCGTAACTCGGACAATAATGCCAAGGCTTGTGTGCGGGCGGGGGCGTAAGGAAAATGCCTGCCTTGTGAACTATTTCCTATTTCCTATTTCCACCAACGGGGAATTCGGGTGCCTAGGATGCCTAGACTTATACTGCTGTGGTTTTGTATGTTAGTGTGGCTTGGTAATGGAGACAGGATATGGGAAATGGCTGTGTAGGTGATTTGGAGTATTTATAGTAGTGCTAGTATTGGGGAATATGTATGAAGAGCAGGGATGGATGGATGATATATTGATGGCTGATGCAGGTCATGCAGTCAATTTCGGTTTTCCATCTATCAGCATAAACATTACCCGATTAGGTATGCAGAGCGTTGATGGGGAGGGAAAAAAGCGGGAAGGGATGATGAATTGGGATGGGATGCAGGGTTCGGTAGTTGGTTGTGACATTTGCATAATATGGTTATCGAAGTATTACTACTAGTTTGTGCTAAGCAGAACTGTCATCTGATTTGACACCTGATCAATTGCTATTGATGAAAGGTGTGTGTGTATGTAAGGTACGGTGGAACGTGACCATCACTTTCTCACGCACTATATTGAACATGCCAATACTTACTTAGTAGAATACTCAACACAAATCTATTCTCATATATATTTATATCTATAGAATAATAACAGGCACAAGATATCCTATGAAATAACCATGCATAAACCCCTTATCATGCAGTTTCAACTCTAGCTACTACAGTTAAGTAGTATGCAGCATACATGATTCATGATGACGACACAGCACTACTTCACAACCCAGGAATGTACTCCCAACACAGAATATACAACAGCACAACACCAGAAACTCCCCTCCATTTCCTATTCTCCATCTATCCATTGAATCCCCCTAATACCTAATTAATCCTAATACCTAATCCACCACTCACTCCAACCCCCAAAGCAAAGATAACAATGTGCGACATCCCCTTCCTCCCCATCTTCCCCATCTGCTTCCAATGCGGAACAGACCAAAACCCATGTCGCTGTAAGGTTGTGGGACCGACATTAGGTATATCCCTTCCTAATATTCCCCCAAAACCATTGTTTCATATATAAGTATGTATGCTAATAACTCCTTCAGGCTTTATCTGTACGGTGGTCGCGGCTGTATGTATTTTACATCACAACTACTTGGCCTTCGCAATGGCTTGAATTGAATTGACAACTAACTTGGTAATTGCCTGCAGGTCATTTGCTATCCGGCGTCGATTTTCTGTGGTTGTTGTTTGACGCAGACGGGGAAGGAGTATGTCTTTCATTCATTCATTCTTTCTTTCTTTCTATCATGTCTACTGCGTATACTGACATCTCTGCTAGTGTCCTTGGGTATCCGGTCAAAGTCAATGGGGCTGTGAGCAACGCAATACCCATCTAGTATTCTAGTAATCTGGTAATCTAGTAATATAGCTACATCTTATCAATAGGTAGACTCGGCATATATTCATCAGAACATTAACATTATCATACTAGCTATCGATGCTCCGTGGAGCAGCAATAAACCAAACAAGCCGTAGCAATTATACGAGCCATGCAAACAAGGTATCCAGTCAACGTGAAAAGCATAAAACCCCATTCCACCTCCCATTATACACCCGGGTCATTATCATAGAAGCCATATTATTGCATCCTCTTAAACCGATTTCAGCTTCTCCTTCAGTCGCGAGAAAAAGCCCTTCTTCTTCTTCTTCTCTTCCTTGCCATTCGTCGTCGCTCCAGCGGCATTGTTGGTAGTCGGCTTCGAGGTGGCTGCCGCATTGCTGGTCGGTGCGGACTCTGCTGGCTTGCTGGTACCACTAGTTGGTGCACCGCTGGCCCCGGTGGGATCGGCAGTCTTCGTTGCGCTGGCCCCCGTGGCACCAGTTGTCGGAGCAGGCGCTGTCTCGTCGGGAGCAATGCCACTCTCTATGCCAGAGTCGACAGTCTTGGTCGCACTGGCTCCCGTCGCGCCAGCAGCGGGCTTCGTCGGAATCTCGGTAGTGTCCTCACGCCCAGATGCGCCAGGTCCAGACTCTTCAGGAGCCTTTGATGTGGCAACTCCGGTGGTCACCGTGGGCCCATCTGCAGGGGTAGTGGCCCTGGGAGAGACTTGGGCCGAAGCCGACTCAGCACCAGTAGCACGCGGCGCGCTCTCCGAAGCAGGTTCAACATCAGACGCTCCTGGTGCTCTCTCAGAAGTAGCAGCCGTGATCACAGGTGCGGGTGTGCCAGACTGATTGCTCACGGGAACCTTCTGTTGAAGCTCTTCTTCGACTTCTCTCTTCTCTCCGACAGCCTCCTCGACACCTGCTGCCTCCGGATCCCGATGAGCTTCAGAGATCGACTGCTTGACCACATCTGGGACATCGTGAGCCGGCAACCCGCTGGTTGTCTCTTTCTGAGAGCCCTGTGCAGCGGTAGCTCCAGCCACAGCGCTCAGACCGGTAGTGGTACCCATACCAGTAGCAACGTCAAGGCCAGTGGAAGGACCAAGGTTGGTCGAAGGAGCAGCCCCAGCGGTGAATCCAAGTCCAGATGAAGTACCAAGCCCAGCAACAGTGGTAGGCGCCGGCGCGCCAGTCGAGTTGTCCACCGGAACCTTCCTTCGAAGTTCCTCTTCCATCTCTTTCTTCTCATCGACAGCCTCCTTGCTGGTGGCCGCCTCAGGGTCCCGATGGGCTTCAGACATCGACTGTCTCACCACATCCGGGACATCTCTCGTGGGCACTCTGCCGCCTGTTTGTCGCTGAGACTCCAGCGGGACAGCAGCTGCAAGCCCAGCAGTCGTGGATGTGGGTGCAGCCGACTGAATTGTGTAGGTGGGATCAGTCGCTCCCTGGTTTTCACCCATTGGCAGACTAGACTCGGGGATCATGTTCTTGGACACCGGGGGAATCGCAAAGGCACTGGCATCATAAGCAGGGCTTCCGGGGAATCCACCACTGGTGCCCTGCTCATAGCCGGCCCGGTCGGTACGTGCGGTCGAAGAGATAGTGTTGGTGTTGAAGGTGCTGGGATCAGGCACCTTCTCGCCCGGGTTCAGCTTGATCGGGTTTCCCGCGCCACTGGACGCCGGAATGGGATTCACGGAGAACTTGTCAGCTTCGCTGGCTGGGGTAATGGGATACGATCCGGGGACATTGGCCCTCTGCTCGAGCGGGACATCCTGGCCGAGCGCGGCAGTAGTCGACCCCGGAGCGGCCGATGAGATGGTGGGATAGTATCCATTCTGTCCTTGTTTGCTGCTGGACTCCTTTGGGACTCCGGCTGCCAATGCAGCGGTTGTCGAGCCTGGTGTGACCCCGGCCATATCTGCAGTGCCGTTTAATAAAGGTGTGGTTGATCTCTTAAGGATTTGGTCGGGATAGAGAACGTTGTTGATATTGCTACTGCCGTCGTCTTCTTCGGGAGCTCTGTTATCGGTGGTCCAGATGCCGTCAACGACGAACTATGAACCAAAGAAAAAACAATTGTTAGTTTGTGGAACCAATGCAACGATGACGCTGACAAGAGAGTCTTATAGTTTTGGGGGAGGAGAGTAGCGAGAGACATAAGAGGGGGAGACCACGCCCGTCCGCGACTGGCGGCGACATGACGTCAGTCCACGGATGGAGCGTCATCGCGCGATGGAACTTGATAAGCAGGACAGGCAGAGGGACTGGAAGAGGAACGGATCCTCACGATGAGTTTCCCCATCAAAGGACGTAATCCTCGGCGGGAAGTACAAACAATGGCATGGCAGGCAAATCAGGACAGGGAACGGCTCTGCGCCATAAAAGTCATGTGCAGAGCATGCGACTGCTGTCTCACCTTGTAGTGCACCTTCTCATCCGTCACTGGCAACGGAACTTCCTTCTCAAAGACATCGCCTACGCGATCCAATTTGACTGTCTTGCCCCAGTCATCAAACGTGCCGGTGACAAACACTTCGTTCGCATTGTACGGCCTGGTCGCATGCGAGGATCCGCATCGGTCAGCGATCAAATCCACCCCGAGAGTTTCAAGCTCATGACGCTGAAGAAAGCTAGGCTTTGATCCATACGTGCTTGTCGCTTGGTACGGAAGGTGTCGGATAGAATAGAATTTCCACAGGAGGGCCGTGGAGTGGCTGATCCCCCACAATTGGAGGGTCCAGAAGGTGGGAGAATGGGATCTGTCACTTACCATGTAAATGTGTAGCTCCCCATCTTTACGGCGGGTGGGCTTTGGATCCCCCAAACTCAGACAATAGATGTGGTGGGAGCAGGAACTTGTCAGCAGCAGAGACTGTAGTAGGAACGGAGGGATAACGAAAGAGCTAAACGCTCGGAGCAAACAGGATAAAATAAAAAAAGATTAAAGAATGGTAAGAAATGGCGTATGGAAGAGGCTGGGAACGGCGATAAAGTGTTGCTGGGAAAAGATGGAGAGGGGAGAGAGAGATGGAGCGGGGGGGACTGTTCGGTCGCACACAGACCGTCACCGGTCGGACTCTTTGGCAGGAAGTATTGACTGGCAAGTGAGTAAGTAGGTACGCTGTAAGAAGCCGCCACTTGGATGTTCCTGGTGTCAAAATTGATCAAGGCGAAAACAGCAAGCAACAGCATACACACACACACGCAATGATTTTCGCCGTGGCTTATTCTGTGTCGAGGATTCGGTAATGATGAATTCTAAGCAAGCCTCGCGGAATAACACATGGATTGAGTCACCCCGTACCGGAAAGAATTCTAGACACTCCCAGTGGCTGCCAGCTCTTTGCCAGCCCGTGTACAACTCAGCGCAGCGACAGCTGGCATCTTATCGCGCTAGACTTGGCCAGTTTCATCAGAACCTTGTTGTGGGAATCCCCAAGAGTCCGCTGGTATGGAGGCTCGTGCAGGGCTGCATTCCTGCCCGTAGTCACAGCCATTCGCCTTGCCTTTTGGCGCATCTTCCCAGGGGCTTCGCACAGGCAAGAGTTTCTACTGGATAAAACACGTCGATGGTACCTGACGGACCTGATCAAATCACCTACATTGCTTTACATATTGATCCGTACAGACTATAAAGGACATGGGAGTAAGTTATTCAACATATGCACTGTGAGGGCCTGGAAAACTTTATATGGTCCGTGTAGATCCCAACCCACAGCCGAAGTACTAGACTGGACTACTACACTGTAAGATCGAAAGGTCCAGTCCAGCCATCTAATGTGACTGTTGGCGAACTTGCATTAGGCACTCGCCCCGCCCACCCTCCCTCCTTTTTGTCGAAGCTCACACCAACAGATAACCGCCCTGTTTGTATGATTGTTTCAGGCTATAATCACGAGAATAAGAGCTGACCTTGTGGATGAGCGGTAAGAAGAAGCGCTGGAGTGGATGAATTCAACACCCATTCATTCTTGTCTTGTCTTTCCATCCTCCACCAACAGCACTCCCGGCGCTAATCCTGATTCAGAGAGCACGGACATCAGCTAGTCCGCACAAGGAATAGTCCAAGTCGACGAACCAAGAATGCGATAACGGCTAGAACACTAACCGGATTAGGCTTGGGAGGGAAGGTCGGTTCGAATGGAGCCAAAAGCAGCAACGAGTTCATGGATCCATGGGAGCTCTGTGTGTCTGATAGCTCTCATTGCCTGCCGGATTGGCAAGCAGCAGACCGTTACCTTGACCTTCTCAGTGGAGATGATGGCACTTTGACACCTCGAAGTGGCTGACGGAACCACTTGCCCTGTCAGAATGGTGGCTCTCCAGCAAACGTCAACGAACGGATAGTCTACCCTGGCTATGACCTCAGCGAGCAGATCATCCGAACGGAGAGCAGACTCACAAACGCAAGCACCATTTCGTTCGCCACCTGTGTCGGGCCTGATGAGAAAATCAGAACCCCCAATGAGCCAATTATGTCTGCATCGAGACCGACCCTTGATGAATTGGGATGGGCAGGAATGATGCTTGGTCGGCAGTAAGTGTCTCCTTTTTGCGTCTGCTTGGCCTGGACTAATTGCGATTCCCCGCCCCCTTTGTTGTTGGTCGGTTCAAGGGTCTGATTGTCAATCTCAATCAACAGCGCCGGTGGCGCAACGCAACGCAACCCAGTGCTGGCTGGCACTCTGACTGGCCCTCCTATTCCGAATACCGCAATGTTCTAGAAACCGTCTGGAAGCCCCTGGGAGGGCCGATCGAAGCTTCCACCTCTTCCACATCGCGTCCGTTCCCGGTCGACTGGGCTGAAGGATTCGGAGGTCTGGGGCCCATCGTCCACGTCTCCTTTTCGTTTTCACCTTCTGGAACACGCTGAGACGGTGCTAGTCCGATCGACTACGCCCGACTATGGATTTCATTTGATAATACCTAGGAATGGAGACAGACTATTGACCCAAGGCCGTCAGCTATTGAAGTAGTGGACTGGACTAGCGGGGTGTCCGTGACGTCGATCGAGCCGTCTGAGCCATCTTGTCCTAGCGATGAAGGTTCCCAACACATCCGAAATTTAGTCCGTTGCCCTTAATTAAGGAGGTGAGTCTACTAGTAAGAACGGAGGGTGGCCTGAGTGATGGTGGTGGTGGTGGGTTCGACAAGGGCACCACCGGGGAGTTCTCCGAAGGATGGTGTGTACAGTCGTAGGATAGAGCCGAACTCCTGGAATGGAATAGACTGGGAAAGGGGGGGGGAAGGGAGATAATCAGAATGAAAAGGGAAATAAAAATGAAAAATCATGATTTTCCACTGCAAATAGAAGTAAAGAGTGATATGATCATGAGAGGACTTTACTTTTTAGACGCGAGTCATATAATAATCCATCCATCATCCAGTTTGGCTTTTTGGTTTGCTCCCCGCCTTTTTCATGGTTCTTCATTAATTCATTTATTTCCCCTCCCTTTTTCTGCAACCCCTCCGGATCAAGTTCCCTGCGTATCACCACTTCACCACCACCACCCCTTTTCTGGCGCCATTCAATTTCATTTAAAAGCAGCCCCCCATTGAACTGTCTAGAAGGCTTCCATCCCGAAATTAGGTGTTTCTGCCATTTTTCTAGCCGGTCCCCCAACCCTTCCATTGTCTGCAAATCCCACGCGACCGAGAAGCCGCTGAAGTCTCACTGGTAAGAGAATCCCTCCTCCCAAAGCTACTCTCCATTAAACTTCTGCCGTGTTGCCCCTCCAAAGCTTGCCCGGTGATTTTCCTTTCCCGCTGTGATTGTTGTGCTTGTTGTTTCACACTGGACTCATTTATTTTTTCTTAAATTCTTTTTATTGTGTATTTCACTATTATATTCCTCAAGTTTTGTTACCTTTTTTTTTTCTGTATCTACATTGCTTGTGTTGGTTCGTGAGATCTACTCTGCACAAGGACAGCTCTGGCCAGCTATCTACGGGCAAAACAGCTCCCTCACTCCGCCAGAAGAAAGCTTCAGAGGCTCCGAAGCAGAAAAACGTACCACGGCGGACCTCCAATGAGGCCTGCTGGACCCAATACCCACACTGTTTAGCGGAGACCCCAATCATCAATGATCTTGCTTCCCTGACTGGATCCCCCATTTCTGTTCCATCCACGGCCACCTTCCAATCTGCTTGCTGCTACGACCTTCTGGTCGGTTTCCCTACCCGCCCCTCCCTCCCCTCCCTCTCTCTTTCTCTCGGGCTTGTGCTACCACATCTTCTGTTTCCCCCCGTCCTTTCCAAACCCTGCTACTACTACTACTACTACTCTCGCTTTCTGATGACTACTGCCCCCTCCTACTTTTTCTCTCCTTCTCTCCCGCACATACATTCTATTTCTTCACCTGCTCGCCTTTCCAAGTCTTGCTCAGCGTCTGACCTCCTTCAGACCATTTCCGTCCTTACGTGCCGGCCGCTTCAGTCGCCGTCTCCCGACCTTCCAACTTCCCCGCTTCACTGTGGCCGGAGCGGTGTTCTCTCCGGCCCTTCTTTCGCCAGCATGGCTGAGAGTGCATTCCCCAGCGCCCAACAACCCCTCCGGGTGGGCACAAAAGACGACAAAGCCGCTGCTTTTCAGAAGATCTCCGAGGAGGACGAATACGAGGTGACGTCACCAACCGATCCCACTTTTCGATCTGCCAACGCCGCTGCCGCATCCTCGTCGACCGGCAGCCCCTTCTTTGGTGGTGGTTATGGCGATAACAGCGGTCCAATTCGATTCAACAGGAGTCCCTTCGACAATGGGCCCAGAGAGGAGGACGAGGAGGGTGCCGACGAGTTCCCTCCAGAAGACATCCGCCCCACGGGCGCCGCGAATCAGGGATTCCCTAATAACTACGCGCTGGGCCGCCGGACATCGGTTTCTGCAGAGTCGCTGAACCCGACCTCGGCTGGCTCAGATAGCTGGACTCCCCCGTACCATGAGAAATCAGAGGAGCAGCTGGCTCGGCTGAAGACCGCGGTCAGCAGCAACTTCCTCTTCTCGCACTTAGATGATGACCAGTTCAAGAGTGTGCTCGATGCCCTGGTGGAGAAGCCTATCCCCGCCAAGGGTATCAAGGTCATCAGCCAGGGTGATGCTGGAGACTACTTTTACATCGTAGAGAATGGCCACTTTGACTTCATGATCCACCCGTCGGGCTCTGTGCAACCCGGTCCGGAGGGCATGGGCAACAAAGTCGGTTCCGTTGGACCCGGAGGCTCGTTTGGAGAGCTGGCTCTCATGTACAATGCGCCTCGCGCGGCCACCGTTGTGTCGGTGGACCCGAAGAGCACCCTCTGGGCCTTGGACCGCATCACTTTCCGCCGAATCCTCATGGACTCGGCCTTCCAGCGCCGTCGCATGTACGAGGCATTCCTCGAGGAGGTGCCGCTGCTGTCCAGCCTGAAGCCCTATGAGCGTGCCAAGATCGCCGATGCTCTGGACGCCATCAAGTATCCTGCTGGCTCTACGATCATTAACGAGGGCGACCCAGGTGATGCTTTCTACCTTCTCGAATCCGGAGAGGCGGAGGCCTTCAAGAATGGTGTGGAGGGCCCTGTGAAGTCCTACAAGCGCGGCGACTACTTTGGTGAGCTAGCCTTGTTGGACGACAAGCCACGGGCTGCAAGCATCGTGGCCAAGACAGAGGTGAAGGTGGCGAAACTGGGCCGGGATGGCTTCAAGCGCTTACTCGGCCCTGTGGAAGATATCATGCGACGAGCGGAATATGAATCTAAACCTGTGCCCGCTTGAGAGGCGTAATGGGTCATAAATACACGAAATCCTTGGCGAAGAGGGAGGGAGTTTTGTGTGGGACAATGTGGTGACTTTTCTATCTCTTTCTTGTGTCGTTAATTCGCCTATCTATGCTCTTAGTTGGACGGACCAATCGGGGAAGCCTGTTGGTCTTGAGATCTACGACAGATGGCTGAAAAAAGGATCCCCTATTCATCGGCGAAACATTTTGGGTCGTGTTTTACTATCGGCATCGCGGGGGGTTGTGTATGTCTCTGGACTGTTCATACACGGGTTATATTCATGGCCGAGTCGCGCAGGAAGCCGCAGCCACCAGGCTGCTCACTTCGTTCGCTGCGATCGGACGCGTGTGTCATTGATAAACCACCTGGGTTATTCCTGTCTTTTGCCGTTTCTATGTTTATAATAGCTCATTGGCTACGAAGGATACATATATGGTTGACATGTACGACAAGTGCTTGACAGTGTCGATAGGATGCGTAAGATGATATTTATAATACAGCATAGCCTCAAAAGCAGCAGACTCTGTATCTGTAAATTTAAATGATACCCAAGTAGTACTTTGTAGATCATCGCGCAACCACCAAATCACTCCTCAACACCCATTTCTCCCCCTCCCGCACCTCCTTCCCCTCATGCAACATACACCGATCTCCATGCCGATGCAGCAGCGCCATTCCCGGCACCGGAGCCACCGACACAGGTTCCGGATTGCGATTAGACCGGGTCGCCTCCGGATAGAAGACGGTTTCCCCTCCCTCACAGCTCGTCAAGTAGATAAGGAGCGTCCAAGTGGTGCGGGCCGCACGGGGCGGACGACCGGGCGAAGAGAAAGTGATAGTATTTGAATCGTCATCTACGGTAGGAGCAGCTATCAGCATACTGAATTACTTTTAACTTAGGAGTTGACTACGAAACATCATCCTTCTACAACCCGACAAGCTTTTCCCACCTCTACCTCCCGAGATACCATGATTTTTAAAAGAAAGAAGGATAAAGGGAAGAGGGGTTAGGATAGACTCACAATGTTTATCGAAGAACTGCCCCTTCGAATACCGATATATACGGATATTCCCATTCAGGCCGATAGGTTCCCCGCCCCAGATATCTTTCATATCTCTTGTCACTGCTTCCTCTTCTTCATCAACATCTTCAATCCCCGCATTCAAAACCATCTCCTTCAGCGCCGTCCCCGACCAAAGACCCTCCGCGAACCCCTCATCCTGGATCTGAAACCGATCATTGACTCGCACTGCATCGCCCTTCTTGGGTTTGCCGGGTGTGGTGGTCAGTGGCAGGGAGGCCAGGAATGAAGTGTAGGTTTTGCAGAGTGTCGAGGGGAAGAAGTTCCGGATGAGGTAGATTTGGTCGGGGACGAGAGGGTCGAGGGTCAGAGAGGTGGAGGGGATGAGTGGGCGGAGAGGGGGCCAGTTGGGGGGTTGCTGCCGCTGCTGCTGGTGTTTTTGTTGGAGATGGGATTTGGGGGTGGATGAGGGGGGCTGCTGCTGCTGCTTGGAGTTGGATGTCTTTTTGGGCATTCTTTTTGTGGGGGTGGTGATGTGTATGGTGACTGGGAGTGAGAGTCGGTGAGGAGATAATAGTTAGACAGATGGATAATGAGTCAGTAGTAAGTCAGAGTGACGGGGATTATGGTCGTCAAGTAGTACTATGCAGGTCGGTCTGGTCTGATCTGTCGGTCCGGGATGGGGAGTAAAAAAAAAGTTCCCAGGTAAGTTACTTTACTAGTGAGTGGTATAGTATGGGGTCAAGTTCAGGTACGGAAACAGTGAATCAAGGCCCGTGATACGTTCCCGGGTGGTAATAACCATGCGGGTACAGTAACAATGCTGCGTTTGCATAGATGTATGCCAAAAATACCGTCACAATCTGGCAGAAAATTTATGAAAAACCGACCGGGGCGTGACGGGCCCAGCCAGTCACAGGGCGAGTAGGACGGGGGCCTCAGCCTCACCGCCCTCGACTTCTGCTCCTCCTCCTCCTCCTCTCCCAGCCCGTCGTCCTTCTCCAATCCCCCTCCGCCCTCAAGACCTGCCCGCCGGTCATGTCGTCGTCGCAGACCATGACAGCGTCTGCGGTGGGCCATCGTCCGCCAGATGCTGCTCCAAATATGTCGTCCGTGTACGACTACGCCCGCTCGCAGCAGCAACACGACGACCAACCGCACCCCTCCCCGCCCAGCGACTCCGCAATCCGCCCTCTGCACGATTCTGCCCCCGACTCTCCTCCCAATGGCCTGTCTACCCTGTCCTCAACCACCCCAGTGGTCAAATCCGAACCCGGCGACCACGATTCTGCCCCCTCCGCGTCCGCTCCTCCAGAAGCCCAGTCCGATATGCGTCGTCAATCGGCCGCCAGCGCGCTCCTGGCTCAACTCCTCGGGAACCAGGTCTCGGCCGACGGGCTGGAGTCTGAGGATCATCCAATGCCGCAAACCCAAGACGGGGCCGAGCCGTCTCAAAATAACGACCAGGATGTAAAGAGTCAATGGCACTTCGAATCGACCTCCGAACCCCCGGCTGCCCCTGCAGATTCGACCAATGGAGGCGCGGATCAGTTTCCGCCGGAATCGACTGAATCGCTGGCTCCTCACCAAGAAGACGAGAAAAACCCCGAACAACATACCGATTTATCTTTTTCGAACCCAGATCATGGCGATAGTATGTCAATAAAGGCATCAGATGCTGTAGAAGGCTTGACGGATCCGTTACTGTTCTCCAAAGCGAGTTTAGACCATCCCGACCTTTTTTCCTCCTTCGATATCACCGCCGCTCCGAAGACCCCGTTTGAAGCCCTCCAGCAGAATGAGATGCTTACCGCCGCCTACCTCTCGCAAAGCGCTGATCTTTCCGCCCTTGGCTATTCTGGTGGGCATTTGTCTCACGATATCGCTGGCTCGGTCGCGGGATCGGAGCCCCGAATCCAGGCATTTGCGAAGCTAGAATTCGATGACGGTCACTTTTACTGCAATACATACTCCTTCATTCTTGGACGTGATGTACGAGCGGCCCGGGCGGCGCATCAGCGCGAAATCCAGGTCCGTCAGGCGATGAGGACTTCCCGGGCTAAGAGTTCGAGCGGTGGCAACACGTCGCATACGCCCAACCGCGTGAAACATGAGGGCAGTGGCATCTTGGGAAGTGTGGTCAGTGACCGCGGTGGTATTATGGGGTTTGATCCCGATATTCCGCCTCATTTACCACACCATCTCAGTCGTCGCTCGTCCGTGTCTTCGCACGCGGAATCGGCTCCGTTGCATGCGACTCCGGCCCAATTGCAATCGACTACCGATTACAATGCACTTGCAATGCAGTCTTTGAACGAAGAGAACGGCGATGCGAAGCCAGTGGATGCTTTGGCTTTACTTCCTTCGCCGGATGCGTGTCCAACGATCCCTATTCATCCCCCAGCGACGGTTGACGGTAGTGCTGCCGGGCATCGAGGGATTTCACGTAAACATGTCAAAATTGCATACAACTTTGACCGAAACCTTTTCGAAATGGAGGTTATGGGAAGAAATGGCGCTTTCATCGGCGCGGATTGGCTATCACCGGGGCAAGTAAGACCCCTACATAGTGGCGATTATATCCAAATAGGAGGCGTCCGCATCCGCTTCCTGCTTCCCGACGTGCCAATTGGCGAAACTGGAGCAGATAGAGTGGAAGAACCATTTACGGCCGAAGATGAGAATGCTCAGGCTTCAACTACGGCCGAGAACGAAACGCCAGCTCCGAAGCGCGCATCTGATGGCTCAGAGACAAAGGAGACGCCGAAGACCACTAAGATCATTCTCAAGACCCGGGCTGAACCTGATCCGTCGCGACCAGTGCAGTCCGTTGAAGGTTCCGGAGATCCCAACCAGCAGCCTGTTCGGCGTCGTGGTCCTGGACGGCCGCCTAAGGACGGCATCATGTCCAAACGCGAGCGAGCCGAACTGGCAAGAGAACAGAAGTTGGCGGCGAAGCGCGAGGCCAATGGAGGCGTCACTCCTCCGCCCATGAACCGTCCCAAAGCTGGAAAGGCACCGGCACCAACCAGTGGTGTTACGGCAACACCCAAAGAATCAGTTGGTGCGGAGTCGCCTAATTCTAAGCCGGAGAAGCGCAAGTACACGAAGAGGAAGAAGCCTGATGGTACGCCAATGGACTTTCCACTACCCTCAACCGAGGGCGGCCAATTTCCCATGGAACATCGCCCGGAGGAGTTCATCAAGGCACCTCCAGTCAAAAAGCGCAAGCCCTCGCGCTCACCGTCGCCCAACTACCCTCCCGAATCCGCTTACACACCGGAGGATCTGGCCAAACCACCATACAATTATGCTGTGCTTATCTTTGATGCCCTCACTGAGGCTGGTACTCCGATGACGCTCAAGCAGATCTACCGCGCCCTGAAGCTGAAATACCCATATTTCCGATTCAAGTGTGAAACCGAAGGCTGGACGTCTAGTGTGCGACATAACCTGAATGGCAACAGCCATCTCTTCATGCATGCAGAGCGTGATGGCAAAGGATGGTCGTGGCAGCTCCGCCCAGGGGCATCAGTTGAGAAAGAAAAGAAGCGACGCCCGTCGCCTCCTCCGCCGGCCTCGCAGCCTCCGTCTGCACCGGCAGCTACTCCCCAGTATATGCCCCAACTGAACCCATCCTATGGCAATCAGCATGGACAACCTGGGATGGCCAATCCGCACTTCCAATTCCCCTCTATGCCTCCCAATCCTTATGCACCTCCTCCTCCCCCAGCTCCTGCCCCCAATCCTACTCCTACACCTCACCATTCCAGTCCCTATCCGCCCCCTGCTCCAGCTGCTGCCTCTACACCCTTCCCGATACCGAGTCCGCTCCGCAACAACCTTCCACCTGCTTTTGCGCAGACTACGCCCTCCACTTATACCTCGCCTTATGCCTCGGATCCGCCGCCGCAGCTGGTTCAGCTGCAGCAGTCGCAACAGACGCAGCCAATGCCACCCCAACCACAGCACCAGTCACCTTATCCTCCGCCTAACCCACCGTCCATGCCGCCGATGAATGCACCGCCACATCAAGGCCATCATCCTCCACCGCCGCCCCCAGGTCCACCTATGCAGCACCCTCCGCCGAATATGGGCATGGGTCACGACCCTGGGCCAGGCCCAATGGACAACTCGGAGGCGTCGTCGTTCAATGAGCGGGCCAGCAAGGCGATTGACGACTTTGAAGCGGTCCTGATGGAAGACTACGAGGATAAGAACTACATCCGGGAGGTGCTCAAGAGTGCCCGGGCTCGCGTTCTCGGCAATGCCACGGATAGTTCGTTCCCCGGCGGCGAACCGAAGGACGAAGCAGTCATTCTGGATGCGCTTCGCAATCTGATCGGTAGCCTAAAGGACGAATAGTCAGCCTAGCACGGGACGACTATTTGCAAGCGGGAATAGGATTCAAACTGGGATGACGAATTTACGACTTGGGATTTGCTTTTATGCTTACGAACATACATCTACCACATGGAGACCGGGCCGGTGTTAGGAGATCTGTGATCTGGGATACAAAAACATGCGCGCGCGATCACATAACTGGTCTTTATCTTTCATGATATTGAAACGGAGTCCGATTGTTATTATCCATTTCTGTTTCTGGGGCTATTTTGGCTGACTCACTACTACTACTACATTTTCCATTGCTATTTCCATTTGCGTCTCTCGAGTGGGTTGTGTTTTTTTCTTATCCACCCGCCACTGCAGTTGCTTCTCGATGATATCCCCTCCGTTCTGGACCGAGGGTCCATTTTCCAAAGTATTTGTTTTCTTTTTTATTAGTTGCTTATCCTGTTTTTGTCTCTTCCACGTCCGCGACATCCCGGACTTGCATGGATTATAAGCGCCGGGCAAGTTTTTTCTTCTCTTTCTTTCTTGCATTGACACTTGCTCCCCACCCCACCCCCTCCCTCCCTCCCTCCCCCTTGTGATGGGGGGTCTGGTCTCTTTTCTTCCTTCTCCGAGAATCGGAAGAAAAATCATTATTTTTGTCCAACTTTTCGTTTTATCTAAAATTACATCAAAAAAGCAGCTGGAGTTTATTTGCATAGATCTAAAACAAATAACACAATTTATTATACGAAATGGGGATGTCGCTATACGACGGGGTTTTGATTATTTGATGATTATCAATTCTGTAGAATTAATCTGTAAGTATGATAAATTAGTATGTTGTACATGATGGGGGGAAAATAAAGTAGGTAATGAATTACCGTAGTCCGGAGGGAAGTAAGTAAGTAGTAGTAAAATTCGATTTACCCCTCCCCCACTACTACTACTACTACTACTTACTATCTTCATCCGACTCTTTCCTTGATACTTCTTCCTTTCTTCCTTTTCTTACTTCCGACCGGAACAGCGGGGTTTGTAATTATATTTGAACTTTGCACCTAGTAAATATATCATCTATTATCTATTATCTACTGCATAGCTTTAGAGTACCCGTGCACATACATACATAGGCACATACCCTATCGGAACAATTAGAAAAAAGAAGAGAAAGGTTATTGACCCGATGACCGGAATCACCCGTGATGATTGCACTGCAGGAATATATTATTATCCATGACTACTAAGTATGTACGGTATGGAGGAGGGAGGAGGGATGGGATGTCACCGGGCCGGTCGTGTGCATATCCTTTTTTCCCTACTTAAGTTCTTTCTTCCATTCATCCGTGGTATTCTATTCGTGTGTGGGTGGTTACTATCGCTATCATCGTGATGTTATTTGTTTATGCGGGGTGTCATTCATGTATGTATGTGGGATGTAGGATGTCATGTATGTATGTATATGTAGATTGTCAGTTGCTGGATGGATGGGGGATGGTTATTGTGATCTATCTGAGTGTCTAGTAGTAGTTGTTGGTGGGTGGTTATTGGGTAGGTATTAGGTAGGTGGTGTTTATTGGGCGAGTGGTTAGTGACTGACTGACTGGGTATCAGTAATAGAATGCATGAGGTTGAATATCGGCTATCAATCATCATTCATTCCAACATTATTGTGTGAGCGTGCATCTTTAGTTCAAAAAGGGAGGAAGGAGGGGCAAATAGTGGTAAATAGATCGGGCAGCGATGATGGAGGTTGGTAGGTTCGATGGTGGATGCAAGTGTGCTTGGGGAAGTTGAGAGTACTGTGTATGGAGGAGTTGGGGGGGTGAACACCCCACTTGGGGTTACTGGATCTTGCTTGGTGCAGATTGTAGTACTGAAGTCTGTGTGGCTGGGATGTGGGAATATATTCTTGGTACCTGACTGAACTCTCGATGACTTGATTTGGTTCGATTCGGTTCGGTTGGCCATAACTCTTATTATATGATTATAATAATTCGTATTCATTGGTTGTTTCGTTGTAAGTGAGACATTACCGGCGTGATCATATTCAATTCATTATTCCGGTGGTTGGGGGATTGTGAAACATAGTAGGGATGAGATTGATGATGGCAGTGATCACTCACTCGGGTCATTCATTCATCCTGAGGGGGGATGGGATGGGATGGGATGTAGGTACCGCGCTTGGGGATCGGGGATGATTGGGTATCAAATTTGATAAGATGAAGGGGACTGCGAAAGGTTGTAGGTTGCTGTGGGAGACGCGCATATACACAGGCGTGTTGTATGTTCCGTGTCTGCGGGGTTCACAGGAGAGAGTGAGGAGAGGAAACCCTCCATCGTGAGGGATATACCATCGGCTATTACCATTTCCTACTACTAGTAAATAGTAACCTTCCGGAGTAGGAAACTTACTACTACTGTGTAGACCACCTCTTTCGTGAGGTACAAAATAATCAACAAGCAGGCTCCAAAATACTCCGGCCTGATCATATGCTGATTTGATTGCTCATCCTTCCTGACGGTCGGTGAGTCACTGTCCCTCTGAGCCTAGAAGGAATCGCAACAGCCTCAAAGTTGGAAGTTGCACCTGATCCGAGAAACCAGTAGGAATCGCAATCACTGTAAGGTGCCTCTTCTCAGGCATCGACCTTACGTAGACCAGCCTGTTGTTCTAGCAACCGCGGAATGTAGGCATGGAATGTTGCTTTACTCAGCCACCTGATGATGCTGATGCTGCTGCTGATGATAATGACGATAAGTGAGGATGTGTATTATTATTATGATGATGATGATGATGATGATGATGATGATGATGATGATGTAGGTGCAATGTCCCTGTCCTGTCCTGTCCTGTCCTGTGTTCTGCATGTGTGGTGACTTACAGTGTACAGATAGATAGGTAGTAGCAGTAGTAGTAGTCTCTCTCCCTGTGTCTGCCTATTGTGTCATTGCGCTTATACTTTGGAGTTCAAAATGAGGCTGTCCGCCTCTCGGATTGGCTCTCCTCTGAGGGTTGGTGGGTGGCATGGGACTCCGCCTTGACAGGAAAGTCCAAAGCCTGGCTGGCCCTCTCGAGGGTGACTGATTGACTGACTGACGGCATTGCCACTGTCGCTCCTGCTGCATCTGTGCTTCTCTAGTCGCATACATACATGGTAGTCATAGCAAGTAAAAAAATAACTGATGATGCCTATCTAATTTACTTAGTTGCTTCCTTCCCTTGTTCCTTTCCCAGGCCAGGTTCCATCTCTCACTGGCTATAAATAATCATCCCAGATGATTATATCACTCGCCTCCTGCAATAAGCCAAGCCACAGACCGACTAGTCCCATGTACCACTTAGACACGTTTTTCTCCCCTTACCCTTTTTTTTATTTCCCCTCTTGAATCTTTTTTTTTTTTTTTTTTTTCTAAATTAGCACGGGGGCGCACGTCCCACCTATTTGTCGAAGCAGTTCGAGGTCCTCCCACTAGCGCTGTCCACCCACAGTTGAAAGTGTTCAGAGCACTACGTACCATTACGGAGTAAGACACCGCCTGTCACTTTCAATCCTACTACTAAGTTGTACTTGCTGTTATTTTTCTCCTCAACTTACAACTAAATTTGATCATCATCAAATCAGTCAGTCAGTCATGTCCACTTTCAACCTTTCTGTGTGACGCCTTGGGCTTCTTGCAGTTGCATTTGCCTCCACCCCCAATCCCCATTCATTCCTCTTGTCCTGCTGAACGATAGGCAAATCGCAGCTTTCGCACTGCCTCCTGTTCCACTCCCCTATTTGCCCACAGGCTGCAGCCAATGAAGGGAATGACGATTGCCTGCCGGGGATTGATTGGGTCAATTCGTCACTTTTTGCGCCTGCATCACTTTAATGAATGGTATCATTGGTAACTTACTTACTACTAGATACACTTTGTAAACTATCAAATCTACCGAGTAGGATTTAGAATAGATAACCAAGGCTACTTACTCCGTTGTTACTCGGGAAGGGAATTAATAATCTTCTTCCCTAGTCAAAAGTCAAGTCAAGACAAGACAAAAAAGCAAGACAAGACTATTCAGTACAGTAGTAGTAACCGAAGTGGATTCGAGGAATTTTCCATTCCTTTCCTTCTCCCCCCTTCTTAGCCGCTAATCTAACGGTCAGTCACCACGAACTGCTTGCTGACCCCCTTAGTTAAAGGGGAGTAAAAACTGCCGGTAGGTAGACAAGACACACTACGTAAGTACCAGTCCTAAACAGTCTGACCGGCCAGAGTCCTCCCGCCCCAGGGGTCTTTGGTCTGGTCCCGTCCGGCTGGCTGGCCTGCCTCTCTCTGCCTCTGCCTCCCTCATGTCTGTCTCTGCCGACGACGCAGGTCGTGCAGTCGATTATTGGAGGGAGTTGCAGTCAGAGTGACTTACTTTGATTCCCGGCCGTCCTGTCCGGTGCTGGATTTGAAGCATTTCCCGCCCATGCCATCTGACACTTAATTTACTATCCACCCAGTAACATGACCTTTTGCTCGTATTGCACCTGATGACTGATAGACGGACTGACTGACTGACTGATTGAGATGAGATACATTTGGGACTTTTTGAATTGATGCCTCAGTCAACCAACAATTCAGTACAATTCAAGAGAATAGACGATGGATTCATATCGCTACCCGTGCAAGATGCTATATTAAGATTGCTTGTTGTTGAGGGTGAGTAAGCTCTCCTCAACCATGGACCCGGGCTTCTCTTTCCGTTCTGGCCGCGGGTCTTTTCATGGGCGAGAGAAAAGTTGGTGAGAAAAGCTGGGTCTGAGATTGAAGTAACCTGGCCGTTCGGCAGCGTTACGGTGGAGGCGGTTTGGTCAGTCGGTCACTTCTTACTGGTTGGCTGGTTGGTCTCCTCTTTTTTTTTTTTTTTTTTTATCCTTTCCCTCTGACCTCTTCTTTTTTTCTTGTCCGTCTTCTTAATTCTTTTTTATTTTTTTATTTTTATTTCCTTTTTTCAACTTCTTTTTCCCTCCCCTCTGCCCTTTCTTCCTTCATCCTTCCCTTCCTCTTTTTTAATTTAATTTATTTCTCTTTTTTGTTTTTCTCTTTTTGATTTCAGGTTCCCTCTTTCATCCTAAACATGCCTTAGTCAACTCCTCCACCCTCTCCCAAGGACGGCCGTTCCATCATCATCACTGGGTACTCCCCCTCTCCTCTAGCTGGGCTCTAATGGAAAATAGTAGGGAAAACTCTGAAAACTCTAAACAACCCTCCAACCCCATGAGGTGTACTCCGTGGAAAGCCGTAGTTAACTCACTACTAAGGATGTTACTAGTCTAGTAGTTACTTGGGACTGCTTCACTCGGGTGTTGCGGCTGGCATTCTGTTTGGTCTGACAGTGGTGTGTACCCTGTCCCCATTCATCACTACGATCGTTCTGGTAACTTCCTCCCTTTCCCTTTCGATCGTGGTGGTTGCGATTCAAATCGGTACCTGGTCTGCGTCATAATAAAGGAAGAGAAATCCTTTTTTGCCTCATTCCCTCATAGGCAGATGCCACTGATCTTAATAATAATGTTTAATATTAATGATGTAAAATCTGGCTACGATTTTTATTCACTTTGGGGGGGAAAAAAGATTAAAAATATTCTCGAGGGAAATTTTATTGCTGTTAAACCTGATACATTTCCCTTACACTGACCTGGCCATGGGTCCATTCCGATGGTCTCGTTCCCCTAACGGAGGACTTGCCGGGAGGATCATGGACAGGAGATAAAAAAAATATTAATGATAATTAAAAATAACAAAAAAAGAAGGATGGGTAGGGGGCATAGGTTACTTTACAATGTAGTTATCTTTTTTTTACTGTTTAAAGTTACAGTATAACAATGAGAATAGAACAGGGAAAAGGAATAGAAAGGGAATATCCCATCCATTGCTCGGATAGGTAGAACAGGGCATGATATGGTGAACAGGCAGAGAAGGCTACATAATCAATGGCAGGGAACCCAGTGGATGTTGTGAAGGATCACGACTCGAATAATACTAGACAGACCCAACCTAGCCAGACACGACACAGAGAGACTAGAGAGACAAGAACCAGAGGGTGTATTGGTGTTACTCGTTAGTCAGAAGAGCAGCGAAGAAGAAGTGAGCCGGGGATCGTCACCTCCTCAACCCTCACTAGACTAGACTCTCTCTGACACCTCGGACCACTAAGCAGCCGCTCTCCCCTTCGTTTTTTCTCGTCGGGTCTCCTGCTTTGGCTTGTGGCTCTCTCTCTCGCCTTGCCTTTCCACCTCTCGTTCTCCGTCTCTCTTCTCTTCTCCATCCTCTCCCACTCACTCCCCCCTCTCCCTCTTCCCCTTCTCTAACCTACTTCTCCAATCCTCTTCCCCCCTCTCTACACCTTCTCTCACCATCTTCGCTTTTTGCTCTTGCAACTTTACACCTTCCTCAATCCCCTCTCCCTCCCCCTTTGCTCTCTCCATCTTCTCCTCCCTTATACCCCAACGAGCTTTTCACTAAGTGTCGTTGTCGCTGTGGATCGGGGCTAATTCCCACCAAACGCGAGAACTTGTTTTGCTCTAATTTTTTTTTCTCATCCTTGACCTACACAAAATTATAAAAAAAGAAGAAAGGAGAAAAAAAAGAAAGAATCTCAACGTTTCTCGCCTGTTGCCTCCCTCCACTACATCATCCTTTGCTGCTTGCTATTCATTGTTGAGCGTCCCCACGCGTCTCCGGTGATTACCGTCAAACTCCGTCCCTTTTCGCCTCCGTCCTCGACAGCCTCGTGTTCGATCAATTGCCCGCCTTACAACACCGGAAGTAAAAAACCAAAAAGGGATCACCAGACTCGTGCCGCTACAGGACCGCTCCTCCCCCGGCAAGGAAGAACTTCCCGAAGAGACATCTTAGTCGCGACCGCTCCGTCCGCTCCTTTCGACATTCGTGCCGTGGAATTGTTCCTCCATGTTATTCAACTAAGAAGCATTCACTACGAAATTATCTAGAGCCGCGGCTCGTTGAGCATTTGCTCTACCCCCCCAGGATCAGGGCGTGGCGAACGTGTAGACGGTTCGTATCTTGTGTTTTTTACTTGGTGTTTCACTCAATTTGCTCTTTGGGATTGCCCTTCGTCCCATTGAAACCCAATTTGCTGACTCGGGA
Source organism: Aspergillus costaricaensis CBS 115574 (assembly GCF_003184835.1). NCBI lineage: Eukaryota > Fungi > Ascomycota > Eurotiomycetes > Eurotiales > Aspergillaceae > Aspergillus > Aspergillus costaricensis. Next base: position 903,674 of record NW_020291806.1, read on the forward strand.
TCTTGTCCGTTGTTACAGCCTCAGACCGTCTACCTTCCCGCTCTGAACTGGTTCTTTTGCTTTTTCTTTTATTTTCATTATGCCGTCTTTCTTCGCTCCCGGCCTCCAGGGCCTTCCTCCTACTCCTCCCCATATCTTGAGCGGTGGCAGGATGGAACACGATCAACCCTTCTACCTCCTCGGTCCCTCGGCCGCATTCCCGCCTCGCTACCCCCAGAACGGCTGTGATTTCATTGAGCAGTACTCCCAGTCGACCTGCTACTCCAAGCCCATGAACTCGCAGTCCGCTCTGGGCGTCCGCAATGGCCGGGATATGGTCGCCGCTCACTCCGCGCTCAACCAGCCCATGTTCGGTCCTCTGGGTACCGCCAACGTCTTGCCTCCCATCCGCAACAACGTTCAGTTGCCCCCGATGGAGAGTGCCATCCCGCCCCAATACCGACGCCAAGAGATGATGGTGCAGCCCGAACCCCAGCGCAAGGAGGAAAAGGCCACTGGAGGTGTCGCCGCCCACTTGGATTATGAGATGGATCAGATGTCCGACTTTGTGGCTGAGATGGCCCAGGGAATGTATGCTTTGTACATCACCAAGATCAACCTAGCAGATATTGACTTAGCGCGAAGCGTCTACCCAGGATCGTCGGTCCCCCCTCAGTTCCGGAAATACGTCTACCAGATTTTGTCGTCCACTCGTCTCCCGAGCTCCACCATCCTTCTGGGACTCTACTACCTAGCCAGCAGGATGCGCATGCTTTCTTCCACCAAGGTGTTCCACACCGGCAGTGGCCAGGTCTACCGCATGCTCACCGTGGCCCTCCTTCTGGGAAGCAAGTTCTTGGACGACAACACCTTCCAGAACAAGTCCTGGGCCGAAGTTAGCAACATCCCTGTGAGCGAGCTGAACTCGATGGAGCTCGACTGGCTGTTTGCCTTTGAGTGGAAGATTCACGACCGGATCTACGATCAACAGGATGGCTTTGCGTCATGGTTGTCTCACTGGGAAACCTGGCGTACTAAGACCGTTGCTCGGGCGCAAGAGTCTCGCCATGCTTTGGCTCCCATCGACACGAATGTCTCCCGCAGCCACCGCGTGTCGAAGCCTTTGCTCTCGCCCGAAGGGCCGATCCCACCCCAGTACCAGCGCAGCACTAGCTATGAAACCTCGTGGCTGAACCCTGCCGCGTCGGAGTATTCGCCGCCCTCTGCACCTCACACGGGACCGAACACTCCGGACTACTACGCAGCTGGGCCGTGGTACACGCAGCCTCCCCCGCCATACTCGCGTACCTGGGTTCCTCCGCCCCAGCAGTACATTCCACCGGCCCCTCGCTCCCAGCCTCCGTCCTACCACCACACCCCCGCATATGCGTTACCTTTCGCGCAGAGCGTGTGGACGGGCCACGGGTCATCCTGTGGTTGCCTGTATTGTGCCAAGCATATGGAGCACTACATGTGTGCGAACCCGTTTGGCTCGATGCAACCGATCGTGGCTGGTTAGTCAGGGGCTCCGCCATCTAATCATCTCTCTGACAGAGTCCACTGGAGAAACGTGTTTCCTTCGATCCTGTTCTTCACTTCGTTCTAGACCTGTCCAGGTTGTCCTTGTTTGTCTCTTTCCGTTATTACTGATGATACCGTGTTTCCTTCGTGTTTCTGCATGACTACCCGTTTTCTTTGGTCAGTTTCGGTTACGTCTGTGTTTCGCTGAAAAGTACCATCGGTCGCCTTTTCCCTCCGATTCTTTTTGTCTTTCATGCTTTCCGAAAAGCAAAAACTCCCAAAAAAAGTGTCCGACCGGTTGCGCATTTTCTGCACGATGTGACACTATCTTCCTTTCTTCTTTACTCTGCCTTTCACTTTCCTATCTCGATACGATTTGTTTCTTACGAAACACTCCTCTCATCGTGTCGAAAAGTTCTTCCAAGAGATTCCTTGCGCTGAAGCTCTGGAGTCAGATGTCACGACAATTACGATTGTTTCTCTCTGCGTTTTCGCCTGTGCTTCGCCGTTGCCTTCTCCATCCTCCCTCTTTGACCTGTTCGATCTTTCCTCATTTTCTCTGGATTTGGGCATTTCATCTGGCGACTGTTACTCATAGATTGTGTTGTGTTCCTTGACGCTTGTCAAGTTGGTACATTTGGCTTTCTTCTCACGCACGCTCCACTTGAGTCCCGTGGCGTTAATACCTTGTCTTTTTTTGTTCGGTTGCCTTTAATCTGTTTCTTTTTCTCTTCTTTCTTCTCATACTCGTCTGTTCCGGTCGACAGATCCTCTTTTACTTTTCGTGATGCGACCAGAGTACATTACTGCAGCTTCGTGTTTGTGGAGGTGCGCTCTCGGTTGTAACATAACCATTATTTGTTCGCTTTACCTTCGATGACCTTTTTCCATTTTGCATGTTTGTTTATTCCGCCCGACCCTCAAACCATTGGTGAGGCATTTGAAAAGTGATACTCCCCTTATGCCCCTTGTTTTACATTTACTCTTTTGTCTTGTCTTATTCCCCTCCCGGTGATTATAGCACCCTCTTGTGTGGCTTCCTTTTTTTATTCTTTCTCACTGCTCATTCCCTGAATGTAAGTTAGATTCTTTCACTACTTTTCTATTACCATTCACAAGAAATATGGGACAAAGACATTTCGAGCTTCCCTTACCAAAAAAAAGCACAGGGATCCCATTTGATATATACTGCTCTCCATTATGCCTTCCCAAGTAACTACTGTATATGTAAAACCTCTTGTCACATTTCTTCTTTTACTGCCACCTTTCTTTCATGTTGAGGAAAGGTGCATTTTCACTGATCTTCGAACTAACTAGTCGCCCCCACCGTCTTTTTGAAACCTTCAAAGAAAAACAAAACAAAGATCTTGTTAATGAACTTCTTTCTATTTCACAGCAAAGCACCAAATAAAAAGCACAATGATACCCATAACGAAGAAATGACAAAATTGTATTGACATCTGTCCTTTGATTCTCTGCAGATAATAGTAGTAGTAGTAGTAGTAGTAGTAGTAGTAGTAGTAGTAGTAGTAGTAGTAGTAGTAGTAATCACTAGGTAAATAACTAGGAACTAGAATCCAAAAGAAATATAGAAAGAAACCATTGACAAGGGGTAGTATCTATCTATATCTATCTACCCAATCGTGAATGAATTTTCTGCGACTAAAAAGAAGAAGAAGAAGAAGAAAAAAAAAAAAAGTTAAATGGAATGAAGATTGGTTACTGGAATATATAGTCATATGTATTTGTAATAAATGGATTCATCTCTAATTGTGCGTGGGGGGTATCTGTAGATAGATAGATAGATAGATGTATGTACATGCGCATTCGTTCATTGGGAATGAATGGGTGATGATGATGTGGGTGCATGTCCCTGACGTGAGTTTGATACATCATGGGGGAAGAAGGGAATAAATAGCCCTCAGGCGATGGAGGTAGAGAGAATGTTATGACGAGGTCGTAGGTACGTAAGTATGGATATGGATGGTGTACGTTGTAGTAGGAGTAAGTACTAGGTGTGATTCTATGTACGGCGGTGATGTGAGGAAGGGTGGGAGGTCGGTAGGTTAGGTTAGGTTGATTGTCTTGTATGTTTGCTTGTATATGGGTATAGAAGAAAAAAAAAAAAAAAAAAAGAATTTGCCCGTAGACCTGTGCTAGTATACACTCCCCCTTATGCTCTGGTCATGTTTTCTTTCAGCTTCGAAAGAGGCGTCTTCTTCGTTGTAATCGTCCCCTTCATCGTCGCCGTGATGGTGATAGTGTTCATGGTCGTGATCATCGTATTGATTGTTTTCACGGTTGTGTTCGTCCACTTGCTGGTGCTCGGCTTTCGAAGTTGGAGGATCTGTGGGGAAAGGTTCATCATCTATTCTGTCTTGGCCTGCTCGATCCTGGTTGAGGGCGTTGGCGACTTGCTTGCTCAGGGTTTGGCGTGCTAGGCCCGGAGGGTTTCGGACATGGTGGCTGTGGGATCGGGTACGTCGGGGTCGCGCAGCCTGCTTGGAACTGCTTTCGTCGTCGCCGTCGTTATCTAGGTCTTGGGATGGTCTAACTTGATGGGCAGAGGGGGTCGGTTTAGGGCGGGAGTGAGTCTGTTTGTGGTTATGGGTATAAGCGTGCATGTTGGGGCGAGGCTTCTCTTCGCGTTCGTCCTCCGACGGGGCGAGGCTGTTTGCGCCGCTCATGGAACCGCCACCGTCGCGGCCAACGAGATGGATGTAAGCGTAGTTGCAGTTCGGAGGATGGAGAAGGTGGTCTTCGCTGTCACGGTGGAGATGAGCGAGGCCAGGGCGGCGGGGTATCGGGCTGGGGTTTGAGGTTGGTTGGCTCAGGTGACTGATAGTGGTGGTGGATGCCACGGGTGTCGGAAAATTTGCTTGAGAAGTGGACGTGGTTTCAAGCTGTACACCTTCGAACTCGTATTGCGGAGCTGGGGAAGGCAAGGTCCTTTCAAGAGGCCTTGCATCGATAGAACGATCTCCCAAAGCTGGCTCCGGGGCTCTGAGCATCTGCTGGTCAACCGGAGTGGCTGTCCCCGTTCCAGCCGGCACTGGTCTTGGGTGGCCGTTTTGGTTCCCGTGAGATCTGTGGTTGTGGGTAGCATTGTGTGTTGTTGTCTCCCTCGGCTGAGGGTCATGCTGATGCTTTGGATGGTCTACGTTGTGTGCACGGGGCGTACGTAGAGAACTTCGTCTTCGGACGCCGTGATTGCATCCATCAGGACAGCCACCCCATTTGCGACGGATAGGGACTGACGTCTCTGGTGGTGCTGGCTGCACTGGATCCAGTCCTTTGGCTGCCCGCTCACGCTGCCGCTCTTCCTCTTTCTCCTTCCGCAGGTCGGACCAGGTACGTAGCTGATTCTGGAGGACGTATTTCCCGTTGTCTGGGTTGAGTTTCAGAATGACGAATTCGCAGTGATTGATGTTGCGGAGATCTTCGAAGTATTCCACGCTCCAATGGTACCATTTCATGAGGAAAACCCGCGTCATCAATCCATGCGTGACGAGCACGCAGACACTGGCGAAGTCGTCCTCTCCGAACAGACGCCACAGCGACTCGTTGAACCCACTGACGCGGTCGTAGGCGTCGGCAGCAGATTCACCGTTGGGAATTCGGTAGAAGAAGTGACCATAGTCTGCCCTTTCGAGCCACATACGCTCCATTTCGGCTGAACATGGTTGGAAGTTCCCGAAGTCCTGCTCCCGCAGCCGGGGTTCCTCGTAGACCTTGATGGTATGTCTTGGGAAAGGGGACGGGGCCGGAGAATCTGAGGACAGGGACTGCAGGATACCCTCCGTTGTCTCTCGGGTGCGACGGTATGGGGAGGTGAAGAAATGAATGGTATCATCCGGTCGTAGAAGGGTACGCAGACGGGAGCCAGCTTCCTGCGCCTGACGGTGTCCTTCGGGGGTGAGTTTCACTCGGTGGTCGGGGATAGTCTGATGGATTTCTCGGTTCTTGTTTCCTTCCGATTGGGCATGGCGGATCAAGATGATCATCTGCCAGAGTGAGACATTGTACTGAAAACAGTGATAGTTTCGGGGGGGAGGAATAACTGACCCGCGGCTTGCCCATGATTACTTACTAGACATCTACTGTTGCATGCAGAAGTAGTTGGGTGGAAGTGGGGTTGAGGGGAAAAAGCAAGCGCTACGATGCTAGATCAGTAAGACAGGCCCACCGCGATAACGACCTGATGTATGTATGTAGGCTAGCGATCAGGTTACTGAAGCACAAAACACATAGGCCAGCAAGATGTAGTGATGGAATAGAGGATGCGACCGCGAAAAGAAGAAGAAATGAAAGAGGGATGAGGCGAGTCAGTGACTTGGGACTCGAAAGGAGGAGAGAAAAGAGGAGAGATGATTGCGGAGTAGGGGAGAATTGCCAAATCCAGCACTGCTATTGGCCCCAGGCATCTAGAAATCGCCCGATCAGGTTAGCACAGCGCATGATGTCAGTCGGCGCTGGTCGGGTTTGTTACCGTTTGGTATCACGTATTACCATCTCGATTGCCGGCTTGTAATCAAAAGGGTACATCCTTCCATAGCATCTCTCACATAGTAATGGTTTAGGAATCCCCGTTCCTTACGGTCCTTGATTAGCTTTATATAATTGAATAAATTGAGGTAGTCCTAAAATAAAATCATGTACCTTCTCATATGTGACCTCAATACAGTATCTATCTAGCACCTAGCTTATCCAGAAAAAAAAAGAGAGGGATGGCCCTTCGCCAGTTGTCGCCGAGGCCGCCGTACGGAGCAGTAGTAAGTGGTTCGGCACTGCTAAATCTGGCCTTGTTTCGCCCTCCTGCTCATCATCGCCCGCTTCCACGCTCCCCAATACCCTCCATTGCCGACCATCCCGGCTTTCACCAACGAAGAAGCCGACTCTCACGATGGCCGATTATCTATATGATCTTCTAGCCCCTCATCTGGCCTCGACGAAGGCTGCCACCGCCCTCTCCGATCCGGATCGCGATACAACCACCACTCAATACCTGAATCGTCTCCCTACGCTCTCCCTCCAAGCATTACAGTCCACGGAACCTCAATCCCTAATTCAGTCCTCTCATTCTACCCTTCTGTCCCTGCAAGCTCTGTCGAATCGCTCCCACAAGGCCTTCGTCACCTCCGCAGATGGCCTGTCCAATCTCCGCGCGTCCATCCCCCAGTTGGCCCGGAACGCACAGCAACTGCGGGATGCGGTCCCGAAACTCGATGAAGAGGCAGTCCGATTCTCGTCCAAATACAGCCGAGCAGCGGAGAATGTCGCTCTGGAGCAACGGAAGAAGGTGATGCAGCTGGCGCGGAACGTCGACCGGCTGTCCGATATCCTCGAGCTTCCCACGCTGCTCGCAACAGCTGTCTCTTCCGCGGCCGCTAATTCGGCAACGACGGGCAGCTCGGTCTCCACGACGTACTCTACGGCATTGGATCTGTACGCGCATATCAAGCGCTTACAGACACTCTATCCCGATTCGCCGCTCATCAAAGATGTAGTCTCCCAGGCCGAGGATGCTATGAAGGACATGACGTCGAATCTGATCGCAGGTCTTCGGGCACAGAACTTGCGACTAGCAGCTGCTATGAGGACGGTGGGTTGGCTGCGTAGGGTGGCACCGGAACTGGATAACCTCCACCACGAAGGATCACCGGCTGCGGCGGAGGGCGCATTGGGGGCTATTTTCTTGATCTGCAGGCTGGCGAATTTGATCACGATGCTAGAAGCTCTGGATCCTCTACGGGAGCTGGCCGATCAGGAGACACAGCGCAGGGCTCCAAAAACAGACAAGAAGAATGGGGCGACGGGGACCTGGTCCGAAGGACACCAGACGGAGAAGTATCTGAAACGGTATATCGAGATCTTTCGCGAGCAGAGCTTTGCAATCGTCTCTCTCTACAAGAACATCTTCACTCCAGATCAATCGGAGTCAGAGCTCGCCGTGACCGGCTTACGGGGCATCGATGCGCGGATCAAAGCTGCGGCATCGCGACCCTCTCACCCAGAGGATCCACTCCAGTGTCTTCCACCGGCACTTGCTACCTTCCCAATGCACCTAATACAACTGTTGACGGACACCTTGCGCACCTATCTCCCCAACGTCCGGGATAAAAGCTCCCGAGAGAGTCTCCTGACCCAGGTCTTGTACTGTGCTGCCAGCTTGGGTCGACTGGGTGGTGATTTTGGCATGATTCTGACCGAGCTCAGCGAGGCAGCAGATGAGGAGCAAGAGGACGACGATGCCGATGACGATGACTTGGCCTATGAATGGGAGGAAGTGACTCGGAAACACAGAGCCTTGGCAGGACGCTTAGAGCAGCTGACAGGAGGTGCAACTCCCGGGTCCTCGGCCAAAGGACATTCGTCGCGACAAGCCTTGCCCATGCAAGGAGATATTTGAGTGGTAGATGCCCTAAAGAATCTTTCACCACTTCTTCCACAGGCTGTGCAAAGTGCTATTCTTGGAGACGGCATTTGCTTTGGCTCGTCCCTTTCAAAAGGGGAAGTTCGGGCCTCCCCGGGCGGCACTAACCGGATGGAGCAAGGCCTCCGCCCGGGTTGCTGGTCCGGCCGTCATCTCATCTCATCCTCCCTCCTCACCTCTCCTTCTCCCTCAAGACTTGCTTTCGGCAACATCCTTGGTCTACTTTCCCCCATTTTTCTCTGTATCTTTTCCTGGGGATATTCTTACACAAATTTCCCTTATATATATACATCCCTGGTTTCTTAGTGCTTCGACACAGCCGTTGCTTCATGATCGGTGCTGGCTTGCCGGTCGCATTGGCCCCTTCGATTGCCGCCGCCGCTGCTGCTGCTGTGTGACGTTCTCCCTTGCGTACAGGGCCTGCTGGCGTTTTAGACACCGCATTCTTCTCAGCAATGAAGATTTCTCTCTGAAAGCGTGCACTAAAGCTATCTGAAGAATAGCGGCCGTTCCTCTGCAATATATCCTCTCTAACCCTGACCCTGCAACTCGTCTGGATGGCGGCCCCCGCTTTGTCTACCGGCGGGTTGATCGACCCGACCAAACAGGCTGAGTATCCCATCGTGCTGGGTGATCGACTCAATGGTAAATCTAGCTCGCCACAGTCGCAGCTGGTCAATATCCAATATAACTATAAGACCAAGTCAGCGACCGCACGGCAACGCATCACCCGAGCCCGACAGTCCCGCGATCGCTACAACCTCACAATCACCGATAAAGCGCCCAACGCCGATAACGTCCTGACCTATTCATACCAAGGCAGTGTCGACCCAACACAAGCTGTCTCGGATGCTGGGGAACATAATTTGGTGCTAGTCTTTGACGCAGCGCGGAAAGTGTTTGTCTTGGAGCCGGTTTCAACGCAGCTGAACTTCAACCTCCGGTCTGCTCCGGCCAAATCCCAGAAGCAGGTGCTAGAGCAATATGAGCAGCTACGCACTTTGCAGGAAGAGGACCATGGGTCGGGTGATGATCGGGGCATGGACAATGCCAGCGGTAATGATGATGGCCCTGCTGACGACAGCAATCCCTATGACTACCGGCACTTCCTCCCCAAGGAGAATGCGGACGATGACAAGTCGGGCTCGGACAAGACACCAGAACCCCCCTCCTACACCAGCAAGCTCGATACTCCGTTGATGTCCGCTACCAGATCCATTCCTAGCCCTCAACCACCCCCGGAGAGCCGGACGAAGCCTGTAAACGCAAAGAAGAAGAAGCCAGACGGGGTCAAGCCTCCTAAAACGGTGGCTGCTCGGCCACCGCCCAGGTCTCCGCCCCGTCCTGTGCACCCAAGGGAAGAGCGGAAGGCAGAGGTCGAGGAGGAGCCTTCAGTGGAGACATTTAATTCCTCGCCGTCCGACACGGGTCTGGGTGCTGTCTCTTCTCAAAAGGCAGTTCCATCACCGGGCTCGAATATCATCATCGACGGCGATCTCATCATTGATATGGGCTCTCCGCCGCCTGCTCGTCCCTTCCGGGTCAATCCCGCATACTTCTCTTCGAACAACACCCCGGCGGATGAGGAAGGGCATCGGGATGAGGACGAGGACCAGGAGGAGGATGAGGATATTGAGGACCTACGGCTCCCCTCTCCGGCTGGCCACGGAGGAGCGCCGGTGGCCTCGAGCGGCCTAAACCTGGAGCCCGGGTTGGATGAGGAGGAGCTGGAGGTTGATGATGATCCTCTCGCGGCGGAGATGGAGGCGGCGTTTGAGGAGGATGTACAGGAAGACGACCGGAGTCAGCCAGTTCCCACGCAAGCGGTGTCGCAGCAGTATCATATGGCCAGTGAGGATGAGAGCGAAGTCAGTGAGGAGGAATAAGGGGATGGAAGGGTCTACCGTGTAGCATGTTTGCTAATATCTCTCGTATTTCTCTTTGGGGGCATGGTTCCCCCGTGTTTGCGTATATACCAGCAAAGCAAGGCGCCATTCGGAGTTTTAATCACGGGCAAGGTTCAGACTACCAGGGAACTTCGTCGTATAATATGATAACAGCAATAACAATGACAATAACACTAATAATAGCCATGAAAATGATAATGATAATACGCCAAAAATATAGATGTGAATCTCTCCGAAAAGCGAAGCGACGATCCCTGGGGCCCGGAACAACGGGATGATCCGAAAAGCCGGCGGTCATTGGCTGGGCGGTCAGTCGCCAAAAAGTGCCACAGCAAAAGGAAAAGGAAAGTCCCAAGTGAGAAAGGAGTCTCTCTCTCTCTTCCACTTGCTCTCTCTCTCTGTTGCACTCAGAACTAGCTGCCTCCCATCGCTCTCCTCTCCCTCTATTTTCGGATCTTCTGCCCGTCTCCACCAGCTTCTCTGACAACTGTGACTTCCCAATCCTCCTCACCTGGTCTACGGACATCCTGTGGGTGCGATTGGCTTCCCGAATCACCGGCTTCCGATGCATGCGATGCAGTGGCCTCTCCCGCGATGATTAACACGCCTCGGTAATCTCAGGACTCTGGGTGATCGGAACTAAAGTAGGACAAACTACAGACTTGCAGGAGGCCGTTTCACTGCGCTGGTCCCAGCTGGCCCTTTGTGCGCGATCAGTTCGTCTGAGTGGATCCCTCTGTTGTCTCTTTCACTTTGGCCCCGGGTCGACGCGAGCTCCTAGGCCTTCCTCTGTTCTCACTGGCAGCTTTGCTTTCTTCCAAGTTCGCTGGGGATAGTAGAGTCTCACACAGCTCGCCACCAAAGACTCAAACCTCCAAGTTCATCGCTTCCGCTTCCACCTGTCCCCGATGGCGTCTTCCGCAGCCCATCCTTCCGAACTCCCGCCGGTTCCTGCCCCGTCGAATCCCGTCCTCCTTGCAACCCAGGCGCATTGGATATTTACAGATGAGGAGCTTACACGGACGCCATCGCAGCTAGATGGCATGGCTCTGGAGGCCGAGCATATGAGCCGCAGCAAAGGTGTCAACTTTATTAACCAGGTAGGAATTATGCTGAAGCTACCGCAACTTACGCTCGCAACGGCCGCCGTTTATTTGCACCGATTCTATATGCGACACAGTATGGTCGACTTACCTCAACGACCGGGCATTCATCCTTACACGACAGCCGCGGCGGCTCTGTTTCTGGCTACAAAGGTGGAGGAGAACGTACGGCGGATGAAAGAGTTGGTGGTAGCATGCTGCCGGGTGGGACAGAAGCAGCCGAACATGGTGGTTGATGAACAATCTAAGGAATTTTGGCGCTGGCGCGATACTATTCTGGTGCACGAAGATGTTCTATTGGAAGCGCTTTGTTTCGATCTGCAGCTCGAGCAACCGTATCGCATCCTCTATGACTTCATTTGCTTCTTCCGCATGCAAGACAACAAGCCGCTCCGTAACGTCGCATGGGCCTTCGTCAATGATTCCGGATACACGGTGCTGTGCCTGCAGTTTACCGCCCGCATCATTGCGGCCGCCGCACTATACGCGGCGGCCCAGCACTGTGACATTGGTTTTGAAGACGATGTGCTGGGCCGGCCGTGGTGGGAACAGCTTGAGGTGGACTTGACCCAGGTGCGTCGCGCGTGTATGCGCATGGCAAAGCTGTATGAGAACAACGCCGCGCATCGAAACGGCCTGTACTACTTGACCAACCCCATCAGCACAGACGAGGGTACTGAGAAGACCAGGATCCCGCGCGTGGATGGCCCGGCGGACAACACGACACGTCCGATCCATTCCGGGCATGAGGCAGACGCTGTCAACGGTCGGAAGCGCTCGCGGGAACCCGACGATGAAACGAAGCCCCCACGCCCTTTGGCTGACTCGATACCCCCGTCAGAGGCAGGGCCAGCGACGCAGAACGGGGCCCCATCCCCAAAACGACCCCGGAGGGACTCGGTAGGAGCATCGGCTGACCGAGTCCCGTCATCTCGTATTCCCAAGGCGCCCCTCCCCAGCGGCGGGCCGGCCTTCTCCCACGACCGCCCTTCTGCGAACGGGCACCCCCCTCCAGCACATCATTCGCACCCGTACCCCGCGACCAGACACCCGCATCCCTTACCACCGCCTCCCCGGCCTCACCCTCAACGGGACAGCGGCAGCCGCCCCGGGAGTGGACCTCCGGGGCTACCTGTCGATCCGATTCAGCAACGGATTGACGAGATCGTGCAACAGAACATGCCCACCCAGGGCGGGGGGGCCGGCAGGGCGGAGCGACGGCCTCAGGAACGGCATCGGGGCGATTGGGAGGGGGAGGCCGACTCGGGGCGACGACGACGACCGTCCATGTCCACAGGAGGCCAGCCACTGTTGCAGGAGGATGCGCATCTACATCCACCACCTCAGCGTCTCCCGCCGCCGCCACCTCCGGAAGAGGAATCTTGTCCGCCGTCGCAACCCGAGCCGCCTCAGGTCCCGGAACCGGAGGACGAGGGAGGTGGCAGCGAGGAGGGCGAGCTATGATGGTTTCACCTTTGAATGAGGAGACGAACGAGCCCATTCATGAAAGATGGGGCCTGACACCTACATACATAATTATTTCGGCAGGGGGCGTCGGAAAATGCACCCGACACATTCCTCATTATCCTCCGATGAGGACTGGGAGGCTGAGCGCATCTGCAAGGGCACGAACACCTCCACAGAGTGAGAGACACATACAGAGACACAGAGAGACGAGGGGACGAAGATGAAATAAACTCTTGAGGGAGATAAGAAATGATAAGGGGGTAGGATTGAGCTCCAGGAAACACGCCAGATCTGTAGTTAATCTATATCTTCTACCGTTGAATTTAGAGCGATCATCGTGGACAGAAGCCCTTGATCACAATTTCCATCTCCGGAGGGCTACCCGGGCTGGCCTATGACAGGGGAGCAACCATGGTTGCGCAACAACCCCCTTGCAGCCGGACTTGCCGTCAAGGTCCCAATGGGATGGCTCCGACAACCCAAGGCGAGTCAAGCAACACTGCAGGTGGACTTTTGGCATTTGGCAAGAGACATACCGGCCGGATTCTTTGTCCGCCGTGGCTGGCTGAAGCCTAGCAGCGCCCACTGGACTCTCTTATGTGCTGTTGGGAATGCTTGACATCACGACCCGCCCTGCGTCTTGGGAATCAAAGTTCATGGAGAGAATGTCGGCTTGGCCACCCAGCCAACAAAACCCTCTTGCCATCATCTTCTTTCTTCGGGCGAACGAGAAACTTTCGAGCTGCCCGTCCGTCAGCGTCAGTTGAACTAGCCAATGGGCACCCCGTTATGGCCACATCGCTCCCCTGTCGAAGCCAAGATGCACCCGGCTCCTGCGACGACGGACCGGCGACGCAGCTGTCGCTTTTGCCGCAGTCGCAAGCTCCGCTGCTCAGGCGCCAGCGTCTGTAGCGCCTGCAAGGATCGCCAGATTGAATGTGTCTATGATCAGGGCGGCCCGAAAGGTCGTCCCCGGGTCACTGGGGCGCGCACCACCGGCCGCCTGGTAGCTGGCCAGCCGGGGCCCGAGCCCACCATGAAACAGGCTCCGTGGACATCCCCTTCGAGTCCGTCGTCCGCCGCGGCCGGTCAGCTCTACTCGCCGCGTCTCAAGAGCGTTGCCGATGCTCTTTCCGAGGTGACGGCCGAAATTCAGGAGAAGCTACAAGGTCAAAGGGTTGATGGGATGCCATGGAGCCAGACCGGTTCTCCTCGCCAGCAGCCGGCTAAGCTGGGCTGTCGTGAGCTCATCATGATACTGACCCAGGATATTATCGACGCTACAGTGTCCCGTTTCAGCGGACTCGACTGCCTTGCCTTCTTCGCTAACCAGAGCCAATCCTTCCGAGCCAACCTGGCGTCCAGCACTCCCCACGAACCGTCCCCTACGCTCGAACCGGCGCCGCTGACCGCATACAACGGATATCGCATCACCCAGATCCTAGATGTGTGGTTTGGTGCACATCCGTTGTCCATGGCCCTTTCCAAGACGCTGTTGCTGCGTGACGTCCGCAGCAACTCTTACGACCCTCTACTCCTCGCCGTCGTGCTAGGGGGCGGTCTGCAGGAGTTGGAAGATACAGACGCTCAGGTGGAATCCGAGCAACTCCTGCACTGGGCGACTTCTCGCCTACAGTATATTTCGACGGCGGCGGCCGACTTGTCGACCGCGCAGGCGCTGAGCTTGCTGGCCTGGCACGAGACATGTCAGGGAAACATTATCCGAGCAATGTCCTACAGCATCTACGCGAACCGTACCGTAACCCGCCTCACAATGGACACCTTGGCCCGGTCCTCACGCGATGCCCGACAGATCAACGGCGTCGACCTGGTTCAGATCGAGTTGGAGATGATGCACATTCTGGGGTGGATGACTCTCGCATTGATGGTCTGGTATTTTACACACTTCGGGATTGTAGATGACAGTCTGCCAGCGCTCGCGATGATGTATGAGCACCCGCCCATGAACAAGGACGCGTCTTTGGTGTTACGACTTGACAAGGCGGCCGACAACTTTTCCACGCTTCCTCACCAGTGGGCCTGGATCCAGGAAATCTGGACCATCAGCCACATCACCTCCGCGGCTGTTCACCTCAACTCAATCTACCCGCGTCAGGCTAGCGGGCCTACTTCACCCATAGCTCATCCTCACCACTCCTGGCAAAGTCAGCTACACGAGCAATTGCGCAACATCCAGCTCTACAAGGTTGACATTGGCAATTTGTGTAACGAAGCCCGCGCTGTCCTGGCGCGCAACGTGCAGATTATTGAAGCCAACATGGAAGACCAGGTCGCGCAGACACGGATCCTCACCGCGTACCGCACTTTGCTCATCCACCTGCTGTTCCCCCGCATGGAAACCATTCCCGTCACAGCCGATCTCGTCCAGAACCTCGCCGACTGCCTCGCCTTTTTTACCCGCAGCTTTCCCGTTCTCGTCCACGTCTCCACCACTCAGGCGCTCCCTCAATCGAGCATTCAGTCGTGCGTCCACTCCTACATGGCCGGTCTGGCCGCCTGCGGCAGCGCTATCGACGCGCTCTTCCTGATATCACCCAAACAGCTCCAATGCTGGGAACCGGAAATCCTGCAGGGCTTAGCCCGGCTACTTGAGCAAGCGACAAAGCTAGGCACACTCTTCACAGATGACACGCTATTGACAGACTGGCGGTGGCGAAATGTACAAGACCGATTCCATCGGTTATCTAAGTACAAAACGGAGCTGCAAAGCGTACCAACTGGATGGGATGGCCTTCCCATGCCTATCAGGCCGGCGGAGCGACAACTACCATCCTCCTCCCTGCCCACAGTGACCGCGGCGGTGGCGGCAGAGCCGACAGAGCCGGCACCCACACCCATAGTGCCTCTATACACGGCTACTACTGAATTACCGTATGTGCCGGGATACAGCATGCCAGTTGCACCTTCGACGTATGAAGAAACATAGCATTAGACAGTTATCCTTGGGGTTCATGTTACACATGGCATTACGGATGGGACGAAGTGAAACTGGGTAGGACGGAACCAATCGCAGAGGGATTGGTTGGTTCCTTGTGGATACATAATAATCATCATCTTTATTAGGATAAATTATTCTAAATCGAAATGCATATTCTCAATTACATCTATATCGCTTCCTCTAACACATTTCATCTAAACTAGCCTTCCTACCTTCCCAATACCACCAACCTTTTAGTTCTCCCTTCTTTTAAGACATCCGTGACTATTATAGTTAAAACTAAGCAATACTAGTAGAGCAAGGTGAAATCTAGGTTACTTCTTCCTCAGATTTACATGAACCAAGAATTACGTTACCTTATCTGTTCATCCATTCTAGATTCAATGACCATGAAGAAGCACTACTAAACTAAACACTTACAATGAGTTCCGATTTGAGTTGGGAACACAAAAAAAAAAAAGAAAGAAAGAAAGAAAGAAAGAAAGAAAGAAAGAAAGGTATGTAAAGTTTGAAGTTAAACTCAAGTTAAGTAGGTTTAAATCTACTAACCTTATATACATACCCCCTTCTTGACTGGCGGACGTAATGAATGTTCAAGATTTAAAATGAATTCTACTTCAACTTAATATTGCTTTGTATTCCATGCTTCTATGTCATTTATAGTGCCCATGTATTGTATATATATATATATTCACTCACTCTTTCTATAACATTATACTATCACCAATCTATTATAAAATCCGGCTCTTCATTCACACCTCCACATCCCCCAACAACCACCCCCCTTCCCTACTTCCCAAACCCCCCACCAAATGCGCCTCTCCCAACACCCCCTTCACGACCAACACCATCTCATCTACGGTGATCAAAAACCCAAAGTATGCACTCGCAGCCACACAGAACCGTCTATACCCTTCATCGCGCATCATCTCACCCGAGATAACCTGCTCTTCTTGTCCACGACGTCCCCTCGACCAATTATCCACTGCCTGCTTGAACAACGGCGTCGGAAGGATCTCCGGTAACGCGTCGCCCGTTTTCAGGGCCTGTTCGCAGAGACCCATCACCGCCATGACTTGGCCGATGAGGCGGTGGTCCAGGAGTCCCGTCTGCCGGGCTAGTTGCTCTTGAAATTCCTGGGGTAGGGATGAAGAGAGGAGTAGGAGGCGGCTGAGCTGGCGGTTGAGGCTACGGCAGAGGGAGTTCACTTTGGCGAGGGAGGCGCTGTCGAAGCGCGAGCTGGAGAATTCGAAGCCGAGGAGTTTGATGGGTCCGTCGAGTGCGACGAGGGTTTCGGCAAGTTGCAGGGAGAGAGGTTCGGCGAGCCTCCTACCTTCGCTGGAGTTTTGGGCCCAGACGGTGAGGAGGAGGGCGTAGTGCGTGGATAGGGTGCGCATGGCGCGGGAGAGGGTTTTACAGACGTGTCGGGAGGCCGATGGTGGCCGGGGGAGGGTTTGCAGGATGGCGGATGCGGCGACGCCGACGAGGACGAGGAGTAGACGTCGCCAGAAGACGTTGTAGCCTACTCCTGGGTTGCCGTATTGAGGGATGTGGCTGGAAAGTTATTAGTGGGTGGTTTGATGGGTTTGAGGGAAAGCTTACGTATCGTCGTAGCTATACGCGATGACTAGCAGGAATGTGGCTCCACCGATGATACCTCCCTGCATCAGGGCCGGCGGCAGATATAGTCTAATCCAGACAAGGATGACTAGGATTGCGGCGGTGATAGCAGACAGCCCATACGGATTGCCCGGACCATTTGCGGAGCCAATATACCAAGCCAGCAGCCCCAAAACTCCGCCGATGACGGTTCCAATGACTCTTGCGATTAAGGAGAAGGTAAAATCCGCCATGTACACGAGCAGACCCGTCTGCCCCATGATCAGCGCCCAAAGTCCCTTCGCACGGTAGTAGAAACCCGCACTGTGAGGGATCACGCCCGGAATGCCCAGGGCGATCGTGACGACAACCATGCGTATGGCATACAGGCCTTCATCACAGGTAAACCAGTGGTAGGTCCCCAGGATGGCTCGACTGAGAGGAGGACGTGGCTTCGTGCGGAATCCGCGGGTAACACGCAGCTTCTCTTGTGCTGCTTTGGTAATGTCGTCGGCGCTGACGCGATCCGGATCGTCTTCGGTACCCTCGGACCCTGGTGCCTTGACCTCATTCGAAGAGGCCCATGATGCGGCATATCTGAACCGGGTTGGCAGGTAAACGCGGATCTTAGCTGATTCTTGGAAGACCGTAGATACCCGCGCGAGCAGTGCCTCGGTCTTCTGCACGGTGTTGGAAATGTGCTCCTCGAAGACTAAAACGAACATGAGTGGCCGGAAGTGATGGGCTTCGTCAAGCGTCTGTTTTTCGTGTTGTCCGATCAGGATGTCGCTCATTTCATTGATAAAGACCGAACGGGCCTTGCTTAATGCCTCAAGTGCATTCTCACAGCGTTGCTGTAGCTGCTCGCGTTCAGCCTGGGATGGCCTTTTGAACCAACGACGACAGTTGACCAGGTGGATACACTCTTGCACAACACTAAGGCCCTCCGCACAAGCATCTATGGCGGTCGCGCTTGTCTTGACTAGCTCTTGGACGACCTCCTTGCGCAGCGGATGGCTATCCGGGCTGCGAAATCCATCCAGCAGTTGTGCAAGCTGTGTGAGCTGATGCGCGCCAACCTCGCGCGTATGTTTCTCATCCTCGTCCGGGGTCTTATCAACATACTTACGCAGCACATCCTGCGTGCGAGCCTCCCCCACGATCCGGCCAATGTGAAAGTCGAGAAGGGATAAAACTGCAACAAGTACGTCTCGCAAAGGGCCCTGGAAGGAGGCGACATCTTCGGCTCCCCAACAGCCTACAGAAAAGTCCAGAGGCAGGAACGCTAAGGATGGTTCCATGCTTTTATATTTCTGGATGATCCCAGCCTGTGTCATGCGGAGATCGTCGGGATTCGGTTGTTCCTCCTTCTTGCAGAGTGTATTTGCTGTCATTGCTAGTGGAACTTGGAGGAGTCGGACGATATCCTCCATACTATCCAAAACCACATGCGATGTCGATTGAGGAAAGAAGAGGATTGAGCACGCTAGGCCGAGCCCGACCCCAATTGCGGCAGGTTTGACGAGAGTTAGGGGTAAGGTTCCTGAGAAAGAGGGTAAAAGTGGAGTGTAGTTCAGGAATAGATCCGAGATGATAATGCCAAATATAGCCGTCAAAGTTGCTTTGGGATTGCTGGCCCGAAGACGCGCCTGTATATTTAGTATAGCCCATTGCCCTTAATCGGAGAATTACCTACCATGAAGTAAACAAAAGTGCAGATGAGGCAAAACGTCACGGCAGTGACGCGCGCATCCAGCATGTACCCTTCGTAAACCAATCGCTGCGCTATTTCAGTAGCGGAGGAGGTCGAGTTCTGGGCCTGTGACACAGCCGTCTGCTGCAGGGCAGCCACTTTAGCCTGCGTCTCGGCCGCTGGTCTCGCTGCCTGAGCAGCCTTCATGGTGATGACGCCCCATGCCCAAGCCAGACAGATACCGATGAACAAGGACAGCGCACCCAAGAGATAGACGAATACAATTCCGGATGGAGGTAGAAACAATAATACAAGACTAAATCATATTCAGCATATCAATGCGACCCGGGCATTGGGACAGATGCATACGCTGCGAAAAAGGTTGCAGTGCCGATGCTTTCCAGCGAGGGATGGATGAAGATCAACAAACAAGCCACCCAGACGGCGACCCAGCATCGAAAGAAGATCTTGAGATCGCGACCATTGAAATGGTCCAGAAACGGGGGTAACCGGCGTTTCTTCTCAGCAATGGCGGGAGGAGCACTGTCCGAATCCGACCATGTCGGGGGGGATTCCTGCGTGGTTCGTTCGTCGGCCATGATGGCCTCGGGCTGTTTTGCTTGGCTTTAAATGGCCCACGTGGGCATGAGGGCTGGTGGAAGAAAAGAAAGAAGATTTAAAATAAAAAAAAAAAAAAAAAAAAGAGAGAGTCGAGAAAGGGAAGCAAAGAAGCAAGGGATGCAAATAAGGAACGAACGACGGAGACGGAATGAATGCACGAGGGAAGAGGTTGACAGGCCCGGCGTCAATCAAGAGGGGAACCGATTGGCATTATGAAGGCCCTGCGGGCAAATATGTGGCGCCGCAAAAGGAGTGACCATTATCGCAATTAGAGTTAAATAGATCGGTTGATCTGAACCAGGGCCGTTGGTCGTTCCATGGATGGTCCGACGTGTCCGGAAGGTTTTTGCCTGAAGGATTGCCGAGGATGAGCTGGAAAGGAGGTTATGCAGGACCATCTGATGCTGATGCTGATGCCATTCGCGTCCTGTTCCTTCATGACATGACTGCAAATTCTCTGCTCGACAGCATAACAAGGATGGTGGACTTTGCCGAGCGAGTGATCGACAGAGGGTTGGTTCATAGTGACGCCCATGGATTGACACTGATTCAGCGGTGGAGCCGAAACTGGACATGACCCGAATCCGAAGCGAGTCTGGAACTGCAGGAGACCATCCGACGAGTATAGATAGGTCGCTGTGTGGTATGATGGTCGAAACTGCTATCTACCCCAGTTCTCCACTCTTAAGGGTCCATACTATTGTTCCTATTGCACGTGTCTTTAAGCCTGAAGAATAGCAATTAGTGTCTGGATATGTGCTAACCCCTGAATGCCCTTGGTGAACATGACATACCAGACTTAGGTGAAGAGAAACCTGAGAGCTTGATACCAGGATGGGTGCAATGGGTAAGGACGATGAGAAGTTCTTGTGTGCTACAGAGACATACTAAAGGGGGTATGTTTGCGCTGTATGTCTGCTCTGTCTACTGGCGTGATGCCCGACCGTCACTTCTCAACCCTCAAAACTACAGCTGCGCAATTTCAGGAGTACAAGCACAAGACCGAAATTCATATTAGGATTGCTGAAAAACGCTCGTCTTAAGCATCGCACAATCGCTCCGAAAAATATGCACAATGCTTAACCACCAGTCAGGTTCTATTTGTATGCTCTCCGCCAACCAGTTACACCCCGTTCAAACCATCATACCATTATCCAGCAAGCTGCTCGACGCCACGAAGCTAAATCCGCCGAAAAGCTCGCCCTCACCGGGGTGACTGGCTGGCGGACCGGACGCCCGGGCTGCATAATGGTCGTCAAACGCATGCACGATCGGACTCAGCGGCAGCTGCGTGAAATCCATCGAGAAGTTCTCCGCCAGGGCAGGGTCCGTCACCACCGGATTGATCGGAGGCGCCACCTCCCGTCGCTCCAGCGCCTTCCAGTCGATCTTTCGGAAGAAGCGGTGGTTCTTGATCGTCTGCAAGTCCTTGGGCATGTGGTAACCCAACCGCTTCGACGGCTCCTTGCGAAGCAGTCGGGTCAACAGGTCCTTGGCATCGGGGCCAAGGAAATAGGGCAGAGCCAGCTTCTGTTTCACAATCTTCTCCTGCAGCTTGGCGTTGTTGTTGGCTTTGAAGGGAGGAGATCCGGTGAGCAGGTCGTAGCCCAGCGCGCCCAGTGACCACCAGTCACAGGCTTTGCCGTACGACTTGCCTTGCACGACCTCCGGGGCCATGTACTCGATCGTACCCAGCGAGGAGTTGCAACGGTCGTCATCGTTGATGGCAATCTTACTGAGCCCAAAGTCCGTCAGAAGCAGATGGCCCTCACTGTCCAGCAGGCAATTTTCCGGCTTGAGATCGCGGTAGATGACCCCGACGTTTTGGTGGAGGTGTTCAAGGGCCAGCACCATTTCCGCCATGTAGAATGCAGCCGCATCCTCGTCAAACATACGCTCCATAGCTAGATGCGTAAACAGCTCGCCGCCCTCCGCGTACTCCAGGATCAGATACAGTTTCTCGTGGTCCTGGAATGCGTAGAATAATTTGACCACAAAGGGGTGGCGGTTGACACTCTCCAGAATGGTGCGCTCGGTCTTGGTTTGTTCGACAAGCTTCTTGTGAACGGTAATCGACGCCTTGCGAAACTGCTTTTGCGCGTACAGCTTGCCCGTGAGCACATGGCGCACCAGCAATACAGTACCGAACGACCCCTTCCCCAGGCAAAGGAGGGGCTCAAAGTCATCAGTGGTCATCTTTCGGCACAGCTGGGTACGCATATCCCGCACGCTTGATGTATTCCGCGAGTCTTCCTCGGCGGCCGCATCGGCGCTAACGTAGTCATGCTCTAGAGGCACCTCGTAGCTAGTCAGGACCTCGGTCTGATCACTGTCGGAGCACACACTGGCATTACTCGGGGTCTCAGCGGGGCCGGCTGGGGTTCCATTGCCAGACAGGCTCATTGATTCAAGCTGGAGTTTCAAAGCGCTCACCCCACAGCCAGCCGCGGGCTGAACCAACGGACTGCCCCCATTAGTTCCAGCACGGGTGCGCGGGTGCGAGCTCGGCGCACGAGAGCTGGCAGCCGATCGGTCCGAGTCTTCGTCGGCTGAGCCGCGAGGAGTAAACCCGCGCACGGTTGAAAGGGCCGGGGCAACTTCATGAACCGCGTGCTTTTTCTTCTTCTTGCGGCGGTCAGCCTTCGCGGCGAGAGGGTGTGCATTCAGCTCTGGAGCCGGGAAGGGATTGCCACAATGAACACCAGGCCCCTTGATCATGGGTCCTTGCTTGCGCTGGGGGCTGCGGGCGCTCATACGAAAGCCAGTTTCCGGAGCGTCGCTCATAGTGATCTCCTTGTGCGAATGCGACATGTCGGCTTGCGGACTAAATACATCGCTGACCGAGATGTCATCGTGACCAGTAGTATTCGCCGAGGGATCCATTGTGTCGTGGACTTCTTTTCAGATATCTCTCTATTCCCGTAATTGACCAAGCACGATCCAGCAGCCGTCCGATCAGAACGGCAACAGCACGATGCGTAAGCCAAAGGCGATCAAATGCACCCAGGCATCGACAAATCGAGGTACTCCTCTAGTTGAGGTCTAGTCAAAGTAATCTAATAACACAAAATGAGTGGTCAGCTTTTTTTTTTTTTTTTTGTTTTCTTTCCACGCCCCCACACGCATATCCACACACGCACACGCACAAGCGCGGGGTATGCACGGAAAACCCTAAATTTCCATATGCAAGGGGGAGTCAAGGGTCGATCGGAGCAGCGTACACTTGGTAGCACACAATCCGAGAGGGCTAAGCGACCCAGCAGGGAAGTTACGCGGCAGCCTGCAAGATCTCTCGGATATAGCACCTATTTACCGTCCGCCCTTGTTCAGGACGGACCATGGACCCTAAGCCAGAACACCTTGTCGTCAGAGACGGAGTGAGCGGACGACACGGCCGAGAAGCCAGTCGAAGAGGAAATATCGAGAGACACCGAGGAGGACGAATTCGAGTCGAGGGTCAGCAAACGAGAGCGGGGGAAGCGGATATAAGCGGACGACGGAATCGAGGGCAGCGCAGACAAGCACATAGAGGAACGGCTAATATGAGGATGGTTGAGATACCAGGGGATGGAAATAAGTCTCCAGGGAGCAGGCACAAGCGGCACAGCGAGGGTTTAAAACCGGGTGAAGATCCCTTTTATAAGAAGAGAGGGAGAAGGAGGAGAAGAAGAAAGTGAGAGCTGACTTGGATTTGCTTTGGCAAACGGGAAAAGAAAGCTGCCCGGCCTCGGCGCTGAGTGTATTTTTCCCGGCCCGCAGACCAATCAGCGTGTGCCGGTGCTAAGCGACGCTAGACTCAATGGGGCAGGATTACTTCACGTGTTGCGGTCATTGGAGGATGGCACCTGATTGCCCAATCGGGCAATCCGGGGAAGCTGCCTGAGGAACCAGAGCCACTGATACTGTGTACGATGAAGTACTTGAGTGGCTATACTACGGTATGTAAATCTAGAGGGAGGAGAGAAGGAGGAAGGCGTTATCACAGGATCTTGTTATAGAGTTACTTGGTTACTGTAGCTTATGCAGGGGTGGTAGATCTACCGACGGGTTATTAACTCCACCCGCTGAACCACTATTTAGTAATTATTATTACTAGAGGTTCAGATCCATCCAAAACCCCCTGCAGCCCTTCATGCATCTCTCCCTTCAAAAAAGGCCTGCGACCGAGTGATTTCCACCCCCGATCCCTCCACGAAGGCCAGCGCACTGGGCTTTTCAACCCGCACCGTCACCCGTTCATTCCCAAATTCCACCGTGACAATGCGCGCGACAAACGTCGCCAAGGCCTCCACCGTCTGGAAAGAGGTGGTTTCGACCCGCTAGTAATTCGTAGGTTGGATTAGCCTAACACCCAGGGAAGAAAAGCACAGAAACATTGAAGGAGAACTCACCTCAGCGACAGCCCGGGTCATGGCTTGGTACGTATTGACCGCCGTAGACCCCCAAGGCAGCTGCCCAGGCCCCTTAAACTCCAGAGAGACAATGACCGCCTGTTTCTCCACCCTCTCGTGGGAGTTGACGCCCAAGATACAGTAGCACCGGATCCCATCAATGCGGAACTCCTCCTCCAGGACGACCGGACAGCGCTCCGACTCTCCCACATCGTCCGTAACAGCCTCGTTGGCCTGACGGTACCCCCACACCGTCACACTCCGGTACTTGAGTCCTTCGTCCGCACGCAGCAACGCCTTGGGAAGATGCAAAGACACCTCACATTGGCCGAACACCCCATCAATAGGCGAAGTCGAAGATGAGCTGAAAATAGCCGCCAGAGCCTGAGACTGTGAGCCCGCCGAAGCGCTGCTTCTCCGCTGGGTGTTGTGCACGTGCGACATCCTACGGACCCCAGCAGCAGTCTCATCCAACAGTCCAAGTCCACAGTGAGCCACAATTCCGGCCGTCAAGCGCACATCCTGTCCCACATCACTTGCCAACATCTCGTCACGGCGGCTCCCGTCGACACTGATCATTCGGTGTCCCGGGTTCTCGGGGTGCTTGCCCAGGTTACGGATATCCTCCTCGAGACGGCGATAGAGCTTGCCGTAGTCCAAGGAGAGGGAGACATCGTCGGCAATGGCGGCGGCCACGGCGGAGGAGTAGGAGAGCTTCAGCGATGCCGTGCAAGGCTGCGATTTACCGGAACGGTGCCATGGGTCCGGGGCAGCTGGGAGGGGCAGTTGGATGTTACGGAGACGCACGCTGTCCAACACCGGGGGATGGGATGGGATATGGACATTTACGCGTTGATCGGCCATGATGACTGTAGGATGGGCGACAGAGATATGAGAGGAAAGAGCTGGATCTAGTCAGTTCCTGGGGTACGAGCTCGAAGCTGCAGCTGCTGGAGTACCAGACAATCAATGGGCTGTTGTGACGTCAACCAGTAAGCGTGGAAGACCCAGTCGAACTCTTGGTAGAGATAGCACCAACCAGATAAAGAAAGCTACCACTGCAGTCGCATGGATCAATTGGCCTTCCTGACTTTGAGATTCCGTCCCACCGAGGCAAAATTCTCAGACAAAGAGCTGCGCTGGAAGGAAATTTCGCGTGAGCTGCGGATGACGAGACGATGGCGGGGTTGGGTTTAGCGCGGGGAGCTGCTTTCATTTTCTCGGGACCCACGCGAGTCACTTATTAGAATAATAAACTAGTTAACTATGTACCCTACTTCCACGACCAACAAGCGTGGAAATACTATATTTTGATTTGATTGTTGCACTATACACAATATCCCGGGGGCGTGAAATGATCGACATCGTGGGTGATTACGTTAGATAAAAAAAAAGGCCAAGATCCATCCACATCCGCAGGTCCATCCGTACATTATGTGCAGGAAAGCCGTCCACACCGGCAAAGAAACCACCGACACGGCTGTCCACATACGCCTACTTTTGAAACCTCGAAAAACCTTCCAGTCGGAGCCCGGAACCAGCGGGGCTAGAGATCATGGTCACATCAAGTGATGAAAGCAAGCGCCAGTGTCGTTCCGTTGTCCATGTCAACCTGACACACGCATTCGTATCTGAGGCCGTGTTCAATCCAGAAGCTGACTCCGATTGGGAATTGTCAACTCATCCGGAACGGCAATGAGGGAAACCAGTTCAACAAGAGAACAAAGGGGGAAAGCATGCACAAGGGGTATCCGCCATGCGCTGAGGTAACTCAACCAACGAGCTAATTACAGACGACTACCAGTATCCGCGGCGGTCGTAAGGCATGTATTCGCCCCGAGGCGGACTACGAGGCCGTCCATAAGGGCGAGGGGGGGCGTACGGGTCATCATAATGGCGAGGTGGTGGGGGTGGGCGGACATCGTAGGGGTCATCGTAGGGACGACGCGGGGGAGGGTAGTCTTCCATCCGAGGGCGAGGAGGAGTGCGGCGTCCGTATCCATCCCGGTCATAATAGTCCCTCCGGATTGGGATGGGAGAGCGTTCCCGATAGTGAGCCCGGGGGCTGTAGCCACGCGGCGCAGGGAACCGCCGGTCATACTCATCCATGGGCGGGTAACTCCGACGAGGGGACCGAGATCGGTACGGGTCACGAATGGCACGTTCATCCGGGTAAGTTTGAATCTAGGAAGGGTATGAGGTTTCTCGTTCCACTCAGATCATAGGTACCAGTAAAGTTGCTTACATCGGCAATGCAAGTTACGCGGGAGCCTTTGAATTCACGTCCGTCCAGCTTCTCAATGGCCGTCTTCAGGTCGTTGGCGGTCTCGAATTCCACGAATCTTGGGAGCATGTGTCAATGGGGTCCTGTCCGACCGGATAGGAAGTTGAAGGATTAACCCACCCTCTGCCGAGTTCACGGCCAGTTTCAGAGTAAACCACGTCCAAGCCAGACTGACGCGCAAAATCTTTAAGATCCTAGATAACCCCAGGATGTGAGTCCATATCCAGGTGCAAGAGTGGTACAGTGGTATCCGATGTGTCCGGGTGCCAGCAATTAGAAAAATACAATATGGAAAAACAGGCCAGGAAGGGACCCAAGCGATACAGGGTAGTAGGCGAAGGGATCCTTCGATGACTGCGAGGGCGTTCCATCCTGGACAGGGTTGTCCGGCCTCGGCTCTCAGCTCTCAGAGCTGGGGTTCGACCATTGGAGGCAGCCATCCAGCCTTCCTTTCAGTTAGGTGGGGTCCGAAAGTTGGTTGGTGAACGACCCATACATCATGAGGAGCTGATCATCGTCGCCAGGATTCCCTTGGGCCGTAGGTGGAGGAACATAGAATGGAGTACAGGGAAAGGATAATTAGGGAACGCAAATCGGCCGAGATGCAAGGCGTCCGGTGGATCCAGAAGAAAGGGGACTTGGGCTGCTAACCTGCCAACTTGTTTCCGGGAGTCCAGAAACCATCATGCGAAAGATCGTGCGACGCGGACGAGGCATGTTGGGACGGTCCATTGGGCCAGGGAAGTTCTCCTTGCGGCGCGGTCCACGGGCAAATTGCACGGTGAGGCGCTCGCCTTTGAAGTCACTGCCGTCTGCATGGAGAGTTAAGTCAACCATGAAGATCTTTGAATATGGTGCTTGCGTTGGTACATACGGAAGGCTATATAATCGTCCTAGATTAGCATGGTCACGCAACAGCTAGGGAGCGAAACAGGGTGACTTACCGGGTACAACATCTCTAGCATCCATCGCATCCTCGTATTCGATGAAACCGAAGCCATTCATGAGCTTGATCTCTGTAATCTTTCCGGAACCATGGGTGCTGAAATGTTCCTCGATATCCTGTTTAGTCACTGTAAAAGAAACCCCACTAATGGCGCCCACCCGGGGCGCCGTGAGTACAATGTCAGCCTACTGCGAATGGTTTGAAAGAACAAATAACCGAAACAACTGGATGAGATTTCGAGGCTGCCAACCCAGTATCCGGAAAACTGAGTTTACCGTGACACAAGCAAGGAAGATTGAAACAAAAGGAAGGAAAATCCGCCATCAATCTCCGGAGGGGTGAAAACCTCGGTGACTCAGGGAGGTCAATCCAGACGCATGGCGATCCAGCGGAATATCCCGAATTCTGTGTCGAAGATAGAGGTGGACAAGAAGGGCAACATCCAGAGCGGGTTGAGGAGAAAACAAGGAGACCTAAGGAGAGTTTGTAGATGGCTTCATACCATTGCGGGGGAGATTCCCGAGATAGAGTCGGGTGGACGAGACCTCAGTCATGGCGGGTAGTAGTAGATGGCGAGAGAGATTGGACTAGCACAGCGCGCACAATGGTCGAGGTGAAATCCGTCCAGGCGGATCAACAAGCAAATCGCAGTCGCAACGCTTCTGGCCTTGCGGGAACGTGGTTCAAACAAGAAAATTCCGATTCAATGATGGTACAGGCGACCGTAGGGAAACAGATCCTTGAGGGGTCAAATGGGTCGTTATCCTGGGCAATCTAGAGCTGGAAGTTGTGATGGCGGCAGTATTCAGCAAAGTAATAATTCCTGGGTGTTTATCCGGGGAATGCGAGGACCATAGAACGGTTCCAGAAGGTAACGGTGGGCCTGACTGATTAGGGAAGCAAGGAGAGGATAGTTTGGTACGCTGAGGGGACAGCTGAACCAGAGATGAAGTAGCTCTCAGGTAAGAGCTGGCTTTCACACGCGCGCGCGCACACACACAATCGGGACTGGAAGAGGGTTAGATGGTGACGGAGATCCGGTCGAGCGGGAGAAGGAGAGCGGCAGCACGGGGATTCCAGGGAAGCGCTGGGCAAAGAGAGCAAGACAGGCAGGATCAGAAGAAGATGAGGGAGAAAGGAGAGTTTTGAGGGCGAATGAACCGGGTCACAGCAGGGAAAAGAGGAGAAGCGCGAACTGATTGGGAGAGGCTGACCGCCCTGCCAAATCAGAAATCCGGGTGGAAATGGAAATTCAACTTGATGCTGGCGGTGGGAAGGCACCCAATCAGAGGCCGCAGTCTGGAATCGCCTCACTTTGTTTCCCTCGGCGGGATCCACGTGGCCCCGCCTGACTACTTTGTCCACTATGTCACTCTCAACTAGCTACAGAGGCAGTGCTGTTGCCCATGTTTATGAGTTATTCATGTAGATTCTACAGAGTATTATGCTGGGCAGCCGATCTACATTTATCTTACTCAACACTGCCTGAACCAGCACCACTACTCCGGTACAGCCCTGCTGCATCCCTCTATAATTATCTCGGCTTCCGCCCACTCGGGTGGCCCGGTCAAGCTTCCTACTAAAGTAGCTGAATGCTTTAGTCGTTTCGGCATTTCACATACTAGGTAGGATACATACAGCACAATAGTATATTAGGCAATGGTAGCAGGATGTACAATGATATCACTATGTATATCATATCAATAATTGAAGTATGTCTATCCAAGTTATCTACTTTGTAGTTCACTGTTCAACATCTACCCCATACTAATCAATATATTAATGTAGAAAAAATGGAACCTCCACTAATCTGCACTGGGTCTAGTCCCTGCCAAGCAATTAACAAGGCTGTCAATTGCTGCAGGGATGGCAGTCGCGGCTGAGCTTCAGCTCCAATGAATATGACTGATCTCATCATCAGGCAAAGTGATGCCTATTTGCCACAGGGTGGCTGGACAAAATTAAACATTGTAATCTTATATATTTGCGTTGATGTAATAGGATCTACCTGTGAGGGTAGTCAGCCTCTCAATACTTTGTGTTGATAGCACAGCATCTATGTACTCAGAAGGCACTCTTCGACATATCCCACCCTACAATGTATATACTGGACTATAGCTATCGTTACCGACAACACATAGATGAAATATCTTACTTTTTGTCTACATATCTACGGCATATGGACGAAACATAATTTCGCGGGTCTAATCACTTGCTGGAATTGCTGAAGAAAATACGCTAAACAACAGACGTAAAGCAACCCGCGGCACCACGGCTCAAGAGGTATAAGAATAAAAAACACGCGGCAATCCTTAAAACAAGAAAAGAAACTGAAGAAGAGAAGAAGGGTGTTTTAGATCTAAGAGGTCTTCGGAGGCATAAGCTTGATGTTCTCTTTTTTGTCTCTCCCCTTCTGTGGGCTACTTCCGGCTCCCCCAGTCGCCGGTGGTTGGGAGAGGGTACGTACCAGGTTATGGCTAGTCACCTCAGCCACAAGCTTGTACCCTGGTATCCCGGCGATTTTGAGATAGACGGAATAGGCAGATGACAAGATGTAAATCATCGACTCTGCCGTGTATACGCCGTCTAGCGTGATGTCCATGCCTGATGGCAGAGTCTTCACCCAGTTGGCGAGCCTCTCCACTTCCTCTTTATTCATGTTTCTCGCTAGATGGACGCTAAAGACTGCCCGGAGCGTTGGAGCGATGGTTGTCGGGTCCACATTTGCGAGGCCCGTAAGAGGGAGACAGATAGAGTGGTTACCAATCGTGATCCCGTGCGTGGGTTTTTTGATGGCGTTTGGGCAGGCACGCAGAGTCTGGATGAGATCGGCCATTTCGATGTAGCGGTGGCCCTCTCGCTGGCGCCTGACGACCTCCGAAATAATCTTACTGGTGAAGGTATTCTGCGGAGGCGCGAACGCAAGCGGATCATTTATGTCCACGGTCGCTATCATTTCGACTACTCGAGGGGATACCTCTACCCCTCGTAGGGCCATGTGGGAATAGCAACAATCCAAGATGAACAGAACATCAACTTTGTCAGTCTCTGCCAGATAGCCTCCGTAGTTGCTGCTAGCAACAAGGTAAAAGAGAGTGACATTGGCGGAGAACGTTCTTTCACCTGCGACTGTATCTGCAAAGGACAAGGCACCATCTACAAGTAAGCCGTGCCCCGAATAGTGCACAGTCACGAGGCTTCTTCCAGGGGAGCTTTTTGCGGCGCTTAGCTTGTTGCGAAACGCCCCCTGGATTGTCCATACAGGAGTCTTGTCATGTTTTCCAATGACAAGCTCCTGAGCACGTGGAAGTGAAAGTCTCTCGAGGAGCGTCTGGAAGTTGGCTACATCTCTCGCAGCATTGGTATCGTCATCTGCCCATCTGATAGCGAGGTTGTGGGAAGATGCATAGCGGCTATTGTGCTGTTGAACAGCGGCCATGAGCGTGTTCCTAAAATCGTCGGGGTTGATTTGCGACATCTTGTCAACAATGAAAAGGAGCTCAGAAGATCAAGTCTCTTGAAATATTGGAGAAATATGATTGAGAAGGAAAGAAGTGGTGTTGATCGGTATTTATATACGTCTTGGCTCATACTTAGGTAGTGAATAACTCATAGTTAGGTGGTGAGGGAAAAGACGTCACCAACCGATTTATTCACACAACAACTGAGTGAGCAATTTTGATGTCTGATTACTAAATGAATGAAGCTGAATGAATGAAGATATGATCTCTTTCGATTGTGGTTCGAGACAATTGGGAATATTTCGGAAGGTCTTAGGGCTGGTGTAAATGCTCCAGCAATTCCTCTCTTCTTGTAACTAACTATATTAAGGTAGTTGGTTATCCAGGCACGGGTCCGCAGGCTATTACATTAGTGTAGTATGGGCAATAGTATCAATGATTGTTGGGTAGAATAGTAACAAGGACAAGGTACTACTATTCTGCAAACACTCTGACATCGTCTCTATGGTAGATTCGCTCGGATGGAAGAGTGGCAGCCCATGATATATCCGAAGACGGCTATCTAGATACTCGGTGCATGTGTCGAGACTCGATACTTACTAGTAGAAGATTATATCCGACGGGATTGACGGCAAATCCGCGGGCGAAGCGGCAAGCGTGCGAGTGATTCCCATCACCGAACCTCCCATTGGCCGACATAGCCTCGGGTAGTCCCAAGGCAGGCCAAGTTCTGCCCGCAACCTCCAGCACCCACCGCCAAATTTTATCCCACGGCCGCCATATTCTTAGTCACGTTCTCCATTGCCGGTGACGGAGAGGGGACTTACCTTAGCCTACTTACTTACTCTTCTTGATCTGGATCCCACGCTTGAAGTTGCTTCTTCCTTCTCCTTCTCCTTCTCCTTCACCATCCCGCTTGGTGCCATTTCTGTGCCCTTCTCGTCCGCCACTCCTTTCCCATATTGCTTGCTCCCATCCTACCATGCAGTTGTCTCGTTTATAGGAGCTCCCAATTCAAGCAACACTACTGTGACCTCTCCTCTCCTACCTTGCTCCCTTTCTGACTCTCCGGCATGGCTTCGAAAGGAGCTGTCTTGCCTCTTCTGAGGCGCGAATTGCGACCCACTTGGTCGCGATTCTCCAGACCCTCCGCCTCTCTCGCCCCCTTCAGCAACTCCGCCCGAATCTCGAACAGCTCCCTCGCAGCGTCCGGCAAGCGTGCCATTCGTCGCACCTCGTTCTTCCCGCCCGTTCAGACTCGAGCATTTTCGCAATCACTATCCCGAAAGCTGACTGATGAGCATGGCAACTTTGATCCGCGACAGTTGGACAGAGAGTCGGATGAGGTCGATGTCTGTATCGTCGGTGGTGGTATGTAGAATGGCCCGGACCTCTTTCGTTTGGCGTATAGAGGTATGGCACAGGATTCAGTAACTAATCGACTGTCTTTATTACAACATAGGCCCTGCTGGTCTGGCTGCTGCCATCCGATTGAAGCAACTCGCCAATGAAGCCGGCAACGAGGAGTTCCGTGTCATCGTGCTGGAAAAGGCCGGTGAACTCGGTGCACACGTCCTCTCGGGTAACGTCCTGGAGCCTACCGCCATGAACGAGCTGTTGCCAGATTGGTTGTCGGAAGACAATCCGTCTCGCTTCGAGAATGTGACTCCGGCGAAGGAGGATAAGATGCGCTTTTTGACCAAAAACTCAGCCATTCCGATCCCTGCGCCGCCACAGATGAACAACCATGGCAACTACATTATCAGTCTGAACGAACTTACGAAGTGGATGGGAGAAAGGGCTGAGGAATTGGGTGTTGAAGTATACCCCGGATTTGCGGCCAGTGAACTCGTCTACAAGAAGTCGGATGGATCGGTTCTCGGTGTGGCCACCAATGATTTGGGTGTTGGTCGCGATGGCAAGGCCAAGGACAGCTTCGAGCGGGGAATGGAGTTCCACGCCCGCGTGACCCTTCTTGCTGAGGGTTGCCATGGTAGCTTGACGAAGCAGGTGGTCAAGAAGTACGACCTGAGGCGCGATAGCCAGCCTCAGACCTACGGTATTGGCGTGAAGGAGATCTGGGAGATCCAGCCCGAGAAGTTCAAGCCCGGTGAGATCACGCACTCCCTGGGATACCCCCTTCCTAGCGACACGTATGGTGGTGCGTGGATGTACCACTTTGGCGACAACATGGTCAGCATTGGCTTGGTGGTTGGGTTGGACTACCCGAACCCCTGGCTGTCACCCTACGGCGAGTTCCAGAAGCTCAAGCACCACCCTCTGTACAAGGACGTCCTCGAGGGTGGAAAGTGCATCTCGTACGGTGCACGGGCTCTCAACGAGGGTGGATTCCAGTCGATCCCGAAGTGCGCTTTCCCGGGAGGAGCGCTTATCGGTGATAGTGCTGGATTCTTAAACGTTCCGAAGATCAAGGGTACCCACTCCGCAATGAAGTCGGCCATGCTTGCTGCCGAATCCGCCTATGCGGCCCTGCAGGGCAGCTCGGAAGGCTCTGTATTCCTGTTCGACTATGAAGAAGCTCTGCGCAAGTCGTCCATCTGGAAGGAGCTTTACGAAGTGCGTAACATGCGGCCCTCTTTCAGCACACCGCTGGGTCTTTACGGCGGTATCCTGTACTCTGGTCTCGAAGCATACGTCCTCAAGGGCAAGGCTCCCTGGACTTTGAAGCACCACGGTACGGATGCTGCTGCGACCAAGATGGCATCCGAATGCAACAAGATCGAGTATCCCAAGCCGGACGGAGTGATCAGCTTTGATATCCTCACCAGCGTCAGCCGCACGGGTACCAACCACGAGGAAGACCAGCCAGTGCATTTGCAGGTGGAGGACTGGGACAAGCACACCGATGTTGCCTGGCCCAAGTACCAGGGTGTGGAGAACCGCTTCTGCCCTGCCGGTGTGTATGAGTACGTGGAGGACTCTAGCAAGCCCCACGGCGTGCGCTTCCAGATCAACTCCCAGAAGTAAGTCAAACCCAAATGCTCGTACTGTTTCTCTTGCTAACTAGTCATAGCTGCATTCACTGCAAGACCTGCGACATCAAGGTGCCTACACAGGATATCAACTGGCAGACACCTCAAGGTGGAGAGGGCCCGAAGTACTTCATGACTTAGGCCTAGCGATTTTTCAACACTTACATATTTCTCTCTACCCTTCATCAGGGTACAAAAAGGATTGGATGGATCAGTATCCATTGTGGCGTTGGTTACTAATGTTTGATCATGTTTTATTTCCAGGCCGGTGGATGCCTGTTACGTTATTGCGTGTTGAGCCCGGACGGGGCCTTGTATATATAGTTGTACTCCATAGTTTGCGGTGACGATGAATACTGAGTATACCGTGATACTCGGGAAATAAGCTGTTTTTCTCAGCGTAAGCTACCTGATGAGCAGCGCAGATGTCTGAATGATGTTCAAGCTGAATGCTAGGGCAGCTAAAGTAAGACTGATGGTAGATGTGCTATACCACAACGAGCCTAGCAACCTCACAGCTAATTCATTATGGCTCTCCCACGAGCATATACTTCACATGATGCAACCAACCAACCAACTAACACATGCAAATGACAAGCATCCAGGAACACACCTCCGTAAATACTCCCGAATTCCATCACTTCCCCATCACGACCCCCAAAGGACGTGTCGCCTAACCTCACAACACCGTCATACACACCCTAACCCCCGCAACTACCAGTCCATCAACGCTCCGAAGTAACAATCTAGACCAAACCTTCACGGAACCCACTTCAGAAAGTATCTTAATCACTGGAATGGTGCGACACAGCTATAAAAGGCGCACACCCGTCTCCGAGTCCCAAATCGTCACGACTATCAAGCCTACTACGACCAAACTCACCATCACCATCACCATCATACAACAACCGTCAACAGCAAACATGGTATTTGGTACTAATTCCACCAGCATACCATCAACACGCACCGTTACCACCGCCACCCCTCGTCCCTCCTCTCCAATGGACGACGAAGATGTCGTAGAAGTGGTCGACACCGCCGCCTCCACTTCATCCTCCTCATCCCCTCCATCCACCCGCCTCATGGCCGTCGGGAAATGCAAAACGGAACTCAAATCTGGCAATATAGGCCTAGATTGTCCCTGCTCACGGGGAATCTTCTCATTATCCCATACCAACGATATCAGCGATAAATGCATCGACTGCGAGCACTCCATTGCAGATCACGAGGGCATTGATATTGACATCCAACGAAAAGGTACGTCCCTTCTTAACCCCCCTCCCTAATCTCTCTAATCCATATAACCATCCCCAAACCAACCGACCACCAATATCTAATCATAGAAATAGAAGGAGACCCCCGGCACACAACCCTCACCAAACTCACCAATCTAATGGACCTCTACCCCCTGCTCTATGTCCGCGGCATCCCCGACAGCGGCAAAGGAACCGTGAACCAATTCCGACGCGAGAATATCATGCTCATGACGCGGGAGCAAGAAGCAAATAGTTTCTTCCTTCCTGTGGATAAGCCGCTTGAGGAGTTCGATTCGGAGGATGATCGTCTCCTCACGCAGATTTTGGGCTCGTTTAATCGTCTTTGCAATGATCCGCAGATCTTCTTCCTGTTTATTTATTTTTTGACCCTGTCGGCGTGGTTAAGTGATCGGTTTATTAAACAGGTGGTTTTGCCCTATTTGCCGGCGCCCGGGGCGGGGATGAGGGGGTTGAGATAGGGATTACTACGTAGTATTACTAGGTGATTTTGGGGTATGTGGTGGTGGGGAATTGAATGGATGTTCGGCTTATTGAATGGATGAATTATGGTTATTGTGAGTATTCTGTTGTAGTAAATTTGTAGTAGTTGTTGTAGTGAAGTACTGTAGGGGTGTATACAACTAGTTTAGTAAGTATATATAGTTCCCAAAACGGTAAAATCACTACAAAAAAACTGGTGTACTGACGATCCACGATAACCATAAACCAATCGAAATTAACTAACTATAGAATGTATACTATCTTAGTTACTTCCTACTGCATCAAATATGCAGCAACCGAAAAAAGGGGGTGTCAACGTGACCGACAGATGATGCTGATCACATGAAAAGGGCGAAAAATAACAAAACAAAAACAAACGACCCTATGACGCCAAGCTCCCGAATGCGAAAGCGATGCTGCTTTTGCCGCTTGCCGAATAAGCAAAAGCAAAGCAAGCAAGCGACAAG
The DNA here is from genome assembly GCF_003184835.1 of Aspergillus costaricaensis CBS 115574. NCBI lineage: Eukaryota > Fungi > Ascomycota > Eurotiomycetes > Eurotiales > Aspergillaceae > Aspergillus > Aspergillus costaricensis. Next base: position 939,255 of record NW_020291806.1, read on the forward strand.
TAACGCTGACAGCCCATGTGATGGATGTTCATTACCGACCGACTTTTTTTCTATTTATTTTAATTTGCCCCATGTTGCATAGATGCCTATTTTGTGACATCTCGATTGCTATTGTACACAGTAAGCTGATTCTTCACTTGGGCCACAACTAATAATACCGACGGAGTGGTACGGGATCATTCTAGTCATGATGTCCTCCGTCCGGCATATATCCATGGTAAAGTAAAAAGTGAAAATAGACTTGAAACGGGTTCCATCCCACACCAACCATTCTATCACAGTTTAGATATTCCGGGGAGGCTGAAGGTGGTGCGGTAACAAACTTAGATGGCAAAAAAAAGTATGGGAAAGGCCACCTGGCCGGATTACGTATTGAACACGGCTGTAGCCGCTGCCTGCCGACCGACCGACCGACAGACAGTTTTGAGTCAAAAGTCGCGTCGCGGAAGTTTTCCCATAAATGCTGAGATTTGAGTTGCGCGTGAAAGCGATAAGTGGTTAGTAGCCTATAACCCTTGTCGAGGCTATTTCCGTCCCCTGCACTAAAATTGAATGAACACCGACTGCAGCGCAAGGCTACGATCGGGGGGCAAGATTTGTGGATCAAATAGGCTGGAAATTGCCTGAGATCTACTATAAGTTGTCTGGGGTATGTTATTATGGTATGGAACTTGGCTGGAAAGCGGCAAATCAAACGCCAAATAAGAGGCGAGAACAGCCTCGCGCGGGATGAACCCCATGACGCGACCGACGACGCGACCGGCGCGTACCGGGATGAGCGACCTCACGACTGGTCAACTTTCTTGGACAAACAGAAAGACTGTGACTCAAGAATGAGATTCATCAATAGCGGTTAGCTGTGACTGTGATAGTGTAGTGTCAAGTAGTGATCTGTTAGAATGTTTTGGAATCATCTTGATGATCATCGATGAATCAGGCCCAACAAAAAAAATAATCTTCCCCAAAGGCTGTATTTTTGGGGCTCGGAAGAAAGAGATCAGGAAGAGTGAAAGGGATCGAAGAAATTTTTGTTCAGTTGGCAACCGCTAAAGCGGCAAGGCAAAAGAAAAGAAGAAAAAAAAAAAGAAAAAGGAAAAAAGAAGGAGTGAAGGGGAAAAAGCAGTAAGGCGGAATGATTGGTAGACTGAAAGAATGGATGGACTGGAAAGTGGGTCAGAGTTATCAGTTGCAGGAGCGACGCGGACTGGCTGGGGAGATGAGTGGCTGCAGGCCTGCAACCCCAGCGTAAGGGGGGCGACAGCCAACGAGAACGAACGCAGGTGTGGTGAGTGGAGTCGCCGATCAACAAACCAGAGATGACGGAATGGCGCTTGGCCACCCAAGAGCCGCTAGTGGAGGCGCTAAAACGCAGCGAGCAGTGCCAGAGCGGCCACTTCCATGGGTGAAAGCGAGTGGAAAGCGAGTGAAAGCGACCGCTCGTCGCTGCTTTTGCCGCCGCCGCCGGGCCCAGCCCCCCCTGACGCCAGCTGCGCCCGGGCGCTGTGACTCAGCCTATATAAAGGCCCAACCTCCCACTTTCCTGTCGCTGTTGGAATTTTTGATCCTGGTCTTGGCACCGCCCGGAAAGCCATACTGTCCTCTCTTCCCGCCCGCCATCCTCCCCTCCCCTCCCTATACACTCTCTCCACACTCACGTACGGTTTGCAGAGATTACTGCTGATATCAGCTGTTTTATATCTCTGCTATTAACCTGCTGGATCTAAACACATTTCCGGGAAGAAGATTTTTTAGGGAAGCCAAGAAAAAAAAGAGTATCAAATCGGGAAAGAAAAATTCTTTTCTTCCCTTTTTCTCTTTTTTCTTCTGAACTCCAAACCGTTATCAGTCTCCGTTACTGAAACAGGAAGTTTGCAGCCTCAGGTGTGCATCTTCGCCACACTCTCTCTCCAAATCGCAGATAGACATTCCCAATTCATACAAAAACCAAGAAAAGCAAACAAAACACACGCACCTCCCCTCTCAAAAAAAAGTTGTGTCATCTACCACAAAAAAAACAACGTGCTTTTTCTGTCATCTCACACTCCCTTCCTCTTCTGCATCTTGTTCACTTACTTCCATCCATAAGTTTGTGAACGCTGCTGCTCTTGAGTTAATCTCCCCTAGAAAACACTTGACTGTGCTTTTCTAGTCCCCTGGTCGCTGCCTTATTCTCCCTTCCCATCCACCTTATCCTCCTTCCTCCACGGCGGCTTTTTGTCATCGCCTGTCACATACCTCTGCACTCCACCTTGACTTCATTCCGTTTCGTCTTCGAAACGGTTTATTGCTTGGATCCCAGAGCAGTATTGCTGCAGGGGAGACATTGACTTGTCCATCTCCCGCAAAGGGTACGTTGTTCTCTTCACTTGGTCTTGACCTCACTTGTCTTGCCTTTCCAGGCAGACACCTCAGGTGCCTGTCGCTCTTGAGTCTCTTTGAGCGTCATCTCCATCTGTCACTCACCTTGTCTGTCCTCTCTTGACTGACTTTGAGCTCTGCGTCTACACAGACTGCTATCTGCAAAAAGCTTTTCTATCTACTCTCAGCGTCGGCTGGTTTACGGCTCGAGTATTCCACTACTCACGTCGCGATGGATTCTCTTACGACCCATCCTTCTACCGCGCAGCAGGCCCGGGCCTTCACTTCCCCCGCCTCTCTGTCCTTCCCCGGTGGTGCCGGCGACTTGACTCCGCCTTCCGATAAAGACGGAAACATGGCGATGGCTCAGGGTGCGAATGGGATGATGAACGGTCAGCAGCAGGGAGGAAATGCCGCTAATGGCAACGGGGTGGCGCCCGCAACTCCAGCTGCGACTCCCGGTGCCAACACTCCGGGAAGTGGCATTGTGCCTACGTTGCAGTGAGTATACTCTTGCTGTCTCTATTTCTGGGTCACCAGATTACTGAACAATGATCTCTCTTTTTCTTTGAAGAAACATTGTCGCGACGGTCAACCTTGACTGTCGTCTGGACTTGAAAACGATCGCTCTCCACGCAAGAAATGCGGAGTACAACCCTAAGGTATTACTTTCCACACCTCCCTGTGCTTGATATGTCAGGGCATAGTGTGGCTGAACTGTTCTTTTTTCTTCCAATAGCGTTTCGCGGCCGTGATCATGCGTATCCGAGAGCCGAAGACGACCGCTTTGATCTTCGCCTCCGGCAAGATGGTGGTTACTGGTGCCAAGTCGGAGGATGACTCCAAGCTGGCTTCCAGAAAATACGCACGTATCATTCAGAAGCTTGGTTTCAATGCCAAGTTCACGGATTTCAAGATCCAGAACATCGTGGGTTCTTGCGATATCAAGTTCCCCATCCGCCTGGAGGGTTTGGCCAGTCGCCATCACAACTTCAGTTCCTACGAACCTGAATTGTTCCCCGGTCTTATCTACCGCATGATGAAGCCTAAGATCGTGCTGCTTATCTTCGTCAGTGGAAAGATCGTCCTCACCGGTGCTAAGGTCCGTGAGGAGATCTACCAGGCGTTCGAACTGATCTATCCTGTGCTTTCGGGTATGCATTGCTCTCCTCACTTCGGATTTGAAGTGGTCATCGTGCTAACCAGGTGTAAAGATTTCCGTAAAGTCTAAAAGGGCATCGCCTTTTCTCAGGAAGATCTCGACCACCTCGTCCTTCCCATCTTCATCAACTTGTATTAACACTTGGCTTTTCCCCTTGCACTGGCCCGCGAGGTTGTACTATGAACGGACAACGCGCTTCAACCCAGCACGGCTGATGCTTTTTTTGCTGTTCCGATTTTTCTCTCTTCTACACCTTTGCACATCACGATTTTCATGCTAGCATCTGTACGGCGTTCGAGCGATTGGTCTCTATTATCCTTTTTTCCTTCCTGTTTCAACAAACAAAGTGTCTCACCATCTTAGATAGTCGCACACCGCAGATTCAAGGGGGCGGTACTGTGCGCTGGTCGAATGGTTGCCTCCTTCTAATTATTGGTTTTCTGTTCTTTGCCTATTGGCAGTGATCCTCGATGTGTATGGCTTTCGTCATCGCTCGAGGTGGTTCGGACCTCCGAGGACTTGCTTGCTATTGATTCGGAGGGTTAACTTCTCAAGCTCAAGCACCCAAAAAAAAATCTTTCCTGTTTATTGTTCTAGATCGCTACGCTCTGCTACGGAAGTGGATGAAATACACACTGGGAGAATGAAGGATGGGCGTGCGTGCCCAGGTTCCAAATAGTGGCATAATTATTCTTGACTATTTCCTTATTACTTTTATGGGTAGAAAATGAACTCGAGACATGCATGCGCATATCCCTTGTCTGTTCCAGTGTCATATGATGTAGAACGTCAGTGTGTCGGACATTAATCTTAACTATGTAGTAGCTTGTAGTAGTTTATAGTTTAATTAGTCTTGGCTGTGTGTTATTAAAGTGTGTACCTGATAGATAACTCCTGCGGACGGACGGGACCCTTGCATGAATTTAATTTCCCCGTGATTCGGGGTTAATATCTCCACTCCCCCCCTGTTCTTCCTGAAACAGTGGGTGGTACATTATTGTCATGCAGCTAGAACCTGTCTTGACCTTATGTAGTAGTTGTTTGTGTGTCTTTGAGGTCAGATCACGTCGGGCATGCTTTTTCCAATGCTCTAATTTGGTGTAGTACTCATGTCCTTGTCTGTCCGTCTACACATGAGTTTGATTAACCTACACACATCAGATAGAACGATGAAATCTAATTCGACTAGAAGAATAGAATAGATTTTACCTCTTGTATATCGGTGATGGAATAACCACAATTGAAGTTTTCAGACGCCCCGTAAAGCCAACCAACCAACCCACCAACCATTCCCTGAAGCCCTAATCTGTCTCTCCTTGTCCCTTGGTACGATGTGCTGATAGGCATAGTTTCAGTTCATGTGTTGAAACGTGAATGGACTCGGCCTTCTTTGCTGCTTGAACAAATTGGGAGTCGTTCCCTGGCTGCCGAGGGGGGAAGCCATGCCCCTGATTGTAATGAGGAAATGTCATGTTTACTTTACAGGGAACATTTAGTTGAGACTAGCACCGCTGTTGATTCTGTAGTGCACTTGTGAGAAGCTATGGTGCAGATAGGTGGGTGGTTGTTGGGCTAGCTACCTTGCACAAGGACTCAGTAGGAGAGTAGATACAACATTTCCAAGTCGCTTCTTTCTGTGATTTGATAGATATACTAGAAGAGAAAGGCAGTTATTACACATCTTGCTTTTATTCCAACCTCAGATTATGGTTTGTCTCTTATATTCTCCAAATTTCCATTTTATCGGACCAAGTGCACGTAGTATGTCCCCACCCTCTATACGTACACACATCTTTTACTGCATATTTCCACCGTCAATATATACAGTCTAGTGAAGTCTACACAACAGCAAACTCTAATCTATATAACCCCCATTTTTGTTTCCTCACAGCAAACTACCTCTCTTCGCCTTTCTCGTCTTCAACAACTCGTCCATCAATCGCAACCCCTTCGGTCCTGAACGACTGCCATCCTCAGTTCCATCGAACTGACTCTCCGACACTGCAGCAGGCCACTTCCACAAGTCCTGCAGCGCAGGATCCAGCTTACCTTCCAGTGCGTCGACGATCCTGTCGCCCAGCACGGGGAGGAACTTGTATCCGTGGCCGCTGCCGCCCGTAGCGAGGAAGAGGCCAGGATGGTCGGGGTGGTATGTTATGATGAAGTCGCCATTGGGGCTGTTATCAATTGTATATATTAGCCAGGAATTCAACCAATTACACAGTTGAATGGGGATAGGCACTCACGTATCAGTGTACCAGCAAACGCGAGTCTCAGCGAATGGCCGATCCGCGAAGGAGGGAATCAGTTCCTTCAAAGCCTCCCGGAATGCCTTTTCGCCTTCGGCAGGAATAGGCACTCCCTTCTCTGGCAGACTGACATGCATGTTCTGTCCCTCGTCCTTGGTGGTGCCAGGAACCGGGACCTGGACAGGATTAACGTAACCGTACGCATGTCGGGCAATCTTGAGCAGGTTTTTGCGCGGCGGGATGATGAAGATGCCCGTCGCGAAGTTAAGAATCGTAGGCATGTGCTCGAAACGCTTTTGTTCTTCGTCTGAGATGCGGATGTATGCGATCGCTTGACCGGTCTGGACGGTTCGACCGCGTAGATCGACGAGCTTGGCGGTCCAGGCTCCTGTTGCGAGGACGACAAGGTCGGCTGTCAGGGATGATCCATCGGCAAGGTTGACGCCAGTGACTCTGTTGGTCTTGTCGTTGCTGTATTGGAGACTGCTCACGTCGCCAGTCTTGAAGATGACCTTTCCTTCCTGGTCCAGACGCTGCTTGGTGTACCGGACACCCGCTTCGGCGTCGGACCAGCCTGAGCCCCAGTTCACGTAGCCACCTGCAACGCTGCGGTTCACTCCGTAGGCAGGGGCGACACGCGCGACCTCCTCACGAGTGGGGAGGAGTTCGACATCTTGGCCGGGGATTTGCTTGACGTTTTCGTAGCTCTTGTTGGCGTAGTCGCGGGCATTGGTACTACCGGGGGGATAGACCAGGAGAAGACCGTTCTGGATGTATCGGCCTTCTTTGCCCCACTCGGTGTTGCGCCAGAGATCAAGGGCTTCGGCGGCGAGTTTGGCGTAGTGTGGTTGGGAGTAGTCGGCACGAACAATACGGGAGGAGTCGACGGAAGAGCCGTGCGGGTTGGGGATAATCGGGGAGGCTTCCAGGAGGGTGATCTGAGAGTTGGGATGACGGTGCGAGAGGGAGAGCGCAGTAGATACTGGATTGAATGAGCAAGTTGGCTCATGCTGGACATCCGGGGGGAAAATGGGTGCGGTGTGTGTGGTGCGACTTACGGCCGAAGACCCCTCCGCCGACAATAAGAATGTTGGCGGGGAGTGACATGTTGCGGGTGGAGCAAACAAATTATAATGATGAGAGAGAAGGCGAGAATCTGAATGGAGTATATTGAGAGGAGGTCGACTCTCACAGAATGAGGGGAAGAAAGAGACTATATAGTTGGTGGTATGATTCGGAGATGCAGCGATAACGGCGCATTGGCAAATGAAATTAACAAGCTCGTGCCTGATTGTCTTGGCGGTCGGTGTCCGATCTTTGAGTTTCTCCAACTTCTCCATCTTTTCCTCTCACCTCCGCACTTTATTCCACATCACTCCAGTCGCCGCAACCATGAGCGCACCACGAGTCGGGCGAGCAGCGCTGAAGAAGGCCAAGTTGCCTGCTTCTGCTTCTGCTTCCAAGCCAGCGCCTCGATTCCCAGTAGCAGATGGCACCGGGTTAGTCCTAACGAACTCCGCATTGCCCATGTCGCTTTCCGTCAGCGACAAATCCAGTCCACGCCTACTGACTTACTGTGATATGCAGACCCAAAACCTTACCTAAACGTGCCAACCAACACCTCAAGGACCTCCCTTCTACGCCTCCGCCCGCCCCCGTATCCCCCAGAATCATGACCATCCTCGGCGTCAGCGCCCTCACTCTTAGCACTTACATCGGCTACCTCTACGCCTCCTACCGTCGCGAAGTCACCCAATCGCAATCTCTCTCCGTTCCCCACGATGTCTCCGACCGCTACAACCACACCGCACGCACCTTCGACGCAGACGTCGAAATGTCCGAGAAAGTCATGCGCATGGGCTCCAAGCGCGCAGACTTGATCAGTCGCGCACGCGGCGATGTCCTCGAAGTCAGCTGCGGTACGGGTCGAAACCTCCCGTATTATGAGCTCGGACAGCGGAGGGGGCTCGATAACAAGGGGCGTGTCGGTGTGCATGGATGCCGGTCCGTCACATTTGTGGATCTGAGTCCGGAGATGGTGGGGATCACCAAGGCCAAGTTCGCGAAACAGTTCCCGGAGCATGAGGTGCCGGTGAACTTCGAGGTGCAGGATGCGGCGGGTGTTTCTAGGCGTCCTGTTGATCCGTCACGGAAGGGTGACGAGGGCTATTATGATACGGTGGTGCAGACCATGGGGCTGTGTTCGATGCCAGATCCGGTGGGCACGTTGCGCCATCTGGGGACGGTTGTTGACCCGAACAAGGGTGAGATCTTGTTGTTGGAGCACGGGCGGTCGCATTATGATTGGCTCAATCGTATCTTGGATAATTTGGCGTCGGCGCATGCGGATAGACATGGGTGTTGGTGGAATCGGGATATTGGGAAGATTGTGCGGGATAGTGGGTTGGAGGTGGTGGAAGAGAAGCGCTGGCATTTTGGGACAACGTGGAAGTATGTCTTGCGGCCGGCGAGGAGAGAGAAGTGATTATATAGGAGATGTCACTTGTATATTACTAGCTAGGGATTTTGATAGACTTTGATGACTGGATGTATTTGTAAATAAGCATAGCGGGGTTTATAACTGTGACTATATAATCAGACAATTTGGATCACAATGTGAAGATGACTGTGTAGTATTTACTCGCTACTATTCGCCTTAGCTATAGCTGTATCTTGTAGCTTAACTAAAGAGTGAACAAGTATTGAATAATGAGGTAAGCATAATACTTATGATCATAGTAGTTAACCTAACCTGTGACATCCTTGTATGGAAACATGAATCAATATACTTCTAATCCAACCAAGGTACTATAGTAACGGAAACATCAAACCACTATCCTTAACCCCAGTCTCATTTATACCATACTCCCCGGATTATACTAAAATATTCCCAATACCAAACTCTAACCTGCTACTCGAAATCCCACCCCAGTTTCCCAGTCACGCGACGCGAACACATCACCGGGCCAACAATTCCAAACCAGAACCGATGTTGAGAAAATCCATCAAAACCAAGGTTTGACCCGATCATCTGAGAACGGTAGAAGCATTAGATCGTCGAGATGAAGTCAAGATGGCGTTGTGATTACGATGATGCTCTGGATCTGCGTCTGCGGGGTAAACATAGATGTGTTGGCCCTGATGTTGGCGTGGACTAAACTACATGTAGGCTAGACTGGGATGCTACCTGTGTGTTGTGTAGTATGTATGTATGTAGGTCCCCTCACAGGATACAGTGTATACATTATCTATTATTAATGTAAGTATTGTATGTGTATGTGTATGTGTATGTGGGATAAAGTTTATCTGTATAGGAGGGGCGGAGAATATTCCTGTTTGTTTGTTTGTTGGGTGGGCGGTGTTGTGCAGTGCAGGTATTGATGGATATATTGAAGTTTGGGAGTGGTTAGGTACATGCTTTAGATGTAGGGAGGGAGGGGGAACATGCGGTCTATTATTGGGGTGAGGGTTACTATTTTACTTTGTGTTGAAAGGTACGGAGAGTTAGTAGTAGTAGTAGTAAGTAGTCACTGAGTGGTCAGGGTTCCGAGGGCCCTGATCTAGACTACTATCTACGGAGTATAGCATTTAGAATTCAGGAGTGATATACTCCGGCTGACGCTTACTTGCTATCTATTGTCTACTGTATACACATACTTTCTTTGCATAGATAGTAAATAGACACATCAGTGCTTTGAATACGAGAGCTGAATAGTGGGACAGACCCATCACCAAGAGTACCGTGCATGAAATCCTGACGATCTGGTGCACCGACAAAAGCTGAAGAGGTGGGATGATGATGTGATGCCGATGATGATACACAACTTCAATTCCCAGCCTGTCTGTCCTGCTGTATTCCAGCTGCAGATGCTGCCCGCCACGGAAAAGAGTGGAGATAAAGTACATACATACATACATTGCAGCATGTGAGTTGTACGACTTCCCCTTCCACTCTACCTACCCACTCTCCTACCTCTCCGTCTCTACCCATCCTCTTCCCGTCCGTCTGCATTGCATTCCCTGGACTGCAGGAACTATGACAATTGCATACGCACAATGATGAATGCATGGTGGAGAGAGAAAGTGGAGGGTGGAGAGTGGCTGTGACTATCTGACCAACCCATTGTCTTGTCTGCATTATTCTTTTTGTTGCTCCGTCGAGAACATACCTGGAAACAATGGATAACATTCTCCTCCTAGGCAACAGATAGGTAACTAACGATGGAGTATGAAGATGAGACCTGGAATGATTCATAGTTAACTATCATTGGTGATGGTGACTTAGATGATTGGTGAACCGTCCACCTGTCGCATAAGGTTGGTGATCCCTTGCTGAGATGTGATACATCGCTCATTTTCCCGATCTACAGTAGGAGAGGCAGATAATATTTACTAGAATGTGTGTCTGTGTGTGTGCACACACACATCGCATAGATGAGGCCATAGGTATATTCTGTCCTATCAACCACTATCTATTCACAAGAGACTGGCCAGCTACCCCTGCTACTGCAGTGCACAGCAATATGCATGACAGCCTCGTCGCGGTATCCCAAATCCACAGACTTCCCCCAGCCAAGACTAGGAGTGGCGAGGCCCGGGTTCCATGCAGAAAGGAGCGCGCTGTGCCCTTTGTCCAGCTCTGGTCTTAGCGCGACCTCTCATCCATCCGATTGGGTCCTCTTCCAATCTTCTAGACGACCCGGCATCTACTCCACTCTCGCCGATCTGATTCGCCATAGGCTCCAAACGGCGACGCTAGGAACGATTATCCTTGGGACTGCGGTTGTAGGTGGAGCTACTATGTACACTGTGATTCGTTGCGTTTTTGCCTGCCTCCATTTCTCCTACGAAGTTAGTGCATAAGTCAAGTAACTTGGAAGGCTAGCGCCTGCAGCAGCGCTATGCGCTAGTGTAAGGCTCTTGTGTGTAGTGCTTTTTCCCTTCCTTTCTTTTTTTTTTCTTTTACTTTTTCGGTGGTGGTGTGTGTCCCTTTTTCTCTGTCCCAAGGTTTGGTCCTACTTTTTCGAGTCCCAGCACTAGGCTCCCATGGCCAACACACTTCACACCCACTTGTCATGGACCAAAGCATTCCTTCAAGCTAGGCTGATGAGTACCATGGAAGGTGTTAAAGCTATGATGCATCTACCCGTAGGTGGTTGCCGCCGTTTTGCCGTCAGTGGGAGGGACACAGTGTATACCTGTAGTTTGAAGTATTGCCCCGTAGTTTTTAGACAAAACGACCGAGCAGAAGACTTGTTACTTGTTAGAGGCTAGGCAAAAAGAAGAAATATCAAATCCGATAGTCCCAAAAAATGGTCCGATTTTCGCGGAATCTGTCGGTGAGAAAAAGAAAACAAATAAACAACCACTCCGAGTTTTTAGTCTGGAAGTTCAAGAAACTGGGCTGGAAGTAGTAAGTCAGTAAGTAGGTCGGTCGCCTTGATCGCGGGTTAGGGATGTTCGAGCAGGGCTTGTTTGTTTCTGTCTATCTATCAGAAAAATTTCTGCGCAGCAACCAGGTCCCAAGGCGCTCTAGTGAGCTGCAGGTTAGCCAGCAGTAGCTACCCGATTCGCCCTCCCTTGGATTGACTCCACGGAGCATACTCCATCATGGAGTCCATGCAGAACCTCAGTTGATCACGGTCTCCTCCACCAATCACCATCGCGGGCTTTCATTCTGGTCGTCATAGACACATGGTTGGTTCCACCGTACTTTTTGCCCCTTCAGTCCATCGGCCGTGTTTTAGTTTCGCTTCTCGCCCATCTTTCGCCCTCGGCCGGTCTCCTTCCCAGTGTGTGTCCAGTTGACGCTCTTTTCTGTGCTTGGGTTGCTTTGGTCGCGACACACGGACGTTTTTCTTTCTTTCCTTTGAGAATAGGGAATTGGGATAAAGCGGTGTAGATGTGTACATCCTCTAGTCTCTTCTTAGTAGATTGTATTCAATCTTCCGACTGTGGGGGGTTGCTCAAGAAGAAAGAGATAGATCCAAAAGCAGCGATAACAATCCCCTAGAATGGAATAACAAAAACAAGACGCATCTTCGAATTTGAATTTTATTATATTTTTTATTTTTTCTTCTCATTTTTCCTTTTAATGGAGGGAATCGGAGGGGGGCACACCAGTTCCAGTTCCCATCCCGGCATTCCTGGAAATCCCCAATAAAATTCACCCCCCATCGTGCGTCGGACCAATAATCGCCACCCTAAAACATCCACCCGTTTTTGCCCATTTTAATTTTCACCCGGGGCGCAAAAGAGAGAGCAGAGAAAAAAAAAAAAAGAAAATTTTTCTTTTCGAAGGGTGGAAACCATCACATCCAAACTTATCCCAACTTGAACATATCCACCTCACGGAACGGATTCCTCAGGCTTCGTGCCTTCCTATTGTTATTTCCATTACTATTTCGATTACCATCGTCGCTGCTTCCTGTTCCGACGGTAAGTACGGCCGGTCTCTAACTGGCCAACGATCGTTCCGGTGATTATTCCATTCCCATTCCCTCGCCTTTCCATTGCTCTCTCTGCCTCTCTGTCCTGTCCCCATCTTCCCGTGCAGCCGGTCGGCATCTCATCATCATCACCGCCGCCGCCGCCGCCCATCTTTCCCTAACTCTCCCATTCCCTTCCCATCCATCCATTCATCCATCCTCCCTCCCTCCCTCATCCCCCCCCCCTGTGCACCATACTTCCTGTAACATTTACCCTACTTTCCCCTTTCCCCCCCCAAATCTTTCTCACCATCTCCTTCCTATCCTATTGTTTCTTGTCTCTCTATCTGTCTGTTTATCTGTGTCTCTGTGTGTGTGCTATTAGACTATTATCTTGCTACTCTTAGTGCTACTTTTATTTCCCTGTTTCTATACTGTATTGTTCCTCCCTCGTGTTTTGTGTGGTTATCGGTATACTACTTTACTACTACTACTTCCATTATCGCCTATCGTTCTCCTATTTCCACTGTACCCCTACTACACCTTTTTGACCACCTTCCTTCCCTTCCTTCTTTTTTCCGACTACGCAACTATGCCTTATAATACACGTCGCAAGTCGTTGTCGCTCCCCTCCTTGGGAATTCACCTCCCTAATACATCTCGCCGCTCTCCCTCCGCCACGAAATCGCCTCACGCGACCGATGATCAGCTCCCTCCCTCCAAGAAAGTGAAGAGGTCGCACGACTCGGCATACTCGCTATCTCCCGAGCCTTCCTCGTCTTCCTCTGCGCGCACTCCCGATGGCAAGGAATCCGCCGCTCCTCTACGTCAGAGTGGGCGGCGCGGTCCTTTGGAACATACGCCACCGCCATCCCCCACCGATGGTACTGTCGCGACTAAGATCGACACCGAGGGGATCAATGATGACATTGTGGTTCGTGTGATTGAGCAGTTGGAAAAGACTGGAAACCGTCCTCATTTGGTGAAGGAGTTGGCTGCCGTTCTTATCGCATTGAATGAGAATGTCGCAAAGTACGTGCCCCTCTTTTGATCTTTACCCTCTCCTATGTCGCTGGCCATACTAACGAGTTTATTTTCCTTTACAGCTCTGCGAACCCTGCAGCCCTTTTATCTTCTAGGTTAAGTGCGTACATGAAGCGCCCGTGGACCGCTCTGGCGCCCTGTCCTTTGGCAAAAGAACTGGTCCCTATTCACCCGCGCAAAGTATACTACTACTTGACGACATTGCCCCGTCAGCCTCTGCCAGAGAACTCGGACGATGTCATCATCCCCGGTGTAGAGGGCAAGGATATCACTCCCAGTGTCTCCAGCGCTGATCTAGACGAGGAAGACGCGATGGCGCGAGAGCGGTCTCGCCTCAGTCCCAGTCCGGAGGTCGACTTGTCCTCGCCTGACTTCGAGGAAGAGTCCATCGACTTGGACGGTCGCAATGGCCCCGGCGGTGCGTCAAGATCTGGCACCGACTTTAACGATCACCACCATGCGCGGTTGATGCACTCGAACCGTGCTGCCTCCCCGCCGTTGGAAGGAGATGAGAAGGAGTTCACACAAACCGCCAGCGCCGTCCGTGAGCGGGCCTCGGAACAAAAAGGAGGCCAGCTTCAGATTCCGGGAGGTGGCTTTTCTGCTCTTTCGGAAGGTCTGAGCGAGTTGCACGATGGCGCCATGAGCATTTCCGATTCCGTGGAGGACAGCCCTCTCTCCTCCATTAGCGGTGATCGCATGTCGGACGACCAGGATGGTGACTACTTCTCGCACAACGCATACCAGCAGCAGTCCCCTCTGCAAGATCATCTCCAGCAGCAGCAGGATCTCGATGACGCTGCTGTCGCCACTCTCTTCGGCACATCTCCCTCCCCGTCCCTCACATCTGTGGCCTCATCCATCTCGTCTGGCACGAGCGTGGCTTCCGATGACGGGCTGGATGGTGAGACGCAACCCGAAACCATCGGACGCACCCCTCAGATCAGCCTCCCGGAGGACCTGACCGTCCCCCCGGTATCGGCGCTCAAGCGTTCCATCGACATGCTGAACAGTGGGCTTCCCGATCTGGACATGAAAATGTCCGATCTCAATGAGCAGGACGACAAACTGCCATTGGGAGCCAGTGCCTTTGCCAGCCAGGATGTCGAGATGGTCTTTGATTCGTGGCGAGAGCTGCAGAGTCCCGAGACCGTGGAAGTCGATGAGCTGGACGAGATGTTCGGGGAAATCTGAACGTCGTCGTCGCGGCACTTCTCATCCACCAATCGATAGACTAGAGGCGTTTGGATCGTGTGTTTCTTTCTCGGGGAGTTGAAAACCAAACAAACTCCTTCCATCTCCACTCCCGCTGTAGCCGGCCTGTTGAGCCGGCTACCCACCTACACCACCTTGATACTCCGTTTGACCTAATCTTGTACAGTTTCTATTTGTTTAATGCCCGTTTCGCAACCTTGCTGCATCTTGTTTTGACCCCGCCATCACCGGCGAGGCTCTCGCGCCTGCTGCGCCTGTACATATATACTCTTTCCCCTTTCTCACTCTCTGACCGTCTTGATTTTTTATTATATCCCCTGGCTGGCCGTGATGTATCTGATTGATCGTTTTCTGGGGGTTTGAATTTGCAAGTTCTTCTCAAATGATGGGCAAGGAGAGATGAAGCCCGAAGCAGGTGATGATGAATACGGCCGAAGGAAGGAGAGGACCAGGGAGAAAGAAAAACACTGGGATATGCTTGATGTCTGACTATGTATGCTTAGCGCCTGTGGCCTTTGAATCCAAAAATTCCCCGCAAGGGTTAGATCTGACGAGAACCATGTGCCTGTTAACTCTCTGCTTTTGTAGTTGGAGTAGCTCCTTCATCCTCGTATGCCCTTTTATCATAGTGAGTAGATATCTACCAGAACGTCTGCTGTGCCTGATAGACGCACGGCCTCCCGCGCCCTGGGGAATGTGGATGACCGGATCCTTCCTGGAATGTGGGGGGCCATTTGGCGTGACTGCAGGAACGAGACATGCCAAAGTAGCGGTTGTTGCAGGGAGTGAAAACGCCCGACCTATGAGAAGAGATGTAGCACCATGGCAGAAGTATCCTGTGTCAAGAAAGAGAGAGAGAGATGCTGGGATGAGTGGATACCTCAGGCACTAGAAGGCACTGGACTTCCATGACGTCATGCTAGTACTCTTAGTCATGTAGGCGGTGGATGAATTTGGAAGGTTCTGGTTGGTTGGCGGGCAGTGGAAGGGGGGACAAAGTACTTTGTTGCAATGGTCTCGAGTGGTCGGTCGTATCTAGTACTTCGTAGTAGAAGTAGGATGCCATAGTAGTTCTTATCCCGCCGCACGCCCCTCTTCACATCCCGAATCCCCTGCACTTTTGGTTCCAGACTTACCCCCCCAATCTTCGTGCTTCTCTGCATTCCTATCCTCTTCAGGGCACATCAACATCCTCTTACCTTCATCGATTCATTTTCGACCTTGACTTTGCGCCTGGTCTTCTGCTCCTTGATCCCGGTTTAGAAGCCCGGTTCGCACTCGGTCCCCGCGCGACATCATGCTTCAAACCTTGGCTGGATCTTTCTCATACGTCCGCCTGAAGTATTGACCGGCGTGGTTCATCGCCTTCCCAAATCGCAAAATATATCCAGCCAATTCTCATCCAAAGAATCTTTTCCGGATCCAAGAAATACCACGTGACCGGCTGTTAATTCTCTCGGCGATTCGACTGGTGTGCTGTGGCGTTACTCTTCCAGGAACCATCTATCGTGGGAGAAAAAGACCATGGAGACGCCTGGGTTTTCCCAGCTTGATGAGGGCCTGTCGCAGGGCGATATCCCCCTTCGTCCTCATACCGATGGTCCATCTATTGTCGTGCCTACCGCGCATCCGCCGGCTCTTCCGGGCACCTCGTCGCATAACCCTCAGAAACCCAGATTGGCCACCCGTCCCGCGCATGCCGAGAAGAAACAGCTTCCCTCCACGGGGAGCAGCAAAGTCGCCATCCCTCGACAGCGTTCGGCTGCAGCCCCGCGATATACCAGACGTGTCCCGCTGGCGTGTGAGTCGTGTAGGCAACGGAAGACGAAATGTAGTGGTGATACGCCCGTGTGTCGGCAGTGCAAGGAGTTGAGGATAAGTTGTCGGTATCCGATCTCTTGGCGAGAGCGGACGAAAGGGTATGTTGGTCGTGGTTCTATGTTGTCTTTTGGTATTGAGAGTGAGGAATTGATATTGACGTTCTCAGGGAACTGGATAAACTTGCTGTGAGAGTCACGGACTATGAGAACTTACTGCGAGATCTTGGTACTATTGTCGATGGTCGGGCTGCGGAGCGTATTAGGACGGTGTTGGAAAAGGTTAGAGATATCCCGGTCTTGACGCTCCACGAAACGAATGTCTATGCTAGTCCCGCGAAGTCACTAACCCCGACCAGCACTCCTATAGCGGCAGCGGTAGCGGCGAAGGCACTCAGTCCAGCTCGGTGACACCCCAGGACGAAGACAACGATGATGAGGTGACCTCTCCTTCGTCCATCGGATCTTTGGATGCGATCGATCGGGTTGAGGAAGATGTGAACCGCACTCCGAGTTCCAGAGCCACTGGTTATATGGGGAAGAACTCCGAAGTTACTTGGATGCAGCGGGTGCGCATGGAGGCCGAACATCGTGCTCGCAAACTGCCGGGCCCCTACGAGGCAGAACATGAGGGCGAATTTGCCATTCACTCCGTCAACTACCATCTAGACGACATGGATATCTCGGTGCCAGGTCCTGTGCATGTGTACTGGATGCCGCCGCGCAAAGTGGCAGATAAATTCTTCGAAGACTACCTCGATACGGTCCACCCATTCTATCCTATCATCAGCCGGACCCTCTTTCGGGCGCAATACAAAACGTTCTTTGAGAGCGCTGCACGGCCAGGGGACAAGTGGTTGGCTATCCTGAACATGATATTCGCCATTTCCGCCAAGCATGCACATCTTACGCGGGCCCCGTGGCGGGGTGATGAGAATGACCATCTGGTGTATCTGACGCGAGCTCGGATTTTGAGCATGAACGGCGATGTGCTTTTTAGTCACCCCGATCTCCAGCAGGTGCAGGTCGAAGGTCTGATCGCCTACTATCTACTTGCGTCGGACCAGATCAACAGGTAAGCAGCTCCAAAGAACCCTCTAGCCAAATGTGTTTGTTCTAATCCGACATTCAAAAGGGCTTGGCGAATTGCCGCATTGGCCGTTCGTTCCGCAGTCACTCTCGGGTTGAACATGAAGAACTCCAGCGAGGGAACGGCCAACATATCCAAGGAGGCACGCTATAGGGTGTGGTGGTGTCTATACACATTCGAGCACATGCTGGGCATCATGACTGGTCGAGCTACGACCATTACCGACGGTATCTGTACCACACCCTTCCCTCTCCCCTTTGAAGAAGATCAATTGGTGGAAGCCGCAGCGACCAAGCTTTTGAACGAGCCCGAACTACGCCAGGAATACATTGATACGGCCCTCGCCTGCATCTCTGTGCGGCAAATGCCATCTAATCCCAAAGGGGGTCGAAACGCTCAGACGACAGATAAACCGCGTGATCCGGCATGGCTGAGAAGCCTTCCGCCCTCAAGTGCTCTTGGATTCCTGTACTACGTCGACCTTGCAGTTATTTCACAGGAGATTGTCAACCGTGTGTACTCACTGGATTGCGTTTCCATTCCATGGGGCCACATTGAGAACCGCATTGGTGAGCTGCGAGCCCGTACTGACGTGTGGTACGCCAATCTCCATGAGTCCTATGATTTCACTCGACGGGAAGACCAGCCAGCAGATACCTTGCGTGGCAAGCTATTCCTCGCCTTCCACTACTACAGCGCGCGCATTACGCTCGGACGACCGTGTTTATGTCGCCGTGACGCACGACAGACGGCGTCTAACAAGAAGGAGACATTCAGCCATGAGATGGCGGTGATATCATTAGACTCTGCCCGAAAGATGCTCGACTTGATCCCTGATGTGCCTGACGCTGTTCGTCTCTACGATATCTGCCCGTGGTGGTGCATTCTGCACTATCTTATGCAGGCAACGACCGTGCTGCTGTTGGAGTTGTCTTTTGGCAGTATTCATATGCCAGATGAGGAGGCAAATTTCCTACACGCCGCCAAAAAAGCCATTCGCTGGCTCTTCGCAATGTCTGAGAACAGTCTTGCATCTCGACGCGCATGGGAGTTATGTTATGGCAGCCTCCGGCAGATTGCTGCAGGTATGAGCTACGACATTAGCGACTTGCCCGCGTGTGGCTTTGAGGCTCAGCCTCGGACCCAGGATCAGGGCCAGGCGCTCAACGGTACACAACCTGGCTATCCGAACCAGCCGGAACAGTCCATACACGCGGGACCAACCTTCTACAACCCTGCGGCATCAGATATGAACAATCCAGCCTCAGCTCCTCTTCAGATGAACCAGCAACACAACATGTTGTTCGCTCAGATCGACCAGCCTTTCCAGGGCTTGGCGATGCCAGCTTCCAACCCGTTGTCCACGAATTCGGAGTTGAACTCCGGTCCCGGGGACTCGTATTTCCCGTACGATCCGATCAGCGGGGAATTCATCCGCTCATTCTTCCCTTCCTCTACCGATGAGGAACCATGGGGTGAAACGTGAGTGTCCTTGGTTGTTTGCTTGGAGAGCGCAACCTTGCCATTCGTTGTGGTTATTTCGCGCCTGATGATTATTGTCATCCCCATTCCGTGCGAGCCAGCGACGCTCTATACCTCTTGTCTATTGGGATTGACTCTCAAGTCTTTTTCTTCTTCTTTTTTCTATTTTCTTTCCTGTTATTGAAAGTATGTTTATGGCATGTATTTCTATCAACGTCTACGATATCACGCAGGGCGACTGGTGTTTTATAGGGTGTGATGGATAGAACCGGGTGATACAGGCTGGAACTGGTGGCTACTGCAACGATACACGAGATGGGATAGAGGTGACCGGAGCTTTAGGGTCTGATTGGCTTTTTATAGGATGATAGTTTATTGTGCACTGAAATACAATGGACCTCATCATATCTATTTCAATAAAATCCATCCATCGATCTAGACCGTGATATGAATATGCAATGCCCTAATTGGCTGACTGCAACACGCTTACTCAGCAGGATGAATTTCCCCGGCGAAGCTTTTCTCTTCGGCGGCGACGAAAAGCATCCAAAGCTTTCGTTTCCCTCCAACAGCTCCCCCCCAAGTCGCCGGTTATCGCCAGGCCCACGCCTTGTCCGCTCAGCTCGAGGAATGCCGACCCATCTCAACGATTAGACATGCGCCACAGAACGTCCGTCCGACGGTCACATCGAGATTTGGATTTCCTCCGCCCGCAGGTCTCCTCCGCTACCTCCTCCGTCGTGTCATGAAAAGGTGCCTGAGTCCAGCTCGTCTGCCGTGCCTGGACCGCGGATCTTCCTCCGTCCTCCACCCTTCGATCCTCCGTCGTCTCGTCCCCCGACACACACTCGCGTCCGCAAGCCGGGGACCTTTCCCCGATAGGCGACGACAATGGAGTCGCCAATTCTCCGTCGGGGCCGGTCCTCCGATCAATCGCCAATTGCTGCAAGACTATGTTAGGGTGGAAATGAAGAGATGTCCTATCGCAGGACCAGATCAGAGTAATCCGGAGGCTTGGATCGCAAGGCTGGATCAGTACCTGCCATCTTCGTTGCGGAGAGATAGCGACAGTGGTCATACAAACATTAACGGTGTTTCGGATGACAATGTGGTTGGGACTGATACAGCGGCTTATTTTGCGCAGACGATTGAATTGGCCAATTTACTGCTGCATGCGCGGGATTCCGGGAAGATGGATTTGCTAGTGTATGTTGGTTTCCGGTTGAATAATTGGCCCGCTGTGCAGTTCTTGATTAATCGTTTGCTTGATGCCGCGGACTCTCTCAAGGAGGTTACGATACCTTCTAGGCCTTTGTCTAGCTATGATTGGGGTCTGGGACAGGGGCTCTCGCTGGATGAGCTTACGGATAGGTCTGAGTCGCAGGCTCCGAAAATTCCGCAGGTGGCTTCGAATGGTCTGCTGGTGTCGGATATGACGAGCTTGGATGCTTTCACGGAGCGGCCGTATGCGGATGACCATTCGAAACGATTTATGGCTGAGGTGTGGCAGAGCTTAGGGTCTATCGTGCTGGAGGCTGCTGATGCTTCGTCTAACGAGTCGAAGCTGGCTATGTCTCATGTGTTTCAGATTCTAGCTCGGCTGCACCATTCTGATGCTATCTCCGATAGGGTGTATAAGTACGTCCCGCCGGATAGTTACCAAGCTACGTTCCGACCTCCGGGACTGCATCTGCTTTCCAGTCATATCATGAGTGTCCTGTCTGACGCTGCGTGGCTGGTTCATGAAGCGGAGGTTGCTGCCAAAGCGGCTGCTGCTGGCGAGGATTCGCCTTATCTTCCATTCAAGATGGGTGTTCGTGAGCTCGGGCCTGAGATCTGGCTGGAGTTTATTCTCTGGTGCTGTGTCGAACATGGTCACATCGAGGAGGGCGTATGGCTAATTGATCGAATGACAAGCAAGACTGGAGATCAGGCCTGGAAATTCCAGAGCTGGAAGCCTTTACTCGACGACTCTGGGTCGGTCTGGCAGACCAAAGTCGATCAGGAAGAGACCTGGCGACAGCCCGGCCACCAGGAGCGCTCTACGATGCTGCGAAAGCGGCATAGTCCGACGCCTTTCCACGGGCTCGGAAAGCGAACCATGAGCACTGAAGTGGCCGCGGCCTTGCTGGATAGCCTTCCCAATCAGGTATATCTAGGCCTCGGTTTCAGAGGTATGTCACCGAGCGCCCTCTTGCGCTATGCTTCCAGTCTCAAGTTCGCGATTGCCCCGTCAACGGACGACGGCAAATTATTGCCTACGCGCAGAACGTCGAACTGGTTCACCGTGCGGGTTGTGGAATCAGGAGGCCTCAAACCGGAAGCCGACCCCCGGATATTCGAAGACTTCCTCAGGATTGCGCCGTGCGTCGTTCCGCCCTGGGATACCGACCTCCACCACGTCAATGAAGATGCATTGACCCGAATGAGTCGGTCACAGCTGTACGATGACACAGCTGCCTTGGTCGGCCTGATCGAGTACAACATCCGGTTCTATTCGTCGAAGCGGTTCTGCGGTGACGCTTTGAACGCATTCTCCTGGCTGCAAGCCATCGTTGACAGCAGCAAGATGCAGCGCATCGACGAGTTCTTCTCTTCGCGCGTTGATCGACCTGGCGTCGTCCTCCCTACCCTCGACCTTGATGATTTGAATTCCGCTGAACCCTTCGAATCATCCATGCCGCAACTGTCCAGCGTTACCCTGGCCGAGCTGATCGATCTAATCACCGTCTCGCGCGCCTTCACATTCGGCAACTGGCTCTTCTACTCCGACGACATCGATGGCCCCCCAGTCCCTCCCCGCTCCTACGGCGACCAAGCCCTAGCTCCCTCCATCATCCGCTACGCCACAGCCACCCGGAACGCTGCTCTCTGCGACGCCGTCGTCCAATCCCTCTCCCAACCTCTCTCCTCAAACACCCTCCGCGCACTCCTCAACTCCCGCATCGCCCTACACCAATGGGACGCAGTCACCAAACTCTTCGAATACCTCCGCGACTACCGCGCCAAATCCTGGGGCCAGAGCAACGCCACCGCGCTCGCCGCAGAGATCATCCGTCTCGAGCACACCATCTACCGACAACAACCACCCCCAGACCCCTCAACCCTCCAAGAAACCACCACCTCCCTCACCCGCGCCAAGGACCTCCTCTCCCGCCTCCTCACGGGCGTCTACAACGAACCCACCCACATCGCCACATCCCGCTTCCAAGAACGCGCCATCTCCGGCCTCCACAACATCTTCCTCTCCATCCCAGGCACCCTCCACGACCTCGCCGCCTCACTCTCCAACTCCCTCCCCCACAAAAAAACCACCACCACCACCAACAATACCTCCCGCAACGCCATCCCCTACATCCCCACAACAGCCTTCCACACCCTCCTCTCCGCCATCGTCGACACCCGCGGCAGCGCCGCCGGCCAACGCTTCTACGACAAATGGTGTCTCGACACGAAGTCCCCCACCTCGCGCCGTCTCCAAGAAGGAGGCATCGAGAGATTCTATCTCGGCAAGGAGCGGAACCCCGCGAAGGGCGATCCGCACTTCGATGCCAAGTACTTCAAGCGTGCGAGGGAGAAGGCCACGATGCCAAACCCCATGACGGTGAGGATTATCGCGCAGGCTGCTGTGGCGGAGTATTATGGCTTTGAAGGCCAGGGCGGTGTGAAGAGTAACCCTGCTGAAGATATTTTGGATTTCTGTATCAAGAGGTTCGAGGCCTTTGGGATGCGGAGACGTGAGATTAATCGGGAGGTTGGGGGGATTGTGTATAGAAGACGGAGAGAGGGGAACAAGTTGAGGAGGGAGAAGGAGAGGAAGGAGAAGGAGAAGGAGAAGGTTGATGCTGTGACTGTGGCTGTTTGATTGAGCATTTGGGTGGGGAGGGTGTTTATACCATGATTGGTCTGTCTGTTGTGTGTGTGTCCTTTTGGGGGTTTATGTATTATTTTGGTTTTGGGAGATATATATGCATGGGTTGTTTATAGATGAGCGATAATAGATTACTGTATTATACTACCTATTAAATATGTATTGATGTGCCTTTTATACGGATATTTACTTTTGATCGTATGTGGTAGCAACATGGACTACTTCAGTTACGGTCAGTTGAGATAGATGAGGAATATCCATCCCTTTTTGCTACCGATGGAAGCGTTATGAAACAGCTGTAAAAGGCATGGTATGTACACCCACTTCTAGCAATTATCAACACTAATGGCGCATTTGAACATCAAAGGTATCATAAACAACATATGTACCACAACCGAACATCCCAAAATACCCATAACGCATAATCCCAACCAGCTAGCTCCCAATAGCGCCCCAGTAGTAGACAACGATATCAGCAGAATGAACAAAGGTTTATGACACTGCGACTCCAGAGCTTCCCGCAATCATCAATCATCATACTCGAACCGTCATCGTGGCGCAGAATACACAGAAATATCATTTAGAGCTCCTCCTCCTCCTCCTCCTCGTCAACTCCCATCTCAACGTCCTCATCTGCATACTGCATGTCACCACCCAGTTCCTGCTCGACTTCGTCCACAACAAAGCTCTCGTAGTCTTCCAAGCCCTTTTGGACATGGACCTTGAAGCGGATGACATCGTTCAGCATGCTTTCCACATTGGTGTGCAACTCTTCTCTCAACGCGTTAGCGCGGAGAGTCAACTGCTCATACTCAATGTTCGTATTCATCTCGCGCTGCTCCATCAATTGAACGCTTTCGCCCAACGTGGCTCGCATCTTGGCCAGCTCCTTCTCCATCTTCTCAATCTGTGCATCCGACGCGAGCTTCTGCGTGGTGGTGACCTCCTTGAGCCGCTCGAATTCCTCTTCAGCGGCACGTGCCTTGTGCTCCAGAGCCTCAACCTCGCTTCGCTTCTCGTCCATTGCTTCCTTGATGTTGTCCAGGAGATTGCGTCGTTCCAGGTCATCATCAATGGCACGCTTCCGGCGCTCGTTGATCTCCTTCCGGAGGGCCTGCAGATTGCTGCGCACGATGCCGCGGAGATCGAGGTTGAGCAAGTGTGCTGGGTGATAACCGGTGAACGGGTCCGCCAATAGTCGATCTCCATCGGTTGAGATTCTGTTCGCTAGACCACCGACCTGAGAAGCGGAGAAATTGCTCTCGTTGACGTTGAGACTAAGTTCGTAATCTTCGCCCTTGGCATTGACAGCTGACGAAGGAATCAAACTATTCTGGTATCCGAGCGTGTTGTATACCTTGACGATCTCCTCCAGATCCTCGAGTTTCCTACTGGCCTCGGCCTCCTTTGCCATGACCCGCGCGTGGGTTTCTTCCAATCGATTGACCGTATCGTCAAGATTCCTCTGCAGGCGTTCACGTTCCGTGTTCATACGATCAATGTCCTGAATTGTCAGGCCTTGTTGGTCAACACTGGCCTGAAGCCCGGCACGCTCCTCTTCGGCGGCTTGCAGGTCATCTTCCGTCTTCTTGAGCTCGTCATCCAAGAATTTGATACGGGTCTCATATTTCTCGATCTTGCCTTGGACGTTCTGGTTGTAGTCCTCGAACTTCCTCTTGTCGTCCTCCAGAATCCTGAAATGTTTGTCCAACTTGGCCATATCCGGAGCATTCTTCTCCATCTCTTCGATCTGATCACGTAGCGCTCGGTTTTCGGCTTCCAAAGATTCCATCTCCTGAACGTATTTCTCGTTTCCTCTCTCAAACTCCTGGGCCATCATCTCAACGTGAGGGACTAGTCTCTTCTCGGCCGTCGCGTCATCCTCATCTTCCCCGCCTTGCAGCCAGTCGTGGTAGGCACTTGTAAGAAAACGGAAGATAATCCGGTCACCGGACACATCGACTCCCATCTCTGCGCACGCTTCATCATATTCCCCAAGCAGATATCTGTCCATCATCTGGGCCAGTTGCATAAGCCAATGCAGCATACCGAGGAATGTCGGCCAGTTCTGGCCTCCCACAGCCGCAATCTGCGACTTGGTGATACCCTTTTCGTAGGGATAACGTAGTTGCTTGAGAATGGGTGGAACCTCCGCGTCCATGCTCTTCTGAAACTTGTACCCAGGATCAATGCGATGATACAGCCATTGGAAAATGTAGTTGAAATCTTTTTGTGTAGGAGAGCGTAAGGTATTCTGCCCCAGTGAATGCTTCATCTCGAGCTCAAAATTGTTGTGCGTCAAGTATTCCAACAGCTCTTGTCCAATGCGAGCTTGAAAAGACCTATCTCTGAGTGGCCGCGGGTCTCTGGGGACACCAGCAACTGACGGGACCTGAGTAAAGAAAGAATGGTGACCCATGGCGCCACCCACGGACGGTCGTGAGAAGACACTACTCCTCCGTTGCAATCCTTGCGATCCTGCTGTGCTTTGCGACGACATCGGGCCCGGAGCAAAGCTTGGGCGCCCGACACTAGGGCCATGGAACATGTTACTGGAGACGGAGCGTCTGACTGATGAGAGACCGGCATCGGCACCAAAACCTCCACCTGAAGAAGACCGCTGGAAGTTGGGCTGTTGAGGACGACTGGCGGAGTTGAGAAGCGACATACGCGTGTGCTGAGAGGTGAAAGGAGGATTCTGGTATCCAATTGAACTGGTGCGCTTCAAGGCCGAGGAAGGTTGCGGGAGAGCGGAGTAATTCTGGCTACCCATCGCCATAGACTGAGACAGCCAGATTAGTATTATACAAGAGGGGCAGGCCTGAAGGAAGCAAGGCACATACCTCGCGGGGGCGCCTGATGCTGAACAATCCTGTATCCTGCGACATGATGACGGTAAAAGCCGCGACTGCGGCAGGCAATCACAACCCTAGCAAGCGCAAACTCTTTGAAAAACGGCTGATTTGCAAGGGGTATGCGATTTGTACCAAAATCGATATATCCAGAAGAGGCGCGACACCAAGTTGGCGATGGAGGCGCAATAGGAGGCGGGAGAGTTGTGGATGGCAGTAGCAACCGAGCGGGCAGCAATAATCATAATAATCAAAGTAAACAAGACATGCCACTTTCTCTCGTCCCAACAGAGTAGGCGGTGAAGCTCAGGGAACAACTGCCGGATTGGGCCAAGGCGCTATCACGAGACTCTGGGGAAAGTCACGGGAATCTCCGCCGCGGTACGAAACCAGAACCACGTAAATTACCAGCGCTACTTCCGAGGTCCATCTGATTTGGGAAGGGCCGCTCCATCGCCTCCTCATCCTGTGTCTCTCTTCTCCCCTTCTCCTCATCGTCCCTTTCTCTCGGATCCTTCCCCCAACACACCTCCTCGCTAAGAATAACCCTGTTACCACCCAGTTAGAGCTACTGCTCCTGGGAAAGTTGCCCATCATGGTTCGCGAGGAGCTTATCTCCTCTGCTGTAAGTGCCGCCTTTATCTATGATTAACATCTTGTTGCCGGAATCGGAGCTGACCCTCACGCTCGATCGCTAGGTCACCTGTATGTGCTCAACACTCCCATTTCATGTTGGTTCATGTGCTCGTCTAATGTCTTTGCAGTCCTCCAAGACCCATCTGTCGCCGCCTCGCCAATTGAGAAGCGAGTCGCATTCCTCCAGTCAAAGAACCTGACTAAAGAAGAGATCGATGTTGCGCTCGCCCGAGCAGGTGAAGATCCGTCTACAGCAGCTGCCGCCGTAACCGCGTCATCTGGCTATCAATCGCCTCCCCAACAAGCTGTCTACCGACCTCCTCCATCTGCTGCAGGCTATGGATATCCTCCTTATGGCCAATGGCAGGCTCCGCCAGAGTGAGTCTCGAGTTTTGCCCATTCCATACTGTATTCAACTAATCTTGCGTCGCAAGGCCCCCGAAACGGGACTGGCGTGACTGGTTCATCATGGCTACGGTGATGGGAGGAGTAGGTTACGGACTCTACACGATTACCAAGGTCGGTGTTTCATTACTCACATTGCTCGATCAATTGAAACATGCTGACATTGGTTAAGCGCTACATCTCACCTTTAATCGCACCCCCCACTCCACCCCAGCTCGAACAAGACAAGGAACACATTGATGAGCAATTCAATCGCGCATTTGCCTTGATCGAACAACTGTCCACAGATACTGCCGCACTGAAGTCTGCGGAGGAGACGCGCACAGAAAGGCTAGACACCGCCCTGCGGGAGGTTGAGAACCTCGTTTCTGACATGAAGAATGCCTCCCGACGGAGGGACGATGAGACCCGTCGTATCAGCGACGAGGTCAAGTCACTGAAGGATGCAATCCCCAAGGCGCTGGAAGGCGCCCGGGAAGGCAATGAGACACGGTTGAAGGAGCTTGGTGCTGAATTGAAGAGCCTGAAGGTCTTGCTGGGCAATAGACTTGGTGGCAGCGGCAACAGCGCCACCTCTCCTGCTCCTGGACGGTTCAGCGGTATGAGCATTCCTACTGCTTCTCGGCCTGCGGAGGAGTCAACTCCCGCCGCCACGGCCCCGGTCAACGGTACGCCCGCCGCGCCAGCATCAACCGAGCAGCCCTCTCAATCAGCACAGCCAAGCGCGAGCCCTAGCACTACCTCGGCGAGCAACAGCCCTCTGTCGCACCTGGGCCGTTCTGCTTCCATTCCTGCCTGGCAGATGGCTGCTGCCAACCGCTCCAAGACCGCATCTCCCTCGACCCCTTCCACCAGCACTCCGGACAACACGGCTAGCGCGGCTCCTGAGTCGAGCACCCCGGCCAGCTGAACACATACCAGATACTATGAAGATTTCACTTTCCAGCGAACTGCATTGTTCCAATTCTGTAATTAGATGGAGGTTATCGAACGAACTTTACGCATGAGATGTCTAGGCGTTGCTGGATGGTGCGGATGTACAGTATGTAGCACGTGAAAGTACCATGTCGCAACACCACTTCTACCCATAGGTATCCCGATTACATACAAAAAAAAATCTTAGAAACAGCATGCTCGTTCAATTCCTATAAACCACGAAACAGAATAAAGCCGCAGGGCAGACCCGCTCTTATCAGTCGATAGAAATTCCATGATTGACGCCCATCCGCCGCACCCAAAAGCTTGGCATTTCGACGTCAGTCCCGTTCACCTTCACAAGTCTCCAACATTTTACACCTCAAAAACAATCCTCAAATATGGACAACCCCCACCCAGAAAGAACCATGTCCACCCGTGACTCCTACTCGCACTCACGCTCCCACCGAGATCGCACCCACTCCCACACCCGCTCACGCACGCGCTCGCGCTCTCCCAATCGCGATCCTACCTCTAGATCCGACAGACACCGCAGCAGCAGACATCACCACCACCACCGCCATCACCATCACCGACACGACCGCCACCGCGACCATGATCGCGATCGCGATCGCCACCGCCGTGATCGCCATACCTCCCGCTCAAAAGATCAACCAGAACCGGCACCAGCAGCCCCCATAGTCCTTCCCTTCAACTCGCGCCAACTCACCAAATATGACCTGGACCACTACGCTCCCATGTTCGATATGTACCTGGACATTCAGAAGGGGATAATTATGGATGATTTGCCGGAGGATGAGGTGAAGGGGAGGTGGAAGAGCTTTATGAGGAAATGGTAAGCGGATCACGGATTTGGTTCTTTGGATGGTTAGATATATGCGAGGACGGGATTTAGTTGACATGGTGCTACTACAGGAACCGCGGGGAGTTAGCGGAGGGGTGGTATGACCCTGCTACATTGGAAAAGGCGAGAACGAATATTGCGCAAATGCAGGCGCAGACGAGTACGAATATTGGTTATCGAAGTGAATCGCAACAGAATGAGCGTGGGGATGAGACTCGAGATAGGGATGTTGAAGGGGAGGAAGATGAGGACGACGATGAATACGGCCCGGTGCTTCCCTCTACATCTGGGCGTGGTGGAGGTCCGTCCTCGGGACCTACGATACCTACGATGCAGGATTTGGAGTTGCGGAAGGGTATGTCTCGTCCCTTCTTTGCTGGTGCTCTTTTGTCTACCAGATGGTGGTAGAAGGGTCTACTTGATATGGGCATGAAAGCTAACAATGAGCAGAACTAGCAGCCGAAGACGCAATTGCGGCACGTCAGGACTCGCGCGCCCAATATCGCAGTGAACTGCGCTCACACAAGTCCGAGATCAAATACTTGCAGGAGGAGGTAGCGCCGCGCGCGGAACCGGGGACTCATGAACGGCGCATGGAGAAGCGACAGGAGGCCGCGGCGAGTAATCGCGCCTTTGCGGAGGCGAAGCGTGGGGGATCTCCGGAGGCAGCGCCGGAGGAGGACTTGATGGGGTCTGGAGAGAATGATCTGGATTCGTTGAAGAAGGCGAAGGAGAGGGAGCAGCGAAAGAAGAATGAGCGGGAGATTCGAAGGGAGGAATTGCTCCGGGCGAGGGCGGCGGAGCGTGAGGAGAGGTTGCAACAATATAGACTGAAGGAGGAGGAGACTATTGGGTGGTTGAAGACGTTGGCTAAGCAGAGGTTTGGGTAGTTCTTCTGTCTTGGTTTATATACTAGTGTGGTGATTGTGCATTGGCTGTAGACGGGACGTCAATGGAATATAGCCCCTTATCCCTGTCAACCTCTTGCCTACTTTTCATCCACGCTGCTGCTGCATCCTTAATTTGCATACAGGCGGCCACTTCTCAATTGGTCTTGTTATCATCATTGAGTCATTGATGCTGGATAATCTGATGATCACATGTTCAACTAGACGTACTTCTGTTTCCGGGCAGGGACATCATCTAAAGTATCACAATCTAAGAACGATGAATCGCTGCCCAGCCGCGCCCCTTTGTCGCTACAGTTATATACAATACACCCAAAAAGCCCTAAAGCAACCATACCGCCCATTCTCAAGAGCATCAACGCATTTCTACAATGTCACTCCCACTAGCAGAACCTCCTCTCAAACAGGTAAACAAGACACCCCAACACAACCCAACCGACTCTAATCACTACTAGGCTGGAACAACCACGATGAATTCTTCAAATTCACACGAGGCCGCTTTCTCGTCGATGAAGCCAAAAACCGCCGCATGCGCGAGATCCAATTCGACATGAACAGCCTCGCCCGTGTCGCAGCAGAATCAGTCGGAGCCACTCACTGCACCTCCATACAGAAGTACCCCGACGGCATGTTCAACAAGGCCTTTCTCATGTCGATGGACAATGGCCGCGAAGTCGTAGCCAAGGTTCCTAATCCGAATGCTGGTATTCCGTATCTAACTACAGCTAGCGAGGTTGCTACCATGGACTTCGTAAGTATATCCTACCACGTCTATTATATATGCTGGATCCAGCTAACACAACTTGATCCTGGGAGGCCAGAAACGTGCTCGAAACACCAGTGCCTCGCGTCTATACATGGAACTCACATGCGCAATCACACCCAGTCGGGGCCGAGTTCAACATCATGGAGAAAGCTAATGGCGTTCCTCTTTCTCATGTCTGGGAGTCACTGAAACTACCTCAGAAGCTCCAAGTGCTTCTTGCCATGATACGTCTACAAAAGGAATGGCTGAGCGTGTCATTCTCGCATTACGGTAGCTTATCCTTCGCGAAAGACATCAAAGCATCATCACCAGAAGACACCCACTACATCAAGGACGGCAAAGCCGTCAAGGATTCACAATTCGCCATCGGCCCTACCACAGGCCGCGATTGGTGCGTTGCAAACCGCTCACTTTGAGATATAGATAGAGGACCATGTACACACTATATCAGAATCCCTATCAGCCGCGAGCAGTCGCTGACCCGTTTATAGGGCCCGATATCCTGCAATTTCTGCAAGCAGTTGGGACACGAGAAACAAAAGCTATCCAATCCCTGCACCCACCGAAACAACTAGCCCTATTCTGCGGCCCAAAGCTCTACCAACCATGCCCCCAAACCAAAATCACAGCCTTATCCCACTACCACCAAATCCTCGAATCCCTCATCCCAAACGAGACAGCCCTCACCACCCCCCACCTCTGGCACAACGACCTCCACAACGACAACATCTTCATCGACCCGCAGAACCCCGATTCCATCACCTCCATAATCGACTGGCAATCAACCCACATATCCCCGCTCTTCACCCATAATCCCGATCCGGCCTTCCTCGACTGGACAGATGATCTCGAGCCCGAGACGCTCGACCTACTACCTAGACCAAATCTCTCCGGTCTCACTCCCCAGGAAAGAGCCGCAGCAGTGCGCGAATACACCACCCAGAACATATTCATCGGATGGCGCGAGCTCACGCGCGCCAAGAACCCAGCTCTATATCGAGCTATCGAGTTCAGGAAGACGCCCGCGTACGGGTTGATATTCCTCGCTCATCGGATGTTCGAGTATGGCGAGGCGCATTTCATGTCGCTGCTTGTTGATATGAGGGATCATTGGGGAGATTTACCAGGTACCGGTGACGTCCCGTTTCCGTTTGAGTTCACAGATGCGGAGATCGAGCGTATTAAAGTGGCATGTGATGGGGCGGTGGCGGGGACGGAGCTTGTCGCTGGGGTTAAGGAGCAATTGGGCGATTTGTGGCCGGATAAGGGGCTTATTGAGAATGAGAGGTATGAGGAGTGTAGGGCTGCGCTGGGGGAGGCTAGGGATCGGATTGTGGAGGAGTTGGCGGAGAGTGGGGAGGAGAGGGAGGAGTATCGGCGGTGGTGGCCTTTTGATTGAACTACTATTTCAGAGGGATATGATGTTTGTTGGTAGGACAGTGAACTTAATGCGTTCTTACATACTATGATGTTATTAAAGAAATCCAAAACTTTTTCTAGTCCTCTACCTCTATCTACCAACCATTTCCCAGTAATCCAGCACCCCTTTTTATATATAAGTAAAGAGATAACCATAAGAACTTAACGCCACAAAAAGCAACATAACCAGAATTTACTGAACAAAGAACAAAGAAGGCAAATAGATCAAACCTTCCTTCCCAAATCCACATCCCTAACCAACTTCAACATCTCCGTCCCCTTACTCACATCCCCATCCTCCTGCAACCCAAAGAACGGCTTGACAGCTACATCGACCGTCTCCTCAAACAACCTGCCCACAACCAACTCCTTGAGATCCTCACCAGTCTGAGCGAAATCCGGATAGGCATTCAACTCCAACAACCAAGCATTGCCCTTCTTATCGACCAAAAAGTCCACACCGAAGAGTTCAAACGCATTCGGCAGAGTCTGGAAATGCACCATCATGCCCCTCGCCGCAGCCTCGAAGATCTCGCCACTCACGGCGCAAATCTGATCAAAGACGTTCTGTTTCCATGTATCGCTGAGACCGGGGACGTAGTCTTCTAGGTTCCAGAAGCGACGGACGCTGTCGGGGTTAGCGCGGCCGTTTTCCTGGAAACAGGTGTTGGTGAGATGGCGGGCGAGGTCGGTGACTTCGTCTTCGTCTTCGAAGGGAGGACAGTAGGGTTTTGCGGCGAAGAGGGCGAGCATTTCCTTGAAGACGTAGATTTTGAGGGAGCCGACGGCGAGGACGTAGGTGCGGATGTGGAATTTGCGGTTGTGGGAGGAGGGGATGAGGAGTGGGGGGTCGATGTAGGGTTGGGCGATGAAGTGGCGGAGTTGGGAGGTTACGACGCCGTGGTTGTCGTCTTCGTCTTCTTCTTCGGGCTCTGGACGCTCGGAGCCGCTTTCATCGTCGGAGTCGGGCACTTCCCATTCTTCGAAGATCTCGCGCAGCCCGTCTTCGCTGTTGAAGAGGCGAATGCCTTGACCGCGGTCGCTCATGCCGGGCTTGAGAATCCACCATTCTTTTTCTTCGTCGGGGAGGGTTTCGTTCTTGGCGAGGCTGTCGCGCAGCTCGTAGGCCTCGAGGAGGGCGTCGTCGAGGAATTCGGCGTAGTCGAGCTCGAAGTCGAAGCCGGGCTTGAAGTGCTTGGCTAGGACGCTGTCTGGGTGTTTCGTCACCCAGTTGATGACGGTGTTGGACAGGTAGTGTTTGCGGATGAGGGCTTTGCGGATGATGTAGGCGTTGGCGAGAGAGGTGGAGGTGTGCATCATGACATGCTCGAATTCTAGCCGTTCGTATTCACGGTATTGGAAGATAGGTGTAGTGCGAGAGGGAAGGTCAGCGAGAGATGAGATGGCGCGACATTGACCATTTCCAAGACGACGCTGGAGCGCCCGCTCCATCAGACTCTGGACATAGGAGTCGTCGCTGTCGACGAGAGAATAGAAGGTAGGCTCAGTATTATTATCCGGTCTACATGAGATGGAATCTATCAGAATACCAGCCATAACAGACAGACCAAGATAAAGTGGTAGCAAAAACATCAGACAAAGGGGCGAACAGCAGAGTGCGAGATGCATAAACTAGCTTGTATATCTGACAGACGCGCAAATTCTATGTTATATGCAACCACGCCGCGACTCAGCATCATTCCACTCACAGCGTAATCTCTCCTTGAATTCCAGGGGTATGCATGAAATTGGCTCGAAGCGGCGTAACACTGTGACGTATTAGCGGATTGGCCAGCAAATTGATAGGGTCTGTACAAACCTGGTCATGCCCTCCTTGACAGCCCAGCCGTCGTTCCCTGGAGCACCCTCCTCCACACTTCTGTACACATCCGAGAAGTTTGGAGCCCACTCGAAGTGTTTGTGTTGGATGCGAGATCTCTTCAATGGGCTCGTTCCATCCACGGCTGATGGCGCCTTCTCTCCCGCGGGCACAGTCTGGTGTCGCACGTCGTGCTCCTGCTTCTCAGGCGAATTGGCCGAGGCCGAGGCCGAGGCATCGACCGCGCGGAAACAGCTGCCCGATGACCAGCGGTTATCAAGCATGTTGGTGTACAGCACCTTGTTCTGGCTCACACCAGGCTCCAGCGGGACATTGACAGTATATAGATCCACACCGTCGGCCCAGTTCTTGTGGAGGTACTCGATTAACCGAACGGCATGACGCGATGCCTCCGCGATGACAACGGGATCATGGTCTCTGGAGCTAAAGGCGTACGACAGTGCGATCGCGGGCTTTCCGCAGACTGCTGCCTCCATAGCACCGCCAATGGTTCCACTGGACAGGGCGAAGAGAGCAGTTGAATTCCGGCCGTAGTTCGGACCGGACACCACGAGGTCAATCGGGCCACGGTCTTGGAAGTAGTGGTACAGGCCAATCTGAACACAGCTGGCCGGTGTGGAGTCCACAAGAATCCATTCATCTCCATCGTAACTGTCATCATCGCCCTCGTTCATACCGTGAGGGAACTCGTGTGTGGTCCCATCGTCTTGGTGCAGAGTACCGGGACGGAAGTAGGTTGGCTTCACGGCGGCCCCGATCAGGTGGGCTTTACCGATCCATGATCGCTGCTGGTGGGGGAGAACGACAGATACAATGTGCCCGGCAGACTGCAACGATTGGACGAAGGAATGGATGTACGGCGAGGACTGGTTGGACGGCGGGCCGTCGTCGTTGACAACCTATAGGCGGAGGATGGTGATCAGCATGAGTTCAGAGGGGGATTGGGGGAAATAAATCTGGTCTTGCTCCAGAAGAGGTCTTCGAGAATAGGATAGGCCACTTACTAAGATATGCATTGTATGAGCGTGAGGAGTCTGGAGCGAGATAGACAGGGGCTGAGGAGAGAAGGAAGAGAAGGTGGAGGGGCAGGCAAAGGCAGAGTTGGGCGGCAGCGATATTCCCCCGCCTTTCTCTTCCTTATCCACCCGTTATCGATAACTACTCTCTCTGCCTTAACTATATCCATCGCTCCATCTGCAGTCCAGTACTCATCAACATTTAAACCAGTACACAACTGTATCGTATTGGGTATCTCGAAAGGAATAGCTACAATGCCTATCTCTGTTACTCTTGAATTATATGGCTTCGCCGCCTTTGCACTCCTCGGGCGTGAGCACTCTCCCTGGCTGTGCCTGAGCCAGAAGCCTCCAGAGGCTCTTCGCCTCGGCCATCTTCTTCGTCCCCTTCAAACAGAATTTTGTTTAGGGCAATTTCATCTGCACTTCCCACATCACCTTCCTCGTCCTCTTCCTTCACGGCATCCTCAGGCTCTATTACCCTCCTTTTCCCCGCCGCCTTGGAGGACTCCGCAATCGGTACATCGGAAAGCGGCTCGTCAATTTCCTCCTCTTCTTTCTTGATGAGGGGTGTAGCGCTGCGATCCTCCTCCTTAACAACAGGACCGGATGTATCATCCCGACTGCTAAGAAGCGATGCTAAAACCAGCCATGCGAGCCCTGCAGAAGCCATGCTGATGCTCCAGAACAGGAACCCGAAGACAACAAATGAAGTGAGTCTCCAGTTATACATTACCCAGCTAACCTCCCTATCAGCATCATCAAGAAAACGAGAATACAAAGGGTACCAAGAACATACCGCAAGCCCGTAAACCGCGCCCGGAACATGACCTTCGCCTTGTATACTTGCATTATCTCGGAGCTGTGCAGCTCCAAGCGCAAGCTTCCCGGTATGTTGCGCGAACCACGAGCGAACTGCACTCGTTCCATCATCGGCACTTGCAGCTTCTCCGCTTCGTGGTGCCATCCCAGCACGTAAAACGGCATGAACGAGATCTTACTAGCGGTATCCACCAACGGCGAAGCATAGGTAAGAATAGCAGGGCGGCGCGAATGGGAGAGAGTCGTAATCGAAGTGTTCGTATCCTGCGGAGCAGACGTAAACGGACGGGATAGGAGGGCCAAATCTAGCATGAAATTTCCCGCGGCGAGATTGGAGGGTGTTCGTGGTAATTCGAGTTCCACCTGGACATCGTACGGCAGGGATGAAACCAGGTCTGATCCCAGGCTTGCAATTCCCCAGGGAGGTCCTTCGCTAGGATTCGGTAACAGAAAGAGTCAAGTATCAGTCATAGACATTGGCCAAGCAAAGGTATCAATTCATCAATGCCTGCTCGTCATATAGATCCTAACTCACCCAAACTGCAAGTGAACAATCCGTTCAAGGCCCGCCTGCGGGATGAACCTGTAATAGAAGACCCCATACGCGACCGTCGATGTGACGATCATGGCTATAGCTGTACAGAAGAATAGAAAGGCCCCTAGATATATCTTTTGGGCCCGTTTCGATACAAGTGGTCGGAGGTATTCTGTCACTGTGTGCTGCGTGTTTGCGAAAGTCGTTAGTTCCTGGTCTGCCATGATGGATGGGAGAAGAGAGAGGAATTGGTACCATCACTTCTGACACGACGCCCCTATGAGGGTCTGCTCCACCGTCAGGATTCATGGTTCCTTAATCGATCTGTAAAGTTAGGGATTTGGGAGGTGCGGCGACAGGAGAACCGCCGCAACAATTGTTTTGTTCCGAAGAAGGTACGAGGATCGCGTCGACGTCACCGAGCAGCACGGCGCGGAGAATCTCCCCGACGCCGATCACCAATCTAAGTAAGGAACTGAACTGCTCCACAAACAATATGCTCTCTCACCATCTAGACCATCTCTCTACTGAGATCTGTTTTCTACAAATTCGTATGCACCGATACTCATGGACTCATCTTTTTTTAGGATAAACTTATCGTTACAGACTACCGATGTGGTAGATGGAATGGATAAGAAAAAACACCAACATGAAGCGTAAGAGACACGAGCAAAAAGGAACAAGATATAAGCACCATGTAGCGATGGACCATGCTAACACGTCCTAATATGCATACCCCGCCCAGAAACCCAACCGAAACAATGAGAATAGAAACATAGAACAATACAGCATGCCAACGGAAAGCAAAGCAAACGTAGAAACCCTTCAGATCATACACCCCGGTAAAGACCCGTATTTTTGCGCTGCATTGTCATGAGCGGCATCGATAGAACACCATCAGAGTCGGTCATCGCGGCTGAATGCAAGGCATGGAAACATGATCAAATACTTCGTATTAATATAGTGGAAGAAGATAGAGGAGAGAGTATAGGTTGGCGATCACTCAAGCCATGGCCCGCGGGCTCTGTTGCTGGATGTGCTGCAGGAGAGCATCGAACAGACGGCCGATCTAGTAGGGAATGTCACGTCAGTGAAACGAACTAATAAACCGTTCAAACAATGGTAAGCTTACCTCAGGCGCAGCCTGAATAAACGGAAGACGAAAGAAGGTGTAGCTCCGGTTCTGAAGCAGCTCCTGCAGGGTAATGATGAGACCCCATGGGTGAGGGCGGTGGACAATAAGCCTCTCGAGAAGCACCCGGATGATTTGCTGACGAATGTCAGAATCGTCCTGCTCCGAGTAGTCGGTGCCGAATAGGCGGAGAATGGCGAAGCTAAAGAAGTAGGTATGGCTGTTGGGGTAGCGGAGCTGATTGGCCATGCCGCTCAGGAGATAGTACCGCGCCTCAGGCCGGAAGGCCTTTGCTAACTTCTCGAGAAGCGCCGAGTGAGGGGAATTGTCAAAGGCCGCGCGAATGTTGCCCTTGGTCGCATTCGCAGACACGGCGCTCTGACCAATGTAAAGTACAAGCGCGTTCAAAAGGACCACGTTGACGTTAATCGGCGTATAGTAGGGGCCAGTTTCCTTGGTGGGAGGATTGTACACGGCATCGGAGATCTGCTGAATGACCGAGTCAGATGCATTGGTGCTCTGGAGTGCACTGTCGACAGCACTCTTGATGTTGGCCTGTTCCAGCGGACCAGCAGTATCACCGGCGATTCTGGGGGCTTCCCGCATTTCTTCCAGACGCTCAACCTTCAACCCCTCCCTGAACGGGTCCGGGAGTTTGTGGAAGGACGACGGATAAGCACTCAGGACCAGGTTCCGAAGCTGAGCGCAATGAGCAGGGATGACGTTACAGAACTGGAAGTGATTCTCTGCCACGAACTCAGGGAAATCGTGATGCAAGATCAGCAAGATGCGAAGAACACCCTTGTACAAGTCCTTAGCAACGTATGAGATGCTGGCCGGCTTGAGCTGCTCGCCAATGTAAGAGAGCAGCGCCTGCATGATTTCGCAGTACGGTCCCCAGCCCGCCCGCTCCGGCATGTTCAGCATACCGGACATAAAGAATCTGTGAGAGACCAACGACAGCCACCCGTAAACGAATCCTGGGCAGTACTTGGGCTGAAGAGACAAAAACTTGTTAGCAAAGGCGAACATCATGTCCTGATGCTGATCGCTTTGCTGAAGCCCGTTCATGGAATATTCACAGAGAATGCTGGAGAATAGCCTAAAGAAGACACGCTGATTGAAGGCTTCGCCTCTCATGACATGGTGGTGGTTCAGGACAAGCACGAGCAGTGAGAGGGTAGAATTGAAGAAGGCTGCCTTGCTTGTCTTGGCAGCTCCTGTAGACTCGCCTTGGAACTTGACAAGTAAGACAACCAGCTTGCCAAGGGCATCGATGTAGAGGAAAGCTTCATCGAGACTTCCACTAGGGTTCTGCGACTCGTGATCGAACATTGCAACCGAGATGTCGATGCTAAGGCGGAAGAAGAGTGCCGAGTCTTCTTGGTTGTCCATGACCTGTCGCTGATGCAGATCCTTAAGGAACGAATAGTAGGTGCGATCAATGGCACCGGGAGCCTTGTAGATACCAATCCACTCGCTGAAGATATACTCCATCTGGTCACGCTTGGACCTGGCCTTGTCACTGAGTAGGGGGTTGACGACTTCGGGAATGCCGGATTCACGCAGCTTGCGAATGATGTCGTTGGCCACAGTAACGTCCGACTCTTCCGCAAGCCATTGGCTCATGGCTTCAAGACTGCCTGAGAAGTCAGATCTTAGAGCAGAGGGTTCCTCGCTGAAGAGAACACGGTCCATGAGGTTGGAGAGGACATCCAGGGCAGCAGTGTTCTTTTGAAGAATAAGACGTGTCAAGATCATGTCAACTCGACGAATATCCAGTAGTCCGACGTCGATGAGTGCAACCGTAACTGGCACGTTGAACATGTGCTCGTCGTCAACCTCAGAAAGTAGGGCCCAGGTGTAGCGGGCCACAAGAGTGGACATATCGCACAGTTTCGCAAGCAAGTGTGCGAGGACTTCGATCTCTAAGGTCCCGGGTGTCTGCGAATACAGAGTCGTACAGATTCTGAGGCCAGTGAGACGAGCGAGTTCTTCACCGTTGGGAGAGGCAAGGATAGTGCGGAGTGCTTGGTTGTACTCTTGGAGGACAGCACTCTCCCTGCCAAGGTCCCGAATGCGCTCTTCAGGAGCGTTCCGAGCTGCCTGCTGTAACTCGGAAACTATGCTCTCGACCTTCTCACGCGGGCTTTGTGCTTCAAGGAAGCCATTGAGCTGAGACTGTGCGCCGACAAGACCAGTCTGCTGTAACCGAGCATCTTGCTGGGCTTGTGGTGTCCTATGGGGTACAGCTGGCTGTTCTGCAGGAGTAGAGAGATTGGGAATAGGCGAATATGGTTCCTGAAGAACATCTGGAAGCTGTCGACCAGAATCGGTGGAAACATTCTGAACGTGGGCCGCTGCCGGGCCACGGGCTTGACGGGCAAATTCCTCATAAATTGCCAGTTGCTCTTTGTTCAAACCTCCTGCAGCCTGTCGGTAAGGCTCGGGGATGAAAAGGCCCCAGCGATTCATTGATGGGTCAATGAAAGGCTCATTGGGCCGGGCCGCCCTGTGACGCCGACGAGCTTCCAACTGGGGTTCGATGACCTTCTCGATCTCAGGAAGAGACTTCTCCTCTGCGGCCTTCTCAACGATACCGCAAGCAGCATCGAGGTTATCGTTGACACACATGAGAATCAACCCCTCAGGCATTGGCTGATCGGAATACTCTTGCTGGATCATGCGAATGTAATTGGTCATGCTCACCTTGAGCGGTTCCTTACAGGTCACAAGAGCCAGGCTACCAGCCAGTTGCCTGACCATTATGCCAGCCGCATGACGCACTCTTTCCTCATCAGGCTCCATTGCGAAGTCCTTCGACACCAGTTGGACGGTGGAGATAGATGCGATGGTAACTGAGCGTTCCACAACGGGAGTGATAATTTCCGCGATGGCACGCTCGACCGCGCTGTGCACTATCTGGCGAAGGACATTCGGGTCCACCATGCTGCTGGCAGACGACGGGAGTACAAGGATCTTGTCCAAGCTCGGGAGAGTCGACATAATGGCAGCGGGTGACAGTCGCTCGTGGCGGATTCCTTGATTGATGCTTGTGAGAGTCATGTCCTCGAACGCCTCCAGACCATCTGGAATATTGGCCGTAGACAGCGCATCTTCGATGTGAGCAGAGCGGTCACGGATGATGACAGAGGGCTCAATGGTCTTGTGATCGAGGTCGAGGTCCTTGCACAGGACTTCAATTTCGAACTTCAAGTTCAACTTGAGTTCGGCGAAATGATACAGTTCCATGAGCAATGCAAGGATGTCCATCAGCCAAGGATTGGGAGGGTTGA
Source organism: Aspergillus costaricaensis CBS 115574 (assembly GCF_003184835.1). Classification (NCBI taxonomy): domain Eukaryota; kingdom Fungi; phylum Ascomycota; class Eurotiomycetes; order Eurotiales; family Aspergillaceae; genus Aspergillus; species Aspergillus costaricensis. Next base: position 979,378 of record NW_020291806.1, read on the forward strand.
ACACCGTGGACTTGGTGGCTTGGACGAGCACCTTGCATGTGAAAGGAATCACGATAGTTAGGCGCTGGCTATCAAATCCCTCCAACAGAAGTCCCTTGAAGTAGACATTCTTATGTTTGATGGGCTTGTCCTTGGCTATGGTCAAAGACCCAAGCCATGCACCGAGGTTCTTGAGATGACCGCGATCGGTGGATGAGTTGATTGTAGCTTCGGAGTTCAGAAGCTTGGATACACTGACATAGGTTTCCCTTAGAACTTCCGCCCATAACAACTTGTCATTGATACGGTCCAGCAGGTCAAGGTAGAGCTGCTGGAAATTCGGCTGCAATTTCGCACGTTCCTCCACGAGGTAAGACGCGAACCATTGATGGTGTTGGTCACGAAGAACATCCGTGAGATCACGAAGCTTCTCATCAATGTTTTGTTCAGACACATTGTTCAATACGAAGAGAATCTTGTCTTGGACATCTTCATCAGGATCACGATAGACCTCAGGTCTGAGAAGCGGATCAACATGAACGGAAACAAATTTACGAGTCGATCCATCCGCGGTCGCGTTCTCGTCAACGTTCCCATTCACGGCAGCACCCGGAATACTGTCCGCTCTTCCAGGCTCATCCCTAACTTGACTCCCTTGCTCACGCAGAACTTCCTCGGCTTTCTGGTAGATCGTAGTGCCCTGCAGAGTTGGGATTTGTAGGAGCAGGTGGCAGAAGCCAGCCCATTCAGGAAGACGGTTGATCAACTGCTCAATCGCCTCGACACCGAACTTGTACATAGGATCATGCATTTCATGATCACGCACTGCCTCCAGAATCATGCCCAAGCCGACCTTCAAGGTAATGCCGTCCACAAGCCGGAAGTTGATGATACCACCAAACATCACAGCTGTCTTGGTAAGTGCCTCCAGGGGATATTCATGGTAGCAATGGTATTCGTCAATAAGGCCATGCACCATACAAGCGAATAGGTCCTGCTCGGCTGGTTCACGGGAGGATTTGTATCTTCTCATCAGTTCAAGGATTTCCCTGAGTGAGAGCTCCTCGTGATACATCTTGCCGAAAAGCTCTTGCATCTGCTTATCAACTGCCTCGGGCAACGAATTTCCGTTCTCCCCGTTGGCGTCAATGATGTCGTCGAAACCTTCTCCGTAGTTGATGAGCCGCGGATAAGTCTGAATGCATATCCGTTGGACAGGAGTAAGATTTTCGCGGTCACCGACATATTCTTCGAGGACTGACAGCAACGTGAACACCGTTTTGACCGCAAGACTAACCATCTGGGGAGCCGACTGTTCCTTCCGTTGGACGTGAAGCTCGTCTTCTGCCTTGATCCTCAAGAACTTGGATAGTAGGCTTCCCATATCCATAGGGCCTTTCTGTGCCGCATTACGAACCCATTGTTCCAGATCGAAGGGCCCTTTACGATGAGCGTAGCAAGCAAGATCCATAGCGAGACCATTCGTATATCCCAGGAGATAGTCGAGCCAACCAAACTCGACAGCATGTTCATAGATGGCAGCAGTAGATGTCGGGTCCTGCGTGAAAGTTGTGAAGAGTTGCTCTGCTACCCACTGCCGATCTTGATGCCAGGCCCCGTGCAGTGCCAAATGATATCCTTCCTCTTGTTTGAGTATGAAAACTATCAAAGTTCGAAGGACAAAGCTCTGCTGCACGCTAGTCCAAGGCTGAGGGAGAGAGAGGGCCGAGCACAAGAAAACGGGTAGATCGTACTGAACAACCGCCTTGATCATCAGTTGGCTCTCCGCGGCGGCCCAAGATGCTTGGGAAAACAATGCCAGATCGAATATGGCTCTCATAGCGTCCAAGGACCGGAGTGGTGACTTTGCAGCACGTTCGCCTTGCAAACGAACGAGCTCGGGACCATCGGCGAAGAAGTCGGAGGGAAAGGTGGCACGTAGGTTAGGGATTTGGGATACATCTGTCCTGGAAGCAATGAAAGCAGTCAGGAAGGACATCTGTGTATCACGATGCTCCCAATCACCACCCCAAAGCTTCTGAATATCCAGGGTTGGGTCATCCGTAGCTGCAGCCAACAGAACCGCATACAGCTTTGCGAATTGTCGAGTATCAAGCCTCAAACCCTCACGGTCGAAGCTGCGGAAGATAAGAGACCAATTGATTCGCTTTTCGCCATAGTGTGCCTGAACAGCCCCGAGGAAAGTCTCCAGAGAGAACTCGCGCCAATGCTGAGAGAGCACAAGGAAAAGCAGCGCACTGGCAATATGCTCTTCGCCCCAGCACTCGGACCCGGTTGAGTTTATCGTCTCAGTGACGGCGTCGGCATTCGAGGTTGCTTTCGGTCCTCTGGAGTGAAGTTGGCGGACAAGGGTATACCTGGGGTTAATGAAATTAAACATCTGAAGAGCAGACGCAACCTCAAATGGCATGTCCACGCCCAGCTTCTGATAGCGCAAGTTCGCCGCATACACCAATTTCCCTTTCACTTCATCTGTGAAATTCCTAGGCGGATACAGTATGAACCGCTCGATGGTCATGCCAATGAAAGAATTCTTGTAATCCTTGCTGACATCAGATAGCGTCGCCAGGCTTTGCAGGAACGGTGTTATGGAATTGGAAATTATCGCATCAGCTGTTGGAAAGCATTCGTCAGTTGACTTAGAACACAGTCTGATATTCGGGCTAACGACTCACCTTTAGCACGCAAGTCCGACTTATTAGCGGTTTTGAATGCCAGCGCGAGAGAAACTTTCACAAGAGGATCGAGTTTGAAGTGATCCAAAAATGTGGAGAGATCAAAATCGCGGAAGATATCTCCCTCGGATGTATCTACCGTCTCTGCGATCTTCTGGGCCTGTTCTATATCCTGAGACACTTTTTGCATCTCCTGAACTAGGAGCGGATAATTGCCAGCATTTTCCACGGACTTGTTGACTCCGGGGAAAATCTGCGGGGCATTGCCCGTAAGCAAGCGGCGAAAGTATTTGGAAAAGACCTCCATTCCGTTCGACTCAACAAGCTGGTACCAAGTCAGCATCGTACTGATACAACAAATAGTAGAGGAGGTTGACATCTGCGATGCTATGATCTGATGTACTTACCTTATGAATTTGAGCAGCTTTGGTCTCCCACTTTTCTCTACCCTCTTTCTCTGTGATAGAATCTAGGAGCAGGAAAACCTGTGCGATGGATATCTTCGTCAACGATGACTGGCTCGCGTGAGCAGCAGAGCCTGAAGCTGCCGATCCCGGCTTGTCAGAGGGAAAGCCCGTAGGTGAATTCACGGTTGTACCGGACAACAACGGAGAGAAGGTGGCGCCTCTGGAAGATCCCGTCCCACCTCCGCCTCCCCCGGAGCCTCCTCCACCCGCGACAGAACCCGCTGCGGAAGCCAGATGTGACCCTGAAGACGGGGTGTGAGCTCTGAATTTAGGTGAGGAGAGAGACTGCCCAGGTTGTTGGTGCTGTTGCGAGCCAGATTGAAAGGAGGCGAACGGTGAGGGCGTGGAGGCTGGCGAGGGTACGTTCCGACCAACAGGATGGCCCCTAGCAGAGCTCAGAACGGCGGAAAAGGAGGAAGTCAAAGGAGACGCGGTTGAACCACCTGGACCAGGACTGTTGGACTGAGGTGGCCCCCGAGAAGCTGAGGCGAGTGAGGAGAGGTTGTTGGTCGCAAGTGGAGTCAACCCACGCCGAACACTAGACTGGGACACGGACGGACCCCAAGGAGATTGCTGTGACCTTGCCGGCCTGGTCGAAGAGGATTTATCGGTGCCAGAAGCAATCGACGATTGGGAGGAAGGAGGAGGGGGAGGGAAGGTCATCTAGGAGACGCGATCATTTGATCTGAAGGCGAGCGACAAATTTTTATTATTTGCAACAGAATAAAAGCAAAGTCGAAGCCAAAATTGATGAGAACAATCGTGAGACGTGCAACAGAGCGACGGATTCTGGCAGCGGAAGAGCAGAGACCGATGGCAATGAAGAGGATGTTGCTTCGTGGCACAGGATGGAAGTTCCGATGGGTGTGAATGACGGGCAGAGAAAGCGAGGTTGAGTGGACGTGCGGGTCGGGAGGTGCCTGAGGAGCCCACACTAGGTGGCCTTAGGCAGCGAAAGAGAGCTGCGTCCTGCTCCTCCCACTTACTGAAGAGAGTAGGTAGGGGGAGGTCGATCAAACCAAAGTTTGAGGGGGAAAGTGTGGTGAAATTCGGCAGAGAGATGGAAATTCTCAAACCGGCAATCACAATTTAGGGGTTCTCAAGCTGAGATTAACGACCAGTGGAAAGGACGCGCAATATAGTTTTGGGCAAAGTGCGTAGGCGAGCGACCGGACTCGACCTCCAGCTTTGTCTCTCCTGCATAATGACCACTACGTTTAGGCAAGTGCGGCTGGGGGGTTCCCGGGCACGTGAGCATGACGGAACCAATGCGGTGGCTTAGATAACCGCTGAGTCATCGGGTGTTCCTGGGTTGCAGGTTGCAATCGGGTTATCTACAGTTAGTGGGTAGTTTTATCAAGGTAAAGTTATCTACGCTCTCTCTCAAAAGTCCAAAAATGGGGGAACCGGGATCCCTTCTTGACGGTTGTCCCCAGAGTTACTCGACAATTGATGCCCGACACCCTCAACATGGTCACCGACATTTCCGCTCGAGCAGACCTAGTGTAGATAATGGCGAGTTATCGCAATGGAGCTTCTCTCAACACTTTTTCGAAGAACCACGTATACGATCCACAGCACTAGATATATCCTATTTTACCAAGCGCAGGATAGATGGTAATAGGGGGTTTTTGAAAGGAGAATGAATGTATGGGTAAATTGCGTTCTTCGTGCGCCATCAGTGAGACCTCGGGACCAGCCACATCCATGGATGGATAATGACCGACCTCAGGGTTTTTAAAACCCTACAAGCCAAGGAAGGGCGCAAATAAAGTGTGGGAAGGGCGTCACAGGAACAAGAATCCATACCATTCGTCAGGTTCCGTTCAGTGGGAGAGAATGATAGCCACCGGCGGATATCCCTTGATGGGCCCTCGAGGAAGATGAGGTGGTCATTGGGCTGCCTGACGCTGCCCCGTGATTCTACCGCCGGTTGCCCCGAGAGACACGCCAGTGTAAACATGACAGCGTCAGCCATCTCCATTCCACAGCGTAGCTTGTGGCTAACTCCACCAGATCCAGTTCCATCTGTACTGCTTTCTCCATTCTTTCTTTCTGAAATTCTGGTTCTTTATCTTGCTTCTCCAGGGGCATCCAGGTTGCCATCTTCGTTTGGTTTTCCGTCGCCGTGGGGTTCTCGGGTTGTTCAACATTTCTTACAGCTCGCTCTGCGTTACCTTTCAAATTGTCCATATCCCTAGATACCGATAACCAGATGAGCAAAGGCTGGCCGAAGCTCTACACTTTTACCGGACTATAATCTGCCAAAATGCCGGGCACAGTTGCAGATGGGCCAACAGTGGCCATGTCCTGTATAGTACCTCGACATTCGATTAGCGAGTTCCATGTACAGCTAACACTTCGACTTCTACAGTTGCCAACAACTTTTGGGGCAAGGAAGATGCGGGTGTTGGGCCAATGTTGGATAGAATGCACACGTCCAAAGTATCGTGTGATGAGTTAAAGACATTCTACAACAGTACGTCGGCCGATCCTGGGCTCAGTAAGAGGCCCGTTTGTGTTCTAACATGATGATTAGTACGGGCTGCTATCGAGGATGAGTACGCGCGAAAGCTTCTAGCACTATGTCGCAAACCACTAGGATCAACAGAGATAGGCTCCCTCCGGTCGTCCTTCGATACCGTCCGCGGTGAGACTGAGGCTATTGCCAAGGCCCACGCAGCAATTGCGGGCCAGATGAAGAGAGAGCTAGAGGAGCCATTGATTGCTTTCGCCGGTGGTTCCAAGGAGCGAAGAAAGATCATACAGAACGGTATTGAGCGTCTTCTGAAGACTAAAATCCAACAGACTCAGACTGTCAACAAGGTAGATTGCCCTGCCCATGGAAAAGTGCACAGGACCGTACTGAACAAAGCAGACCAGAGATCGGTATGAACAAGATTGCCTGCGGATCAAGGGTTATTTGGCTCAAGGCCACATGGTTATGGGCCACGAAGAGCGTAAGAACAAAGCGAAATTGGAGAAGACGCAAATACAGCTGGCATCGAGCAGTAGCGAGTATGAAGCAGCTATTAAAATTCTCGAAGAGACTACTACACGCTGGAACAAGGAGTGGAAAGCAGCTTGTGATGTACGTGCGATCGGCAACTTGTCTTGTGTCTTGACGTCTGTATACTGATGAGTTGTTCCAGAAATTCCAAGATCTCGAGGAAGAGAGACTTGACTTTACAAAGAGCAGTCTCTGGACGTATGCGAATATTGCATCAACTGTCTGCGTCAGTGATGATGCGGTACGTTCTATCAACCCAACTTCCGGGCTTCCGCTAACGATCAATAGTCCTGTGAGAAAATCCGACTTTCCCTGGAGGACTGCGAGGTCGAAAAGGACATTATCTACTTCATCAAAGAGAAAGGAACCGGTCAGGACATTCCTGACCCTCCCAGGTTTATCAACTTCTGCCGGGGCGACATCAACGATACCAGCTCGGAAGTATCTGAAGAAGAAGGGTACTCGGTGGCCCAGTTCCAACGGACGATAAACCCGGCATATCGCACTTCATCACCGCAGCCTTCTTCGTACGAGCCTCAAATTGATCCCGATGCTGAAATTGCAGCCAAGATAAACGGCCCGTCCACTCCTTCGAGCAGGGAAGCTACAGTCACTCCGCAAAAACCACCACAGCAACCAATGCAGCAGCCCGTACAAAAACATGTGCAGCAACCTATGCAGCAACAGCCGCAACAGCCAATCCAGCAGCCGGTGCATCCGCCAGTGCAGCAGCCTATGCAGCCGCCAATGCAGCCACCCGTGCAGCAACCGAGTATGCCACAGCCAATGCCTCAGCAAATGCCGCAACAAATGCAGCAACCGATGCAGCAACCCGCTCCCTTGGATCTACGACGTGGTGGTCAGCTTCCACCGAACTATGACCCCAACCAGCATGGCGAAATTGCAAAGGTGCCACACAACGCTTATCCAACCGATGGTATGACCATGTTTTGCAGGACAGGTCCGCCTTCAGAGCGCAGCTCGGGATCCAATAGCGCCTACCGACCGTCCAGTCGGGATTCCCAGAGCGAAGTGTCAAACCCTACATCGATGTCGAGTCAGGAGCCACCAAGTGCCAGACAATCACCCACGAAACCCACGAATGGTGTAGCCCTTCCAGGTCTAGGGGCAGACAAACAGGTACAAAAGAAGAGGAGTGCGTTCTTCAGCAACAGTCCCTTCCGACGCAAGAGTCGCCATGATAAAGACCGCCAGTCTGGCCCATCTCAACCACCTTCTCGCGGCACTTGGGAATCACCGTCGAAGTCCACCAGTCCCGTTAAAGCTCCTCAACCCCAACAGCCAATTTCGGTTCCCGACCCCGACCGAGTATCTGGAAGCCCCGAGCCCGTGGATCCAAGGGCAAATTTCCAGCTTAATGTTGGAAACAATGTTTTCGACGTGGACTCCCCTGACAAGGATAAGAAGGGATCGCCTTCGAAAGCAGCCAAGACTGGTGAAGAGGAGCTCGATCCGATTGCCCGAGCTCTTGCAGATCTGAAAGTAGCAGGGAAGCAATCAACCACTCGTGTGTCTGCTGACAGATACCATGGAATTGCAACTCCAGTGCCACCAGTAGCTGCTAACCCAGGTGCTGTGAGCACACCTCCCCCCGCTTACAACGATTCATCCCTGAAACGCCTCGACGCTCCGCAACCCGCTTTCACGTCAGCGCAGATGCAGAAAACAACTCAGAGATACACTGGCCAGGCCCAGAGTATGCTTCGTGGCTCGAGCAAGCCCCCTTCTTTGACAAGCCGACACGGTGGACAGTCCCAGGAGGCCACACGGGCTCGTTCACCCGGTCCAGGACGGAGTGCGAGCCCTCATGTCAGCCCTCGAGTTGACACCCGCATGGGGCAATACAGTAGAGCGGCTAGCCCTAGTCCAACTTACCATTCGAGCAGCAGCATGAGAAGCCGGTACAACCAATCGCCAACCGTCCCATCGCCATCCCAGCGTCCCGTGGATGCATCTCCAACTGCAGAATATGCCCGAAGAGGATCTTCGCGTGCCGTGTCTCCTCAGCCACAATACCGGCAGTCTCCCACCATGGCACCGCGCGGCGTGTCCCCGCAGCCTCAATACAGACAGCCTCAGAACACAATGCCCCGTGCCGTCTCGCCACAGCCGCAATTCAGACAACAAACCCGGCCATCCAGCGCCGGAGGCATGGAGCTTCAGCTTTCTGGACAACCCGACATGTATGCTGGCAGTCGTGACGGGTACGGCTCTCGACGTGGCAGTGGTAGACCCATGTCATACTACGACGAGGCCGCGAGCGTGAGGAGTCGGTCCAGGAGCAGAACAGTCGCTGTTGCCGATCCCAGCAGACAATTCAGCCGCGACGGTCGACCCATCCTTCACTTCGGTAAATACCCCTTCCTCCTCTCCAACCCCATAGCAATAATCAACTAACCTTGCCTGCAGCACGAGCCATGTACAGCTACACCGCCGCCATCCCCGAAGAGCTAGGCTTCAGCAAAGGCGACGTCCTATCAGTAATCCGCCTTCAAGACGACGGCTGGTGGGAAGCCGAAATCACCACCGCACGCAGCCGAACCGGATTAGTCCCGAGCAACTACCTCCAAATCATCTAAAGACGAAAAATCCTAAACAAAAAACAAACGACAAAACACGATCAATGCCTATCTCATGAACCAACAACAACCAAATCATTCATTCCATCACCCCATCTATGACCCAACCATGTCCTACTTAATCACGTGTTCATGATCATGATACCAAATTGTGCTCATTTGTCTCTTCTTTGCCACATCTTCTAATCTTTGGGTCTAGTAGTATCTATTCCTCCCCTTCCATGGCACATTCTTTATGCGTTTTCTCTCTCCCAAGTCTCTAGCATGTCAAAATTGGTTGCCACCTCTTTGGACCTCTTTTGTTGATCTTGATTGTGTTTCTTGTGTGCTGAATCTCCGATACCTGTGTGCTTGATTTTGCTCGGATTGTCTTTCGTTGAAGATACGGACTAGTTCTTCTGTTCTTGTCTTTTCTTTTTGATTTAGCTGCGTTGAGATATTTGAATAATAACTTGGCGTATGGGCGCTATTATTTTTTTGCGTATACGTACTACGTTCTATGACTAGACAAATCATTATAGCTTAATCTCGTTGGGGATGCGTGTAATAATTCCCAGATAAGAGTCACCATTCGAAACTAAAAACCTAACCAATGTTTGTAGGCTTGGCCAAACAGCCCACAAAGAGAGACCAACTGAGCCGAGCGAGCAAGACAATGCAACCGGTTACCACAAAATGACAGCTCAATTGGAGGCCTCATCAGGTGGCAGCCCGCCAGCCCACTGGTTAAATAAGAGCAGCAAAAGGGTATAGAACCTGCAGGACGTCTAGGAAATGCTCAGAAACCAATACCAACTGATACAAGATGAGATGCCCGCGCACATGTATCGTACAAAACAAAGATAGAGAGAGAGAGAGAAATCGAGCCCTAGCAATCTAGAGAACACATGCCAGCGTGTGAAGTTTTGACGGACGCGAAGAGGGAGAAGATATGCCTGCAAGGCAAGCAATAGCAGGTCGATTTCGATTTCAAGGTTGTCTATCGTGAAGGTGATCATAGGAGGGTTAGAGAGTTCGTTGACCTCTTCGGTTTAGTCTGCACGGCCGCATCCCTCCACCATACATCTAAAACCTCCTGGAGTTGTCAGACAACGTATTCTACCGTCTTTGCAATACGGTTGTGTGGACGCGTGGAATCCAACCTGGGAAATCTTATCCCAGATGGTTTTCGGCGTAAGACTTTTGAGACCGGGCTGGAATGGTTCACCATTTCCATTCGTGTCAGCTGCGGCTTTGGCGATGTTGCAGACGAGGTAGACGTGGTCGTTAATATGTCCGCAACTGTTGCAGACCCGCTGGATGTGGCACATTTTTTGACTGTCTCAGAAGGATTTGGTGCATGCAGAAGTGTAGTAGAGTGGAAAGTTTGCGGTTGGAGGATTTTATTGGCCCTGGATCAAAGGGCATCGATTGTTAAGAGGTTAAAAAAAGAGTTTCCTGCTTTCTCGATTCAATTCTGGCTGATAATACGGAGCCATGCAAATGAGTCTGGAAATCTTGGCTTGAAACTCTCGCTGGTTGTTCTGCAAGATGGTGAGTAGAGAGCTATGGCATCTTTGCCAGGCGCAGAAAGAAATCTTTCTATATGCCAAAGTGTGGTGAATTGGGGCACACGCCGAGCCATTGTGTCGACGTTTATTCCACGGAAAGCTGTGAATCAAGTTTTCAGCATCACTACAAGGTGAAAATTTTGTTAAGACTTCACAGCCAGGTAGGCAACGACGGAACTTGACGAAGCACGGTATGGAGCAGCTAGAAAGGTGTGATAAAGAGATATTACAATTCAAGTGAAGACAGCATGATGGGTAGTGACAGGAATACATAGCAGAGCATCATGCACAGCAGGCCAGCAAATAACAGATTATAAAGACATAAGAGGTTCCGCAATATGTTCAATTGACACTGTACAATGGAAGGCTCACCAGTCCTTGATCAGGAAGATTGTCCAGGCAAGGTGGCTTAAGAAGCATCAGGCGAGCAGCCTCGGGACACATATCATGTGAAGAGCAATATCATGCAGTTATTATAGAGAGTTCATTCATCGTCAACAAAGGAGTTGGCCAGTCGGCCAAAGATTGGGACTTCGAAATGTTCGAGAGTGTCAACTAAAGTGTGGTCAGCTTGTGTTATCGTTGCGCAATCGTGAGAACACACCATCTCGATAAGCCCGCATGCTGAGAAAACCGATCATTGAAATATCACAGATAAACAAGAGCCATGAGAAGAAGCTTGACCAGGAGAATATTAGGTGGAGTATCTGAATGACGTGTTAGAGGTGTCAACGGTCGAATCGGCGGATAGCGTGACTTACAAACATGACGGTGAAAAGCATGCTCGATTGCCAGGCGTGGAAGCTTCAAGACGTGTCAGCAAATCTGGCAAAGAGATATCTCTGGGTTGTGAGAAAGGAGGAAGCATACCGAACATAGTCGCTCTTGTGTTCTACCAACAGGAGGAAGACACCACCGGCAGGAGGCAGAAGCAAATATGCCAGCATAGCTTCAACATCCATACGGATGGGGAGACTGGTGTCGAAAGCCCCGAGATTCCAACGACCGCTCTCCACATCATTGCCAAATCCCGTGTTTCCATGTCCACTGGTGTTTATATGACCCGCACCGGCGAACTGACTGGGGGAGGGGAGCCCCGGTGAAGCGAGTCCGGGGACGGGAGGAGATCCGCGAGGCGATCGAAGATTGGGGGACTTGATGCGATTCGCGTCGGCCAGCGACGGCGAGAAGGCGCGTTCCACCTCGGGGGACTCGTCCTGGTAAGGCGCAAAGTTCATCTTGAGCAGGCGATGAAGCGGAAGATGAAAAAACGAAAGCCAGGAGAGAAAAGTAAGGACAGACAAACGGGATGGATGGACGGGAGACGCGCTTATCAGCCCACGCTTTGAGCTACTAGTTTCAAGTAAGTAGCTTTATCGCGGTACCGCAGTTCGTCGCCTCAGGCAGCCATCACTTCCCCGCTGCTCTGCTGCTCCTGCTGCTGCTGCTGCTGCTGCTGCTGGTTACATTCTTCTCACTTCCACCACTCATCACGTATCCGCATGTCATCTTCAATTGGTATCATCATATCATCATTGTCATTCCTCTCTCGTAGTACTGTACATGGAAAATCGTTTTTGTTCATGCCTGCCTCCTCTACACCCTGCCGCGCCCCCGCGCAATTCCTGTGCCCCGCGCGATCCCACTGACCGGTCTACGCGTCGTGGAGGTCGTCGATGGCTTGGATGTCGAAGAAGCGGTAGTCCTGATTGTGCTGGAGCTTGTTCCTGAGTATGAGGTGCTTGGTGTCCTTCCCAGACCGCTACGCACCACCCGTCCACGAGTGGCCGTCCCACGTGTAGTGCGGGTGCCCGCAGCCAGCGCTCTCTTACGCTGGTCTTCTTCAGCCTTCCGGGCAGCAGCTTCCCTTTGCTGTTGAAGTTCCCGTTCGCGTCTCTCTGCTGCCTGTTGCCGGAGGATTTCTTCGTTTTCCATGTCGGCCACATCTTGAACGGCGCCTTGCCAATTAGGATTGAGGATTAACCGCTGGTTGTGTTCGGTCTGGGAGAGGATTCGCGTCCAGGTTTGGAGCAAGGTGGAAGCGGAGTCTATGGTGCGCGAGACAGTCTACAGATCATCATCGGCGGTTTAGCAATTGCAATTGTAGAAGGTCGATACCGGTAAGTTGGACTTGAACTTACACCCATGTTCTCCTTAGCACAATCCAAGCTTCCTAGTAGCCCCTCAATGACCTGGTTGATCTTGCGGACGCTTTCCAATTCACTGCGCAATGCGGCCTCCCGCGCCTCCTGACGGTCAAACAGAGTTTCCCCTCCGTCATGGGTAATGGTGGGTTCTGGCGACATGCTTTCTTCCTTCACAGCTCTGTGGTGTAGCATTTTATTTCCGCGTTTGGAGGGGGAATCCCAAAGGTCATCAGAGTCATCATCCGACAGCTGAAGCCTGTCCATTTCCTCTGCGGTGCTGCGGTGCGTCATTGTGTTTTAGAAGGAGTGATAGATAGTATGGGTGTTGGTGGTGGTGATGGTGGTGGTTATGGTGGGGGGGGGAGACGTGGCTGTGGAAACAACAATGATTGTTTTGTTTGATCTTGAAAGGGAACGAGGATACAAAATCGGAGTAGTTGAATAATGAAATGCACCAGCTGGCGGAGGGGAAGGGGAAATAACCACCAATGAAGAAAGGAAGAATGCCGATCGACAGCTAATTATCGTGGGGCAGTCTCAGCCAGTCGTTAGGGATGGGAGAGTATAATAGCCCGACTATGGAATTAGTCTATCTAGTCGATACCCAAGCAATTGGTTGGTTAGTTGGTTAGTTGTTAAAGCCTAACTAAACGAGGCGGAAGAAGGCGTGTAGGGGAAAAAAAAGGTGTGGCTGGGACGCGACAAGGAAGCACCACCAAAGCGGGCCAAACATTCCAGATCGCGGGCACCAGCCATCCCCATCCACTCTCTGAACCTCACCTCGTCTTCTCTTCCCTCCCTTTCCCCAGTCCACTAACTACCACCTTCTCTCCCTCACATCCACAATTTACATCCACTCTTACCACTACTACCACAACCACTACCACTACACCTCCTCCTCCTTTCTTTGTTTACGGCTACTACCGTTCCATTGGTCTCGCTCCCTTGGATCTGCTCTTTGATAGTGGCACGCCCATCGATATTGCGCGCCCTGTTGCCTTGGATTACACGGTCGGCTTTTGGCGTTTTCCTCCCTTTTTATCGCCCTTGAACCTGTCACGGCCTGATTCTCATCACCCACCACGCTTATATATCTCAATTCTTTTGGATTCGCATCTATCTGTTTAGCTGGGTATTATTGTGCACTCGAAGTTGGGGCTATTGAGCGTGTCCACAGCCACACTTGACCTGTATTAGCCCGTGTTCGGCGTCATTATTCACAATGGCCACAACACCACCACCGCCCTCCACCCTACGGATCCCGCCTACTCCGCGACTTGGAGCTAAGTACGATGATTATGAACCATACTCCACGCGATACTCAGCCAGGCTAGCGAGCCAACGTGCTGCCAGAGACAGAGAGTCCCGTACCACTCCCCCGCCTACCTTCCCGAGCTCGAAGACCACCGCGAACAAGTACGACTTGGATGAATCCGACACACTATCTCCTCCTGGCTCAGTTCAGACCTCGCCCCGGAAGCTCAAGTCGGCCCGAGCTACCGGCTTGTTTGCGACACATTCACTTGGAGGCCCCTCCGGCACACATGACTCGGATCCCTTCGGCGCAGAACCTTCCTCTCTCCGGCATCAATCGCGATCACTTCGACCGACTATGACCGAAGGAATGCTTCCCACTCCAGCCAAGACGCCTCGCAAGAAGGCTGTCGCGGATGTTGGAAATACCGCACGAGTGCTGTTCCCTCCACCCCCTAGCGCCAGAAAGAAGACGAAGAAGCATACAGGCTTCTCGTTGGATAGTTTTTGCGAAGACAACGCCCAGGGCGGCTCCGAGATTCAAATTTACACCGACTCGCGCGATCGCATCCCGGAAGTCGACGAAAGCGAAGATAACCCGTTCTACAACAAACCCACGGTCAGCAATACGACTACTCGTGCCTCCAGACGCAAAGAGAGCCGCCGCGACAAGGAAATAGACGACTCGCTCAATCGTGAGGATGGCATGCTTTACGTTTTGTAAGTTCACTTCCACAAGTTTCCCTACTCTACTTTTGTCGTGTGTACTAACATATCCCGCAGCCGAGGCAAGAAAATGTTCCGCAAGTTCACGGATGACGCTGAGAGCGACCTTGATAATGACGATGATGACTTGGGCCTGCTGGCCGCCCGTCCGGACCTCATCGACTCATCTATCCACAATGTTCGTCCACTGACTCGCTCGTCAATCAAGCCTCGTGTGCTCTTCCCTACCGCGAAGTCGCAGACTCCCCAAGAATCTCGCTCGAGCGATGTCGATGAGGAGGCAGCCACTGATATTGAGGATCACCTGCTTCACGATGAAGTCGAAGAGGATGAAGATCCTGCGGTTGACGTGGAGATGCAGCAACGGCCAGTCACTCCTCCCCCGCAATCCTCCGTTGCAACTCCTGCGTCACCCGGGGCTACGGTGCGGTCACTGCGTTCGCGATCCAAGCGGGATGGCCCCGAGCATAGTGAAACACCCACGGCCTCCGAAACCAAGAAAAAGCGCGTTAGTCCGTTCGATGGCTGGCTCCGCAAAAAGACAGCTCCTGCTCTGACAGGGACCAAAGCCAAGAAGCGAGATGCCGAAGCCGCTGGCAGCCCTGGTGGCCCAGCTCCTAAGAAGACACGAGGCAACAAAGCGACTGCGTCATGAGCATGATCTTGTCCGCCTATATGCAAGACTACCAGTGGAACCTTGAAGCCATCGGAAGCAAAGTCTTCCCTCTTGATTCTGCCGTCACGGATTCTACCGCAGAAAAAAAACAATCTCTTGACGAGCGTCCTTGTTTTCAGCGTTCTTCTATCTTCTCGTTCGATATTCACTGGCGTCCTTGACTCAATAGGTCGACTATAATAGGTTTTTTTAATGTGTCCGGCTGTCCTCAATTCAGTTTCCATGTGTTTGATATCAGCTACAAAAGCATCATTGTCTTTTGTCTTGAACATAACAATAACTCCGAGTGATCAGTCGGAAAAGGGAACAGGCGCGATACTATGGGCTAAATGGGACGGACGGATAGGTAAATGGGCTGGACTGGCACATGGGATGGAGTTTTTCTGTTCTTTTCTTTTTCTCTTTGCCTCTTGTTTCTTCTTTTCTCCAATGCTTCTTATTTTCATATTGCCGGCGTGTTTTCTACTCCCTTCCACTGCTTCTGTCTCTGTGACTGACTTGGCTTGAGAATCTCGGCCTTTCTACCTACTTAGCTTAGTTAGCTAGCTTGAGAGTTTCAATTTCTCTCGTACAACCAACTTAGATACCATTCAATGAACATGAAATTGTGATGTCTGCTTTTCCTACTCTGCTTCTTCATTATAAACATGACCAGACATACATAGTGGCTTAAACAAGTCACTACATACACCCATACAAGGATATCCCTTCTCGACCCTCCAGTAGTACTTATTAGTAAGTACTAGGATTTCACCATATCACCTCAGAACAGTTCCCACATACAAACAATTCTTGTTCAATGAAGGCTAGTATTTGTATTTTCATATCTCATATTTCAAGCTAAGAATGGCAGGTACTCTGCTAATAATACACTTTATCTCCCAGATAATCCGCAAGAACTCATTGGGAAGAAGAAAAGCGAAAAAGGGGGTACTCGTACAAATCAAGAAAGAAAGAGAAAAAAAAAAAAGGACAAGCGTGCTAAGAACATCATGAGTCAGTTAGTCATTCGTTGGAAGGACAGACAAATAAGGAAAGAAAAAAAAATCTCGTTCATTCATTCATTCTCTTGTTGTAGGAGTAGTAAGTAGGAAGGGGGGATATTCCAGTGGGTACCAAGATGGTGTATCTGATTTCTGTTGCTGTTCATGTTTCTGCTGCTAAGGAAAAGGAAAGTGGTAAGTTGGTGTCAAATAGGAGTGAGTAGTCGACTATGTTCTCTTTCTGCTGTTTATGTTTAATCGGACTAGCGAGTGTCTGTATTTGCTGGTGAGTGACACTGGAATCACTGATATTTCAATGGAATATTCGCCGTAGAAGGACGGGGGTCAACTGCGTTGCAGGTAACGAAGGGTATCTATATTTTGTTTTCATAACACTGGAAAAAAAAGGCTGCTTTTCTTTAGATGATGTCTAGTTCATCGTCATCGTCATCATCATTGTTCGTTGGCACCATGTCGGGTTTTCCTCCTAAACTGTCTCTTCCGGCTTCCTTGATGCCATGGGAAGTTATGAACCGGGTCTTCTTGACACCGCTGCCGTGGGGTCTGTCGCCGTCATGGGCGCGTTTCAGAGGGCTCAGCTTCACACTGTCTGCCTTTCTGAAGTTTGAGATGCCCAGATTGGTAGTGGAAAATTCATCTAAGTTGTTCTTTGCCTGCTCGGGGTGCGGTGAAAGGACGTTGTTGTTATCTCGTGATCGGAGATATTCAGCGCCAACACCCCCGGAACGGGAAATAAGCCTCTCTGCGATGTCGCGTTCGCGTTTCTTCTCTGCGAGTCGTCGGCGGAAGCGCTCTTCTTTGCTTTCCATGCCACGGCCCATCATTCCGGCGGCGATGAAAGGGTCGTCGTGATCTGCATCGATTAGGGCTGCGGCAGACTGGCCAGACGGGTGAGGGTGGAAGGAGGGTCCGCCGCCCCTGGATTTTGGAGCCGGTGCAACGTAATAGGACGATTGTGATTGATAGTCGTATCTTGCGCCACTTGGCTTCAGTCCATTCTGGGGGCGAACTTTCTTGTCTCCGCCGTAGAAACCGGTTCGAGACCCTGAGCGGCCACCAGGTCCATACATGCCTGTGCCGCCATTTACTCCCATTCGACCTGCTTGTGTTCGACGGACCTGTAGGTCGACATGAAAGTCGCAGAATTCTGTCTTCCGACCATCAACCCATGAGTGGCAGGTCTTGCCATCCTTCCTAACGGCCTTACAGAATCCAATGTCTTGCGCATAGCCGACCTCTAGGATCTTGTCATCAGATGAGGAAATGGCGAGACTGAACCTGTTGGTGTCTGTCTTGTTCTTGGGTGGTGGCATGATTGTGGGGTTCAGAATGGCAATGAGTATTCCTTCGGAGATTCTGTAGTATCGTGGAAAGGCAGTGTCGAAAAGGAAGAGATCAATTGTCCATTTCAGATCTGTCAGAGTAATGACCATGTATTGGTTGGTGTTGTTAGTTCCATCGTCAAATGGATCAACCTCCTTCTTAGTAGTGTTGGCCGGTTGCTTGATTTGCCTGGGCTCTGATTTCGATGCTACTATACCGAATACAACATAGTCTGTGTCGATTTCCTCTGGCAGTTCAAAGTCAGGCGCCTTCACTGTGCGTAAGAGATCAGGAATTTTAAGAGCTTTCTTGTCTTCAAGGGTTCGAGACAAGAACGAATGGGGTAGGATGCGGTTGGACAAGTGCAAGGAAGAGAATGCTTCAAACTTTGAGGAGTCACCACTTTTCTCGCCTTGGGAATCATCAGTGGCACTGTTTTGAGAGCTGGCCGGCACCTCGGACTCAGACTTGTGGTTCCGTCGGTGAAAATATGGCAGTGACTCCTTCGCATCAGCCGCACCATCATCAGATCTCTGTACGCTAGACGTGGTCTGGCTCCGGCCCCGTTTCAGCGACGGCTTTAGATTATATGACCGGAGGACATCTTCTCGACTAAAGCTTTCGGCCCGTCGCCTCCTCGTTGGCGAAGCTGGGACGTCCTTCCTTGACTCGGCAGCTGCTTTGAAGGCCTCCACTTCCGCTTTATCGATCTGGAAGGCAGAGCTTCGATTTGCCTGGATTCTCTCCATTCGTGCTGCTCGTTCTCTCCGAGACGCATCGGCAGATCGGCTCTCAGCCATACGTTCACTGAAGCTCTTTGGACGGTTGCGCTCCCCACCCACGGTTATTGCTTGCAGAAGACTGCCAGAACGAGAGACTAGACCATCTCGCGTCCCAGGTCTACTTGCTGACTGAGCAGCTCCTTTTGAGCTTGGCGGACGCTTCAGCGACACATCCCGACTTCTGAGGCCTTTGTCAATGCCTAACAAATACCTCCTCGGGGACACAGGATCCGTGGGAGGAACAGCACGCCTCGTCGGCGATAGCGGCACCTGAACATCATCGATATGGGCATTGCTATCCGTCGCATGACCATTGTTTCTTGTTCCTAACGGCTCATCATGTCCCTGGGAATAGCCAATGGCTGACGCAGGTCTAGAGAAAGTCTCCCCGTCATGTCTCTCTGGACCAGGTGTCCCCGTCTTCGTGCGGCTTTTCTGAAGTTGCTTGAGCTTAAGACGCGCCTCAATGGCCGCGAGCTTCAACTGTAGTGTTTCCTCATCCTCATCATCTTCACCCTCGTCCACCCCGTCGCTAAGAAGCTGTGACGCCTTGGATCGTAAGTCGGGAGTAGTGACAGAGTGTTTCAAAGGCGAGCCCAGGTGTTCGCGACGTCGCTGCAATTCTTCATACCTCTTGCGACCATTCGGAGTACTCAAGAGGGCATCCCGAGGGGACTTTGGCGGCCACGAGATCTCGGCCACTGCAACAGAAGCAGCGCGTCAGCGCACGGAAAGAAGGTCGAGCTGAACAGAAACACAAGGCACTCACTCACTGCTTGTCATCGCATCCACGGTGTCAATTATAGAGTATTTCCGGTTGTGAAAAGGGAAAAAAAAAAAATGCAGATTGAATTCCGATCCCGCTTATCGTCTTCTATCTATCGTGCTACCCTTCCTGCCATATTCACTCAACGAAGGGATGCGGGGAATGGCGTCTTTTCGAAACTGGGGCTCTGGGGTTCGGAGGACAGGAGCAGCAAAGCAACAACTACCTCAGCCACCTGACGGATTCAAGACTCTGACGAAGAAAAGAAAGGGGGAGCAGGAACCGGCAGGCCTGCATGAAATGAAATGCAAGGGAATGAAAGTGAGCTGCAACCAATCCGCCTTTAGTTTCCTTTCTCGCCCGCGGCCTGAGGCCCCATGCATGCCTGCCCGCTGACTTGTGTCGCAACGGCCGATGATTGGTTAGCGCGTGTCGCGTTGAACCAGTGAAAAAGACGCGTTTCAATTACCATTATTACTTGTACTTTCCCCCTTCGGAGTATCCGTCAATATTTCCATTTCACTATCTCATAGCCAAATCTCAAATCTCAATTGCTGCTGATGAAACGCCCATAACACCTATCCACCTCATATAATACTCTTGTATACGGAGTACCTTCCACATATCCTATCATCACAATGCGAACCCGCTCAAGCGCTCCATCGGAGCAACCTCAATCCCCTCCATCCACCTCCGATCACCAAACAGCAGCAGCAGCATCAACATCAGCACCCCCAGCGCAATCCACCCCTAAGAAAACCTTCATCCTCCCCTCCACCGCCAGCGCCGACGCACGCTTTCTCACCCTCCCCAACCCGCGAAGCGCCGAACCAACCCGCTACTTCTTCGATCCCAAACTAGGCGTATACGAGTTCACCGTCCTCTCGTCTCCTCCCTCCGCACCCCGAAGCACCCTACTCGTGCGCAACCCCGATTCCTCCTCATCCACACCCCAACCGCCAGCGCACATCTCCAAGAAAGCCCAACTCCTCCTCGCCACCCCCATCGACATCCTCTTCTTCCTCATCCCCATCCTCACCGCAAACACCAAACAAAACAACCTCTTCCAACCCCTAGACGACATCATCGACTCGCTGGACGAGGATCTCCTCCCGCCTCACCTCCGCCATGTGTTATACGACGAAACCTTCCGCGGGACACTGCACGCCCGCGCCGCTGCGATAAGCGACTCCGTCGAAGCGGGCGATGAGAAGTTGTTCCGGTTTAACGAGACGAAACTTCTCCAGGAGCTTGTCGCGAAGGCGGATAGGATGGTTAGTGCGGGGTTGCCTCCGAGTCTTGAGGAGAGGTTTGTCCGGCAGGCGCTGGCGACGCCATTGATAGCGGTGAAGAGGGATGATGTGGCGGCTACGGGGGAGAATAAGGAGAATGAAGGCGAAGATAAGAGCGAGGAGAAGGGAACGGATGAGAAGGCCACCACAAATAACGAAGATGCAAAGGAGGATCTCCCCGAAGGCGTAAAGGTTCCTGAAGGAGTAGCCAACCTCCTACGGATATCTGTGGCGTTATCATTCATGAAAGAATGCTATCTATCCAAGGAGATGAGCGCGCGGATAGATGAGTTACTAGCTGCGCCGGAGAGTCCGAGGGATTTCAAGCCGATGCGGGATCATTTGGACCTTGTGGCGAAGCTGAGGGCGGAGGCGCTGGCGTCGAGGTCGCTGGGTGATTTCTCTCGGAAGAGGAGCGTGGAGGATCAGGAGGCTGCGGAGTCGAGAGCGGAGAAGAAGCGCAGGATGGAGGAAGAGGAAAAGAAGAAGAAGGCGAATGAGTCGAGGGGAGTTCGGGATTTGAAGAAGGTTAATACGACGGGAATGAAGAAGATGAGTGATTTCTTTGGAAAGGCGGCTGCGAAGAAGAAGGCTTGAGAGTTGGGGGTTTTGGTTATGTTGCGAATACATGGTCTAACATTGCTCCGAGTGATGGCGCACTTTGGAGTCTTGAGAAGACGCTATCAGGACTGTAAAGGTCCGTACTCCAGCAGGATGCGTAGAATCATGGGGCATTCCGTTACCCTCGAGCCCTGGGAGTAGTGATCTGGCTTTCTGGTTGCGACATATCCTGCTATTGGGACAGAAACTTGCAGACACTCATCAGTGCTGCTGTCTCTAAGCAGGAAATATTCCAAAATGATGATCCCGTCACAAAGATAATCCCATTTGTACATAGACTCTCACACGATATACACAAGTGCTTGGAAATTCCAATTGGACACAAAGGGTCGCGATTGAGTTTGCAATCTGCAAGGGAAATAAAAGCCAACGCTGAATGATCCAACTTCATGATGCCAACCATATGACGCACTACACTACCTTTACACCTCAACCTGGGCAATAGCTGCGCCCGTGACCCTGTCAATTACGTTAGTATCGTTACACAAATGAGAGAAGAACCTAGGGTAGAGGACATACATGAACGATCCGTTAGACGGCTTGCTAATGACCATGGCTTCAGCCAATTTCTCCTCGCTGATATCAGGGAAGTGCTTCAGGTAGTATTCCTCCTTCAAGGCCTTAGTAACAGCTTCGACCTTGGACTGGGGCAGCATGTGGACGGTGCAGCCACCCCATCCGGCACCGGTCAGTCGGCTACCCAGGGTTCCCGCCCGACGAGCGATGTCGCAGATCTCATCCACCTCCGGTGCACTGCAATCGTACTGGGTGCGGCAAGAAGCCTGGGACTCGTTCAAGAGCTGACCCAGGTACTGGATGCGTCTTTCATCGAGGGTGCTCGCCTTCGCGAGGCATGCCTTGAAGTCCAAGACTCGGCGGGCCTCGGTGAAGCAGTGCAGGGCGCGTTGACGAAGGAGGAAACGCTCTGCTTGAACGGGGAAGGAAGAAAGGTACTTGTCTTCGAGTTCTGGGACAGTAATACCGAGAAGCTTGGCGATCTCCTCGCGAGTGTATCCTTCCTCTTGCGTCAGAAGCTCCAGAGTGCTCTGGATGACGGAGTCAATTTGGTACTCCAAGGGGTCGCCGAGACGGCCCTCTTTGCGCATCAATTCGTTGTGGAAGTTACGGAGACTGAAGCCGAGGGAGCTGTTGTCCTTGGGGAGGGTCAAGCCGTTCCGGGCAGCCAGAACCACGGCAGCGAGCGTGCACTCAGCGACACGGAGGTTGTAGTGACGGGGAGCGGTCTCGGCCTTGTTGGAGGTGACGAAG
Organism: Aspergillus costaricaensis CBS 115574; assembly: GCF_003184835.1. Taxonomy (NCBI): domain Eukaryota; kingdom Fungi; phylum Ascomycota; class Eurotiomycetes; order Eurotiales; family Aspergillaceae; genus Aspergillus; species Aspergillus costaricensis. The sequence goes on from NW_020291806.1 coordinate 1,001,540, forward strand.
CTCTGGGCCATAAGGAATGTGATTTCCTCATCGGCCTTGGGAATGGGAACGTGCTGAACGGAGAAGTTAGGGAAGAATTGGGTGTAGAGGAGGTACCCTCGGCGAGAGAAGATGGAGGCGGCTTGGTCCATGCTGGTAAGCAGTAGAGTTTAGCATCGGATAGTGAAATGGAGTGGTCAGTGGTAACATACCCTCCGGAGTAGACGCCAACTGCACGCTCAGACACTACAGCCAAATCAAGAAGATCCTGCTTCGAGACATCATGGTTGTTGGCCTTCATAACAGCCAAGGCACTGGCGCATACAAAAGCCGCACTGCTAGAGATACCACCACCCGGAGGTACATTACCGTCCAGGAGGACCTCCATACTAGCAGGCACAAAAGAGCCATCTGCATTCTGCTTGCGCAGGAACTTCAGGGCGCCCAGGAGTCCCGCCTTGAAGTAGTTAACCCACTCATGCTTCTTAGGGTCGATTTCAATGTCCGTGTCACGAGGCACGACAAATTCGCGGGTAGGGAACTTCTCCGGGTTGACATTGGCGATCTTTACAACAGAGTCGGAGCCAGTCGCAGGGACGACCTTTACAGCAATGATCACGTCCACGCTTACTGCTGTAGGGAGGACATCATACAGGTTGTAGTCGATGTGCTCACCAATGATGTTCACGCGACCGGGACTGCGGGCCACGAAATCGGGACGATGGCTGTAAACCTTGGTGAACTGGGAGACCAGGTTGTTAAACCGAGACTGATGGTGAGGCGCAACTGAAGTGACGGAGGCATCGTCAGTTGCGTAGACCTCAGCGATGGACTCTGTCTGGGGGACGAGTTCCTGCGGGGTTGCCATGGCGGGGTAGAAATGGGAGGAAAAAGAAAAATAGCAGATCACACGAAGGGAGCGGGATATGGGAGAAGATGAGAAGAAGCAAGAAAAAGAAAAATAAGACTGAGAGAGAAAAAGGAGAAAGCAAGAAAGTAAGACAAATAGATTAATACCGGCTAAAACGTCAGCGTCCCTGAATCGCCAGGATAGGAGGGAAAAATTCGAGGTGGTGGTGCTCCGCAGAGACCCTGATCGGTTCCGGATTGAGCATAACAGGCTGGTCACGGGCGGGATAGTTCTGGAGGTGTGATTGCTTGAAGGCCGGGGAAAGAGTGGAGTTGCCCGGAAATGACACTCGCTCGCTGGAGTCGCTGGACGGCTCTCCGACTCGCTTCTCCAGTCCTTTTCAACCGATTCCCCGTGTGTTTCGGCTGATTCGGCATGGCCCTGGGGTCCCCCCCAGCTCGGTCGGGATACCCTTCTGCTATTGTGTCGACGGCGAGCCGTTGTGTCTTTGTTTCCGCTGAATCTTCAACACACTTCTATCTCATTTTCACTACCTCATTGTTAATGGATTCGACAGGTGCCAGCCAATCGACACCGTGTAAAGCATCCTCTTCCCCATAATCCCGCAAGACACCCAATTTAGCCGAACCCAGGTGGCCTCGGCTTCTGGACGGCCGAGTGGATGCCAACCGTTGCAAATCGCACGGCCGTCTGTATAATATTAGAGAGGTCAACCACCACCAGCCAATTGGTACACCCTAATCAAGAGACAATATAATTAATCTATACTGCTCTTAGTCAGGTATTGGTGTTCAGGCCCAGTTAACTATTGCTAGCTTCCTCGCCCGATCGAGTCAAGACTGACTAGTATTGGATGGAAATTGTGGGGTAACAACATCACATTCCGATCGTTATCAAGAAACTGGAGAATTTATATCTTGAATTCCAAAAGACTTTTCCAGAAAAGAAAGGGTTTCTGTTCGGTATATGAGCTCATCCCGTAACCTTCAAGAGTTACTTCACAAAGGTCGGGTGGTCCCGATCTCGGAAGAGCTCATTCCAGCAGAACCTATGCGCCTACTTCTAGTAACCCGGGGAGGGACAAAAAGCCCGCGGAGAATTTTTCATGCGCAACTCATGTGAGGCGATACAACATTATATCCTCTCTGGTTCTTACCTTATACGGGAGGACTGACTACACCATTCGGACCACAACGGCTCATTATTTAGGTCACGAGCACATAAACATGTACTCCGTCTGGTAGAGTAAACTGGATGGGATACTCAAGTTCCCATTGCGGCAGAAACTCTGCATATTTGACGCAAGGCCGAACAAGTAATCTGCAGGCAGCCTATGTATGCTCAGCCGAGCTCGGTCCAGCTTCATGAATATGAGGGAAGTGCAAAGGCCAAGGTACCATGTTCCTAGACCTTGAGAATTGGGGGCATTGTTCAGGTATCGCTGACCAATGTTCTGAGTGAGTCATCTTTAGAGTCGATAGACAACCCCTCCACGGAGAATTACTGCACCAGTAAATCGTAACTGGGGTAGAATCATACAATACTTGCTTTCTTTTTCATGCCGGTTACCTGCATGTGATGGAGATGCATTAGCGAGCCGTATTCGGACCGGCACCCGCGGTAGGAGTATATGTAGAAAATCCGAAAATTTGTGAATACCACACATTGAAGGGGTTATAGTTCAAATAGAAACTGTAGAAGCCCTAGTTACTAAATGATGTACTCTGCGGGTTGTAGTTAATTTTCTCTGTCTCTTGGTTGCTATGAGGACTACAAGTATGTCAGCAGTGGATCAGGCTAGTTGAGTCTAAGCTCGTATAGCAGTTGGAACCTTGACAAAAGGCCGCACCATGACAATTACCGAAAAATAAAAATACGTGGTTGTGCAACGTCAACTTCTATCATCAACATCCCTCGCCTGTATTATTGCGATCTTGCAAGGCGTTGCTCTGGGGAAGACAGGACGAAACGAGAGGCTTCCATCCCAATCAGGTGACCGCTTTCGCGTCCAAGAGGGCCGATGATCGGAGCAGTGGGGTATCCGTAGCCAATGGGAAAACCCAGATTATTCGACTCCAACGGCGCTAGACCTGGACAGGCTAGAATGCAACCATAACCGTCCCCGAAGTCTGAGTCTTCGCTCCTGCCTTAAGGAACGGATCTCTTACTCACTCTTCCTGGTCCCGTTCTTTTTCCCCGTTGTGAGCACTCCCCTTTCTCTGTTCCCAGGCCTGGCAGTCATCCGCCATCAAGATGATGCCTATGAGACCTTCGAAAAGCGCCATGCGCGCTCTGCATTACCAGAGGTACATTGCCTCTGGCAGAATGAGTTTTACTACTGCTTCCGTCGCTGCGACCGCGCCCCACCGCTTTTCAGCTCAGAAGAGATTCCAGAGCACCGCAAGTGCCCCGGCTGAGTGAGTATTATCTACAACTAGCATCCAGCTGGCTACTGGGATGTCGATTACTGTTGCTAACATGCCTGTGAATTATCAGAAACACGAGACCGATCCCCAGCCCTGCCTTCAACCAGGAACCTCACCGCAATGAGGTCTCGCCACTGCAAAATCGCCAGGTCCCCGAACTGGACGACTCGTATGCAGTCCCCTCAACAATTTAAGATGATTATGGGAGTAGAGCTGACCTGGTCATTGGAGCGTAAACAGTTTTGTCGGACTCAGTGGAGGAGAGATCTTCCATGAGATGATGCTGCGTCTTGGCGTCAAGCATGTCTGTGAGTCACGCGTCTTTTTTTCTTCGGATTTCCGATATCCTTCAAGACCATAAGGTTGACCCACCACTTTTAGTCGGTTACCCTGGAGGTGCCATTCTTCCCGTTTTCGATGCCATCTACAACTCCAAACACTTCGACTTCGTCCTCCCGAGACATGAACAGGGCGCCGGACACATGGCCGAAGGCTACGCCCGTGCCTCTGGAAAGCCCGGTGTCGTCCTCGTCACCTCCGGCCCTGGAGCCACCAACGTTATCACCCCCATGCAGGATGCCCTCTCCGACGGTACTCCCATGGTCGTCTTCTGCGGTCAGGTGCCCACCAGCCTGATCGGTACCGACTCTTTCCAGGAAGCCGATGTTATCGGTATCTCCCGTGCTTGCACCAAGTGGAACGTCATGGTCAAGTCCGTCGCTGAACTCCCCCGTCGCATCCAGGAGGCTTTCGAAATCGCCACCAGCGGCCGCCCCGGACCTGTCCTCGTCGATCTGCCCAAGGATATCACCGCCGGTATTCTCCGTAAACCCATCCCTATGAACAGCACCCTGCCCTCCCTCCCCAGCGCTGCGACCATGGCTGCCCGTGAACTGAGCATGCAGCAGCTCAAGGGTACCATCAACCGTGTGGCCCGCCTTGTGAACATCTCCAAGAAGCCCATCCTGTATGTAGGTCAGGGTCTCCTTGCTCGCCCCGATGGCCCCCAGATCTTGAAGGAGCTGGCCGACAAGGCTTGCATTCCGGTCACCACGACCCTCCAGGGTCTGGGTGGATTTGACGAGACGGACCCCAAGGCCCTGCACATGCTGGGCATGCACGGATCTGCCTATGCCAACATGGCCATGCAGGAGGCTGATCTCATCATCGCTATCGGTGCTCGCTTCGATGACCGTGTGACCGGTAACATCTCCAAGTTCGCCCCTCAGGCCAAGCTTGCTGCCTCGGAGAACCGTGGTGGTATCGTCCACTTCGAAATCATGCCCAAGAACATCAACAAGGTTGTCCAGGCCAACGAGGCTGTTGAGGGTGACTGTGCTGAGAACATCCGTCTCCTCCTGCCCCACGTCGAGGCTGTTGCTGAGCGTAAGGAGTGGTTCGACCAGATCAACGACTGGAAGGCTCGGTTCCCCTTCTCCCTGTATGAGAGGGAGACTGCTGAGGGACCCATCAAGCCCCAGGCTGTCATTGAGAAACTCAGCGATCTCACTGCTCACATGAAGGACCGTACTGTCATCACTACCGGTGTCGGTCAGCACCAGATGTGGGCTGCTCAGCACTTCCGCTGGCGCCACCCCCGTACCATGATCACCTCTGGTGGTCTTGGAACTATGGGATACGGCCTCCCCGCTGCTATCGGTGCCAAGGTTGCTCGCCCTGACGCTCTTGTCGTCGATATCGACGGTGATGCCTCGTTCAACATGACCCTGACCGAGCTCACCACTGCTGCTCAGTTCAACATTGGTGTCAAGGTTCTCCTCCTGAACAACGAGGAACAGGGTATGGTGACGCAATGGCAGAACCTGTTCTACGAGGACCGCTACTCGCACACTCACCAGAAGAACCCCGACTTTGTCCCGATGGCCCAGGCCATGGGTGTTGCCGCGGACCGCTGCACCAAGCCCTCGGAGGTTGAGGAGAAGCTGAAGTGGCTTATCGAGCAGGACGGCCCTGCCCTTTTGGAAGTGTTCACTGATCGCAAGGTGCCTGTGCTCCCCATGGTGCCCGCTGGCTGTGCCCTGCACGAGTTCCTTGTTTATGACGAAGGTATGCACAATGATTGTTCGGATTGAGTGAATGAATGCTAATATAATTCTTGCAATGCAGCCAAGGAGAAGGAGCGTAAGGCTCTGATGAAGAAGCGGAAAGTTCCCGGTTTCTAAGTGAGCCGCGAATGCTAGCGATGAGTTGCCATGCCTGTTATTTGAAAGCTGCAAAAGTGCCCACCCATTCCTGATCTCTTGATATCCATGGCGTTTCTGGCAGGTTCTAAAACGCTAGCGGGTGCCGGTCTGCGCCCCGGAGACAAGCTGCAGCGGTCTACTTCGACCAGAGAACCCTGGACTAGCATGGTGCAGGGCCGTGGAGAGCACTCTATAGTAGCTCCACTCGGTCCTGTACTGGGGTCCTGAGCTGAAAAGACCTCTGGCTGGGCTTGGACTTCCTTTCCCTTTTATTGCTTTTTCCATTTTCACCGTTTGCATTATGGCTTGCGCGCAAAAGTTGCCTCAAATGTTGTTGTGGGAAATCCAGCTGTATATAATTCTTATGTTGCTGTAATCTTTTGTATGACCTTGGAAATACTATCATGAGGCATTGAAAAGGGATGAGTGTTCCTGGATGACGCGATAATTAGTGCTGACTGGAGCAGCGACGTAGAGTATGCTAAGTGACTAGTGAGCAGCTAGTTTATCTACTATTTCCAAGTCATCCAGATTGCTGCATCCGCCATGATGGCGCAAAGTGAGGTGATCAGTCTCGGCATCACGTGAGGGCCGAACAATTGGGGTCCGCGGAATGCGCGCCTTTATGTTTCGCCGCCGAACAGCCGCGGTTCACATCCGAAGGTCACTAGCGGGGGGCTGGGAAGTGGGAAAAGTAGTACGGAGTATCTCACTAATTAAGCCTGGTACTGACTACTGAGAGCCTGGGTCGACTGAGACACCGTCGGACTTGGTTGCTGACTGACTGAGTTATTTGCTTCTGCTCTGCTGCTTCTGCTGGGGCAGAGTGCAGATGTCGGAGCTGCCTAATAGGGCTGTGACTCTCAACTCTCAACTCTCTACTCTCTCTCCCCTCCGTTCTCGCCTCCAGTTCTCTCTCTTTCTCTCTCTCTCTCTCCCACCATCTGGTGACTGACGCAACTTGACTAACCTCCCTCTCCACACATGATGCAGTGCTTGTTTCCGTAACTCCCCGTCCACTCCTCTACTACTGTTGTTGTATCCACCCCTCTTGTGTCTCCCACATCATGGCCTCCCTCCCAGGTTATTCGGCCTCTAGCCGACCACAGTCATCTGATAATAATACTACCTCCACTACCCAACAGAATAGCGTATCCACGAATATAACCAGCAGCGCTTCATTGACAGAATCGTTTGAAGCTAGCGATACCGTCCTGCTCAACGGCACCTCGGATACCGCCACCGCCCATGGCTCCCCGACAAGTCCGACTCTCGCCGATACCTCTGGTGAGGAACCACGCAGATGTTGGATTTGCTATACAGATGAGACAGAGGACTCTCCCCTTAATTCACAATGGCGCTCGCCATGTCCATGCGCCTTGACCGCCCATGAAGCCTGCCTGCTTGACTGGTTGGCGGATCTCGAGAATCCCCGATCGCGGAGGCGCAACGGCCATGACGCAAAGATGCTGTGTCCGCAATGCAAGACCGAAATCATCGTTTCTCGTCCCCGAAGCTATATTGTGGATATAGTAAGACTGGTTGAGCGCCTCGCGGGTCGGATGGTCCTCCCAGGAATGGTTTTCACGTTAGGAGCAACCGTGTGGGCGGGGTGCTGTGCGCATGGAGTATATTCGATGTATTTTGTCTTCGGGACAGACGAGGCTCGCCAGATCTTGGAGGAAACAGCTGATGGGGCATGGAATTCGGGGCTTAACCTGGGGTTGCCCCTCATCCCGCTCGTGTTGATCTTCTCGCGCACCCGGTACGCAGATGGTCTCCTTCCTGCCATCCCCGTGATGTTCTTTGCCACACATCAACCGGGACAGGAGCTGGAGTTGGATCTTTGGCCGCCCAGTGCGGCAGTGACGTTCGCCGCTCTTCCATATCTCAAAAGCTTTTACGGCAGCGTTTACGAGAGAATGTTTGGAAAGTTAGAGCGGAGATGGATTGCGGAAGTACAACCGCGCTCGGATGTCAATGAGTTCGATGATAATGCGCCGCCCGAACATCCCGAGCCAGACCCACCTAACGATGACAATGGCGTCCTGATGGAGATAGATCTGGAGCTACGCATGGGCAATGAGGACGGGCCGCAGGGCTTGTTTGGCTTTAACGGCGGAAATGCGCAGGGTGGACAAGGGCAGAACCAGGGTGGAAACGGCCAGCCATTGGGCTTGGGTCGACGGGATGAGCTGGTAGCCGACACAAGTAGTCTGGCGGATATCATCCTCGGAGCACTTGCGTTTCCCGCCATATCTGCATCGATGGGCGGGCTGTTGAAGTACATTTTGCCTACTTCATGGACGACGCCATCTACGTTGGGCAAAGCCCGACCGGGACTGTTGCAGACCCGCTGGGGCCGGAGTGTCGTCGGAGGATGTGCATTCGTGCTGTTGAAGGATGCGCTGGTGTTATATTGTCGGTGGAAATTGGCGCAGACACACCGACGCCGCAAGGTGTTGAACTACGATCGATCGAAGAAGCGGGTTGGGAAGACTGATCGATAGTGAGAGGAATGATGGAAGCATTTCTGGCGTTTAGGCTGATGGATTGAGATACACTCTTTGCTGGTTTTGAGCTCTTTGCAATTGATGACGAGCGATGCAGATGCCTTGGTAAAAGTGTGAATATATACCTTTTTCCTTCGAATGAATCGTATGAATAATAGTAATTTAAGCATTTATACAAAGTAATCCAGCGAATCGATAGTAGTATGGAGTATACACAGAATACAAAATAAGGCAGAAACGGCGCTTACTTAGCGCGCGGCAGATAACCAACCGACCAGGCAAGCCAACCAGGCTAACCCAGTAAGTCAAACCCAACTAAATCCACCTAAACTTCCGCTCCGGCGCGCAGTGTCTGTCTTCCGAACATTCTCAGAAACCACCACCACCACCCCCGACCCAACACCCAACCCAGAAATCACCGGAGAGAAGAACTAAGAAAAAGAAAGGAAGAAAAATCAAAATGCGCACCCTTTCCCCCGTCCTCGCCTCCCTGGCATCCGTCTTCCGCATCCCCATGACCCGCCCAACCCTCACCAGCACCAGCAACACCATCACCAACACCCTCCGCCAATCCCAATTGCAATCCCAAACCAACCAATTCAGCACAACCACCACGCTCCAAAAGCGAAAGGAGTCCGGTTTCCGCGGCGACCGCAGAATCAGTCCGTACCCCCCTTCCAACCCCAATCCCTCCCCCCAATTCCAACCGCACCTACTAACCACTACCCCAAAATAATAGCATTGATCCGCTACTTCCTCCACCACCCGCTCACTCCCCGCCCATTGCGCTTCTCACGCACCCGCTTCCTCCGACACTGGACGATCCACCGGGCATGGAACCTCTACCAGGGCCAGCAGCGACGGAAGCACGAGCTGGAGCTGCAGAGACAGTGGCAGGCGATGCAGGCCGCCTGTGAGGAACTGCGTACTGGTGCGGGCGATGGCGGGAAATTGTTCCGTAAGAGTATGATTAAGACGGGTGTCTTTCGGGATTTGGTCCCCATTGAGTATGCCCGGTTGCAGACGGATGGGCCTGCGAGGGAGGGGTGGAATCATGAGTGGAAGAGGGATTAAATATCTCCTTCGTGAAGAACCTCCTCCTCCGCCTCTCCGGAGGAGGAGGTTCTTCACGAAGGAGGAGAGGAGGAGATAAGGGGAGGGGAGGTTCTTTGGGGAAGAAGGGGGAATGGGAGTGGGGTAGAAAATAGAGGTGTGGGTTCGATGAGGTGGATATGAATGGATGGGTTTGTTATATTAGTTTATGTATTTTTCTGTCTGTCTGTTTGTATAATATGTTACTATATTATGGGTTGTTTCTCGGTCAGTCTACTGTGTCTACTGTGTAAAGTGTAGTATAGACTGGTGGATACAATTTCAATACAGGTATAACCGCTAGTGACAGTAAGACACAGAAGAAGGCAAACAACACTGACAACAGGCAAAGAAGACACTGAAGAAGGCAAACACCAAATGAACGAATGTCACCAAGCGTGTCCCCCCGGAGACCAAGGGTATGTCAACATGCGAAACTTGATATTCGAACACAAAAGAAGAGGCCCTCCCAAACGCCGCAAATGCAAGATATATCGATCAACATCCGTCACCTTCACTCTCCCTTTTCTTCGAAATCCAATTCAAACTGGCACACGCGTGTCGCGCGGCAACTGCAAGTGCAACATGCTCGAAGCGCATAGCAAATGAACCCATCATGGCTGGCATGCAAATCGCTGAAATACCATCAGAGTCGGCGACGTATCTATCGCAAAGTCGTCATTTCCCCATTATAGCACAATGCAGCATGAGCTTTTTCGCTTGTCGAACGTCAGGAGCGCGGCACGCGTGGCCGCCTCGAATACATCGTCGACGCCCTCGCCGGTTAATGAGGAACACTCGAGATACTTGCGTGCTCCGATCTGCGTTGAGATGTCGCTTCCTTCTTTCGACGTCACGAACTTTAGCGACTTCTTTCTCATCTCCTCGACGGCCAGTGGATCTTCCCGCAGATCTTTCTTCAACCCGACAAGGATGATAGGGACACCCGGACATCGTTCGTTCGCTTCTTCAATCCACTACAAGAACCAGTCAGCGCAGTCCAACAGTAACAGAATGGTCAGACAACCTTATGTTTGACGTTCTCCAGCGAATCGGGCGTGTCCACGGAGAACCCAATAAGGATCACATGCGCCTTGGAATAAGCGAGCGGACGCAATCGTTCGTAATCTTCCTGACCAGCAGTATCCCATAGTGCCAATTGAACCGAACGGCCATCCACTCTGCAATCCGTCACGTAATTCTCAAACACCGTCGGAACCTGGTTGACACGCGACAGTCAGAGGCATGCTAAGTAGTCAGCGAAGGAGGTGATAGGTACGAACATAGTGCTACAGATCAGAAACCGGTTAGCCAATGAAACTCCATCGATCAGCGCATTGGAGAAGAGGGTTGACTTACGGTTGGAAAATAGCCCAGGGTGAAGACGCTGAGCAGACTGGTCTTTCCGCAGGCACCATCCCCGATGATCACCAACTTCCTACATGCAGGTCAGCTCAATGCCCCATTCGTTCATGGCATGGATGATGCATTGGGGCTGGCTGCACCCCCGCACCCCCTCTATACGAGCAATCCGGTCGAGTGACAGCGGGTGGGCTGATAACGGGAACCAGAAATCGGCAGTAGATAACATGATGGCCTCAGGTGCACACCGGAACCCAGGAACGACAACAGGGCGGGAACATACCTTCGCATCACATTATCAGTCTGTTGTTGAGCCATTTTTTCACGAACCGGCTGGGGATCACGGATCCCTGAATTGATGAAGCGAGAATGCACGAATGGGTCGAGGCAATGCGAGGGCGCTGACGAGCCCTGGCGGAACCCGGAACGGAATAAGAATCAGGCAGCAGCAGGCAAGGCTGGCCAGAACTGCGGTCGGGACAATGGTCAAGGATAAGGTAAGAGGAATTCGGTGGGAAGTTTTTTTGTGGAAATGCGATTTGTGGGAAGGAGGGGAGAAAATTGGAAAATAGTTGATGAAGCCCCTCCCCCTAAAAATTAAAGAATACAAGAATGAGGAGGAAGCCAGGGAAAATGGGGAGGGGGTGGATAGCTTTTGCCGGGGGAATGAATGGATGGATGATAATCTGGGAGAAGTGGATTTGGGGGGGCCCAGCAAAAGACTTGTCTCGTTCCTTCGGGAAGGCGGTCGAGCGTTGAGGCTGACGCTGATCCGGAAGGGAAAGAAACGAAGAAAGAAAGATTTGGGGGGGGGAAAAAAATAAACGGATAAAATACGCACCTTCAAATACGAATAAATACTCAACCGTGGTTAAGTCGACGGGAAGGAAGTAACTTGAGTAGTAACTTAGCTTCACTATAACAGCACTTGATATAGAGGAGATGACGAGGCAGGGAGGAAGGAAGCTGGTAATGATTATGATGATGATTATGATGATGATTATGATAATGATGATAATATGAAGGAGTATTAGAAATTAGAATAGATGCATCCTTGTACCCTCACAATCCAGGCATCTCACTCCATATATATACATGAATCAGTACGGCCTCCCACCATGCTGACCGAATGGGCACAAATAGCATCAAAATGGACGCCCAGCATCACAGCTAAACCAACCAATCCCACTGGCAGCTAAACGACTTCCCCCATAGTAATCAAAGAGAAGGAGGGATCGACCCAGTGATGGCCCAGCTGAAGAATCGTCACCGCACGGCCGCTTGTTACTAAGGTTAGAGATTTGTCTCAGACGTTGCAGGCTAGACGGTGGTTATTTCGCGATAGTCGCTGTTACTATTATGAGGGTGGAGAGAGAGAGAAAGAGCGCGTTGGTCCAGAAAAGAGAGGGGGATCACGCCGGGACCAAGGGGCCTGGCACTGCTGCTTTACCATTGGACCATTGATCCATTTCATGGCAGTTAGTATATTTATAGCCCCCCGGATGCTCTGGCAGGGAGGGGATGCCGATGAATGGGCAAGTCCGGTTTCCCGTTTTCAATTTTTCTTTTCCTTTTTCTGTTTCTATTTTCCCCAGTCATCCTCGTGGTGGAGGAGATGGTGGGATGTTTCTTTTTTTGTTTATTTTTTTTTTCTCCCTCTCTTGCCCTGACCCAGTCAAACCCGTTGTTGATCAAACTTACACACACAAAAATGCACTCCATTTAGGATCCACTGGATAATCGCTAACTACTGACTAGATACTACTGCTAAACTCTCAACAGTTTTTGACAGTTTCTCACTCACCTTCCTTCTTGAATCAGTTCCTCGTATTCCGTCTACCTTTAGAGCTGGGAATGCATGAGTAGTAGATTCGGAACTAGTTACGGCGCCCTAAATCCTGGCACCAGTAATCACCCCGATCCCCTTTACACACAGTACAGCCACTTCAGGGGGTTGAGCTCCATCATACTATGGCTGAGCACTGAACAGGGCTATCCTCGTCTCCAGTCAATGCATGACATAACATCTCACTACATTCATCCCTGGCCAGCTTGTGTTTACGCTGTTTGTCTACACCCCCTAGGACATGGATAATACGACACACTATACCCCGACACCGTGCGTATATTCTAGGCTTGAAATAGACCACTCATAGAGCTTCCCGGTGAATGAAGTTCCCAACACGATAAATGCTTCCGAGACATCGCTATTAGCGCCGCATTAAGGTACAAAATTGAGTAGAGAGTCCGAACCCCTCCGAAAATATTCACAATAAGAAAGGTAAAAAAGAAGAAGAAAAAAAAAAAAGAGATGCCAGTCCGAATCAATCAGATCTTCACCTCATCAATATCATAAACCAAATGCTTCTGACCAATTCCCCAAGCTTCCAACCCTAATCGGTTATATAGTCCATAAGCAGCCCACGCCATATTCTCCTTCACCCACAACCCCCACGGACTGACATCTTTTCGCTTCTTTCCGTTCTTGGCAGCCAGATTGTATATCTCCGTGATGCGCGGTCTGCGGATCGCCTCGTATTTGGCAAATGCATCTTCCAAGTCCCGCTGATCGTCTTTCAGTAACCGCGATAGCAGAAACACATCCTCCAATGCCATGGACACTCCTTGACCCGCATGAGGCTGCATCGCATGCGCTGCATCCCCGAGCAGCACCGTTCGAGATGTATGGTACTTCCCGCCCAGCGGGAGCCGGAAGATGGGATAAAACCCAACGACGTCCGTTCGATTCACCATCTCCGTCAATGCTTCCGGCCATTTACCCTTGCCTTCGCCGACGATCTTCAGAATGGTGTCCTTGTACTCCGCAACCTCCTTTTGACGTCGCTCCTCCCACCCGTCTCGCGCATTGCCAGATTCCGAGTGAGGGATAGGAGTTTCCCGCGAGAAGAACCAGAAGAGCTTATCGCCGGACGGAGAGCACGGCATCATCGCCAGAATACCCGTGCGGGAGAGAAAAGCGTTGGCATGCGTACTCAGCTCCTCCGGAAGGCCTGTGCAGTCAATGACGGACTGCGTTCCCGCGATACCGGAGTATTCGGGCACAATGGACGGATCGACATGCAGTCGACGGACACTAGAGTGAAGACCATCGCATCCGAGCAGGATATCGGCTGTATCAGTTGAGCCGTCGGAAAAGGTCACGGTGACATCTGTTGGCGACTCGGTGACGGAGACAATGCGCTTGTTGTAGTGGACAGGTATTTGGTCTTTTGCAACGGCGTCAAGGAAAACACTCTGAAGGTCTTTGCGACGAATACGCAAGTATCCGAAGCCAGTTTTCTGGCTTGCCCAGCGAGAGATGTCGACTTTGGCAATGTCACCGTTTGGCAGAGAGTGCATCTCCATGTCGGCGACGGAGAATCCGCGGGCGACAACTTCATCATGCAGCCCTAGTCGATGAACCAGGCGCATTCCATTTGGAAATAGACCTATAGCACCACCCAGGGTGGTTGGCTCCGGGCGTAACTCGTATACGGTAATGGCGATATTGTTGTTACGGTGCAGTTGAAGGGCGGCAGCGAGGCCGGCGGGGCCTGCACCGATGATGATGGCCTGATTAGGCATGTTAGCTAGATCATATAGCTAAAGAGAGTAGACTCACCTTCTGTACAGCAGGCATATTGGTAATTTGCTTGGAAAAGCGCTTGGATGGAATGTGGATTGCTGATGAGGCCGGTCAGCCATCACTCGTCTTATACTTCAATCTCAAAATCAGTACCTGATAGTATCGGGTTTAGTCCCCGCGGAGACCGGATGAGGCCGTGGAGGGAGTTACCCAAATAGGTTTAGACTGGTACCTGATACCAAGATGTGATGATCGTTCCTGTGGCTCACCCATATCCATCATATGTACCTGACCCAAAGCAGTGGCGACGTCTTTCTTGTTTTAATCATCGACATGATCGAGATAGAATAAGTGGGCATGATTCGTGGGTGACAAATGAGTTGTTATTGTGAATGCGCGGCCTACTGAGTCTATCAGCTTATCTGAGAATATAACTTGGAAGTGATCGGCGAAGAGCAGCAACTGACATGTGATGGCGTTCTTGCTGGACCTATCCCATTAGGCCACCTTCCCTGCGATATTATGCGAAGTTATTCATGGGAACGGTATTCGTTTACTGGTGTTTATTTTATGTCTCATACAGGACGGCTAGAAACATTTTAGGTGGGCAAATGATGAAGTAAGAATACACAGACGTTTGTAGGTATATTCTGTCGGGTGGAGACATGACTTGAACATCCCAGGATAGGCTTATCAGCACATGAGTCCTCCGTATTAACGCTTATCAGATCTGTGGTCTCTCCCAGTGATCTAGCTAATGCGGCTTCCAGCCATACTTCTTCTTTTTCTGCATAATTTAATTCTGGCAACCTCTTTCTGTTGAATTATGGATTACTTGTGATAGTTAAACAGTACCAGCCTATTACATAACCTGCTTGGAATCTTGGCGCAGTTCTGAATGCCACGGGTTCCCATGTTAATTCCTACTCCCTTGGTACGGCTCAAGAAAATGTACAATGCCAGCCATGTCTCTATTTTCTGTGGGTCAACGTCTTAAAAGGTAGAGTTGGTATCTACAAAGTAACCCAGCAGGTTTCGGAATTCGTTTATTCTGCAGTGTAAGTGCTGGCCATGCACGGTATAAGCCGTCTAGAACACTTAGCCGTGACCGATAGGAATCAACACAAGAAACCCGTTGTCGTGAAGAGTGTTGAAGGCCATTGGCGCCTCCACAATGAGCGTGACGTTCTCAATCGTTTTTAAGGTCGCTGCCCGAACCTGCGCCCCCTCCTGGATGAGATCCAAGATCCAGTGGAGCCCCCGGCTATCATTCTGAAATATCTTGATGACGACGTGGCACGGGCATCTAGGAAGCAAAGACTTACCAGGCCAGAACTCAAGTATGTGGCGAAGAATGTACTGGAAGCCTTGCAAGTGTTGCATGATGATGGCTATGTTCACACAGGTTCGACAATAGCCTATGTCGCCACACATGGTGTTTGTCCTGACATTGCTTCCAGATATAAAACCGAGCAATATCCTCGTTAACTACGGTAACGGAAAGAGTCGATTTTCAGACGTTCAACTGGCCGACTGTGGGGGTGTTGTCCCTACTGATTCGGAGTACGCCAAAGATGGTGTGCATACCGGAACAAGCCTCTTTCGGGCCCCTGAGGTTCATCTTGAGATTCCATGGGGCACTGCTGCAGATATATGGAGTTTTGGGGTGACGGTTAGTTCACTTCAAACCCCTCGATATGTGATGGCAAAATTAATGCATCAGTAGCTAATCAATCAAATTTGGGGTTTCAATTTCCACATATTTGAGCCGGATGTACCAGAAGGCCACGAGTTGTACGATGTTAAGATCCTGGTGCTGCATCACCAGTGGTTTGGACCGTTCCCTATCTCTTACAAAGAGATTTGTGATCAGCAGACACAAGAAAGTATTGTGCGCATTATGTCTGTAATTCCTCCTGAAAAACTGAAACCGTTTCGGTTCCTGCGTGAAAGGGAGATCTGTGATGCAGACAAGGCATTTGTTCTTAGGATTATGAAGCTTGACCCGAGGGATCGGCCTACCGCGAAAGATCTTTTGCAGGATGAATGGTTTACCGAAAAGTCGGAGAGGACGGTAGGATGGTATTCCAAACAGGAGTAGGAGGAAATGCATCAGAAAGGCAGATAGCAGTAGATCCAGCGAGAAGTCTGTTTCCAATAGTAAGTAAGTCTGTGTGGAAGATAAACATTCTTTGGGGTATTATCAGAAACAAAATGGATCTGCAAGATAGGCTCCATGTGCTATTATCTTAAAGGAAGTACTGCACTGGCTACGTATCATATCTATCAGTAGCTGGCACGCTCCCCAGACTAGTAGTATCTAGTGACCAAGCTAGTGCCGATATGCCTGCCTCTCGGCCGTCAACTTCTCCCTTCTCATTTATTTTCCGCAGC
Source organism: Aspergillus costaricaensis CBS 115574 (assembly GCF_003184835.1). Lineage (NCBI taxonomy): Eukaryota > Fungi > Ascomycota > Eurotiomycetes > Eurotiales > Aspergillaceae > Aspergillus > Aspergillus costaricensis. The sequence continues at coordinate 1,017,967 of NW_020291806.1, forward strand.
AATTATCTTGTCAGCCATCGCTGGCAGAGTGTCTGCCATGACTTCCATCTCTCCAAATAATTCCACAATCGGCTCCTTTTCCCAGATGGTGCAGTACGCTCCTTTATACCTATATGCCATGTGTGAGCTTAGTCCTGTATCCACCGCGATAACGCATCTTTAGTGCATCTGTACTCACCCCGCACGGCGAGCCGCCGAAACGTCCCACATATGTCCAGCAGCAAACCAGGGTTGTTTGTGCTGGGAGAGCTGCTCGAGGAGCGGTTGGTACACCCGCAAGTCTGGCTTGCCTATTCCCTGCGAGTCACAGGATTTCAGATTCTCTGCGGGCCATTCAAGTCCAGCGTTGGCGAAATATCCCCCCACTCTCGCGGCGTCCCCCGCTGTGAGTGCCCAGACAGTGAACCCAGCGTCACGCAACTTAGTGACGCACTCGGCCGCTCCTGGGCGGAGTCCAAGTTTGGCATACCTACTCATGATAAACTCGAGATCGCTCTTTGTGGCAAAGCTTCGCGGGTCTTGGATGCCTGCCATCTTGAGCATTCGCCAGAAGAGCAATTCCAGACAAGTAGCGAATGTCTTATACTGGCCTGACAAGCTCAGATATGTGTACTCGCGCTCTGCGACCTCGATCCATGTGTACCCTAACAAGGAAGGCTTGATCCCCTCCGCACGGAGACGGTCGCCCAGTTGCGTGTCGATCGCTTCGAAGAGGACATCGTAGGAGACCAGCGTGCCGACAATGTCGAACACCACATTCTTACTGCCGGTCATGGTGCTGGTGCTGGTGCTGGTGCTGATCTATCGTAGGGATCAAATGAGAAGAGTTGAGAGTGACTGAGAGTTTAGCTCTCGTTCAACTTGCCTAAGCCATTGGTCTACCTTCTTATACACCTGACTCCAAACTAGGATACAGGGTTCATACAGAACAGATGATCAGCAACCCCACTTTTGCTTCTAGTAAACTCCAGCTTTTCCTCATACAGAAATGGGGAAAGACTCGGACTACTCCGTACTATTATCTACAACTGGCTGTTAACGCCGCGAGTCGCTATCAAAGCTCCAACCTAGCTTATCTCGGACACAATGTCTCCATTTCGCTGCCGCTTTCCAGATACGACGGCTATAATGGCCAATGACACTTATCATACCTTTTGTGACATTCACCAGAACTAACATATAAAATGCCGCTATAGGCCCTCTCTCCGATGGTCATGTAGTCAGTGGAGTAAGCTATCGTTACAATGCCGAAGATAGTGGACGTCAAAGACACCGTTGTCGACACCGACCTTGAAAAGACAGATGTTGCCAAGGGAGACAGTGAGCTCTTAGGAGCGAACGAGGATGTTGGTTACCACCGGTCGCTCGGTAGTCGTCAGATTATGATGATGACCTTCGGCGCTGGTGTGGGAACTGGCTTGTAGGACGAACCCTATATGCTGCTGGCTCACTTTAATTGACATTAACATCTAGATGGGTCGGTACAGGTACTGCACTGAAGTACGGTGAGGCTCCCCTGAGCGAAGCGGCAAAGTCTCTTGCGACTAATTGCAGCATGTAGCTGGCCCTGGTGGCATCGCCGTTGCATACACCATCACTGCGTAAGTCTATCAAGCTGCGCTCAACTGCGGGTTTGCTGACATGCCAACCTATCATTTTTAGATTCATAGTGTACTTACAGTATACCTCGATCGGTGAAATGACGACCTTTAAGCCGGTCCATGGAGGCTTTATCAGACAATGCATTGAATACGTGGAGCCCGCATTCGGATTCGCGGTCGGTATCAATTTCTGGTTCTCGGTAGGTAGCTCTGCCTATTTAAGACGATGCATTGGCGACTGATCGTTCCTGGCAGTGGGTGATTTGCATTCCTGCCGAAATAACTGCAGCCGTTTCTGTGCTTGAATTCTGGCCAGCAACAGAGGTTGTCCCACTTGCAGCGTATATCACTATCTTCCTGGTAGTCATTGCCGCAGCCAATTGTTTCGGTGTCCGGATCTACGGTCATGTTGAGTATATCATGTCTTTCGTCAAGGTTCTGGCAATATTTGTCATGATTTTCTTCATGTTCATCATGACTTCGGGCGGTATCTCGGCCACACATGGCCCGATCGAGTTTCGCTACTGGCGCAATCCCGGCGCATTCAACAACGGCATCAAAGGTATCTCTAAGGCGTTTGTCCAAGCGCTGTTCAGCTTCGGTGGCGGAGAGCATATCGCAGTCATTGCTGGAGAAGCCAAGGACCCCCGCCGGACCATCAAGAGAACTGTATACCCCGTGTTTTGGCGCATGTTCTCGTTCTTCGTGGTCAATATTTGGCTCGTGGGAATGTGTGTTCCTTACGATGATGAAAACCTCATCAATGGAAGTGGCACATTAGGAAGCCCGTTCGTCATTGCCATTGAGCGTGCAGGCGTGATGTGGCTAGCGCACATCATAAACGGCTTCATATTCTTGACAGTGATTAGCTGTGGCATCACCAGTGCCTATATCGCTAGTCGCAGTCTTGCAGCCTTGTCTGACATGGCCATTTTGCATCCTTTCTTCGGCCGCAAAGACACTGTCGGAAGGCCCTACGTCTCTCTAGCCCTCAGCCTCACTGTAGGAGGAGCTTTATGCTACCTCAATTGTAACGACACCGGAGCTACCGTCTATGGCTGGTTCTCATCTCTGGTTAGTATCTCACTTATTTGTGATCGTTGATATCTTATACTGACATCCCACAGGTATCTGTATCCGCCTTATTCCAATGGTCCGGAATCTTCATCTCCCACATCCGATTCCGACAAGGTCTTGCTGCACAGGGTATTGATAAAAAGACACTGCCTTTCCGAGACCGAATGGCTCCTTACGCCCAGTATCTTGGTCTCGTTGTGGTCCTCTTCATCGCAGGATGCGAATTTTACTTAGCGTGCTTCCCCTTCGGCGAGAAAGGGTCTGCAAAGAGTTGGTTTTCATCCTACATCGCGGCGCCTCTATTCTTCCTAGATTACTTCGGCTACAAGGTGAGTGATGATCATCGGAAAGTCTCACTGAATTACGTTGACCATTCCTTTAGATCTACTATCGCTCCAAGCTGGTACGGCCGTCAGATATGGACTTCTCGGCGGCAGCTGCTTTTGATGAAGAAGATCGGGCAAGGGCGGCTGTTGGTTATGAGGCGGATACCGGAACAATGAGCAAGATTGGGCAGTACATTAAGAATCTTATTTTTGGCTAGGCACGAATTGCAATATCAGCAAGCTCCGGTAGGATTTTGCGTTGAGGCTTGAAAACCTGGTCAATGGCCCAAGCAAACTCTGGACAGTACACATCAACTTTATTGTACTGGACATATTTACTGATTATGCACACTCATAACTCGGTAGTAAATATAGGATTACCAACAACATGATCTATCCCAGTGGGCCTGATGCTATTTATATTCAATGGGGCGGCGGGGGGACTGAGGCGTATTAGGACAAAGAAAACCCTGAAATCACCCATCATGAGTAGTAAACACATCGTGAAGATCAACTTTTACTTAACCGCTTTCATCTCCTCACTGACTGTATTACTATCTTCTGCGATCACACTTTAACGACCCTACTAGAAACCCATGTCGTGGTCTGGCCCTCTCACTAGCGTACGATAGTCGCATCTGGTTGCAGTTCAGCTTGCGGCGCAGCTCTCTTGCATAAACTAGGCAATTCTAGTGTCAAGAGCCGAAGATGAGCGCGACCGGCTCATACAAATGAAAATTATCTGCATTCCCCTCTCCAAAATCGGGATCCTACTCTCAGCTATATCACCTAACAGCCAGTTGGTGAATCCTCTCCGAACTGAAAGCTGAACCATTCGATTCATGCTCCCGACGTTGAACACCGAGCGCCTCTAATAGTGATATGCGTGCTTCATCTCAGTGCCTGCTAATCAGACTAACAAGATCGCCGTGGGTTTCTGATCGTCTTAGAAGCGTCTCGTCTCTTATTGTCTCTCTCAATTTTTATCTGCCTGACTCGCAATATGCGACCACTGACTGAATGGACGGAGTCCGATTCTCAACAACCCGACGCATGCTCTAGACACTCAAGATGTGCCTATGGGCTATCATTCAAATCAACCGCCTTCTGACGATTCTCTCGACTATTGCTTACTCGATAGAATAGTTTACCAGAGGTTTGATGGTGCTCCTCGGTTTGGTATAGCAGGTCTAATGCTTTTCTTCTCAACAGTGTCTCTACCTCTCAGACATCGGCTGTGAGTCCACTTATTGACGACGAGTCTGCGATGCATAACATATAGAATTGGAGGAGATACGCCCGCGATTGCAGATGCTTCGTTGGCACCTGCTCATTGTGGCTGGACCCTTCATATAGTGTTGGTCTACATCTGCTCAAAAAGCTCAGCAATAAGCTCTGGCTGCCACCCATATCAAGAGCAAAGATGGCTTTTGGCAGCCGTTAGCAGTGAAATGCTTAATACTAGGACCATCCTTTAGCCATGACCTTTTGGGTCGGGCGTTTTCTCCGGACGCCGTCGATTAATTCGGGGCGCGCGAGGATGCGCCATTAACCGTTCTGCGAATCAAAGCATCGAGCGAAACGGGCCCGGACTGCGCATTTATCATCCGTACCCAATGATGGTCTCACCGGATGGCCTCTACGGATCTATGGGGGCCATTTATCTCTGGCCTCGCTTCCTTCGGCATCTACTGTAACCGTCACCGCTTATTTCCAAGCGCGGTTCATAAAACCGACGGACACAAAACATCAAAATTGAGACTTCGCCTGACGCTTCAGGAAGGGAGTGGCCGGTCAATGAAGTCATTAGTCTCCCAGGATTTCCTCTATCGGCTCTTGGAAGAATCCTGCAATTGGGGTTCGATCAATGATGTTCCCGCAAATTCTAACCTCCACCCTTCAACCATGGTGAGCCGGCCCGTCAAGACGTCAATCGCAAATTCCATCTTGGCCGGCCGCCGGAACATGCCAACTGCCACCGGAGCGGAATTGATCTGGAAACGACAATCGCAGATGCAATTGTGGAGCAGCCTTCAATTCCACGGGCGCGCACACTTGGGCCAGGCTGATCGGCATTCCCTAGTGCTTCTATCATTCCGCTAACCAAATAGTCGAGACAACTGCGGAGCACCTCATGGCCATCCAGGCGCCACATGGTGCAGTGCAGAAGATGAAAGGGGTGTTTGCGCCTTTGTACGTCCGTGTCATACGATAAGCTGGTCCTAGGTTAAACCTGGCCACCATCAAAGAGCGCACAATTGGGGGGTGCCAAACGAAAAGAGCGTATGAACTACTAGACTCGTTGGTACAAGTGCCAGCGGCCCGCCAGTCGTCGTGGCGCGGGACAGCGGCCATTTCCGAGCAAAGAGCCCACTCTCAGTGTGCTTGCTAGTCAGTTAGTAGTTACAATTGACTGAACTTTCCTCCGGTCCGTTCAGCCGATTACACTTACAGTACGGCAGTCTTCCTCTTAGTTTCCTCCTTCTTCACGGAGGTTCCTGGTGCGGCCCACGGGCTCAATTATGCATGTTGCAGGCACGGGTCGCCCAACTATCATTGATCGAAAGACCAATTTAGCGCAGACCTAGACACGCAGGTCGATGGATTCCCACGAGGGGTGAAAACGTGCTTAGTCGCATCCAGTCTGTGGCATTTGCTTGGGCTAAGGTCCTTTGCACTTGGTTTACTGACTGACTGCCTACCCACCACAAGAGTTTGAATTAGCCCGCCACGGCCAATTTCCCCCGGGCAGTCATATCACAAGCGACAACAACCTCATTTTCAGACACGGCCTTGGGGATCGGCAGGTCTTCTCAGATCCCATCTACTAGAGAACTAGGCGGTCTTTACCATATTTTAAGATGGCTGCTTGTAACGGCACGGAGTCGTGGGTTCGGGGCGGGGAAAAGTTTAGAGGACATCGACTGCTTCCTGACATTCTCGATTACTACGCCCATGACGAGCCCGATCGCGTATTCGCTGCTATCCCCAAGACGAAGAGCGTCATGGATGGTTACAAAGACATAAGCGTGAAAAAGATGGCGACGGCAGTAGACCATATGGCTTGGTGGCTTGAACGCGCTTTTGAGGGAGTGCCCAAAAAGACAACACTGGCCTACATTGGCCCTCCTGACCTCCGCTACCCCATTTTGCTGCTGGCGCTCATGAAGTGCGGGTGGAATGTATGTGTCTATTCTCTCTGGAAATAGTATCCGATACTGACTCATGAGACAGGCAATGTTCGTCTCTCCTCAAAACACCCCCATCCAGAATTTGGGCCTTTTGCAGGAAGCAAACGTCTATGGCCTTCTCTATGCGGACGTCATGTGCTCGGCAGCAGAAAGTCTTCAGCAATTCGACCCCTTCATGCAATCTTTGCCGGTGCCAACACTGGCCGAGCTTTTCAAGTCCAAGTCCCCTCCATTCCACTGGAATGCTTCTTTTGAAGAATTCCAGAACAAGCGCTGTCTGATTCTGCACACTTCCGGCACAACAGGCCAGCCAAAACTGGTCCAATACACCCACGGCACTCTCGCCTGCGCTGATAATGATACATTCATGTCTGTCCCAGAGGGACGTCGTGCGCAGAATGCAGATCAATTCAATTTCTCTCCACCAGGACGCTATTACTCCCCTTTTCCGCCTCACCACGTAAGTAACTCTACGCGGCCTTCGTATTCTTGAGCTCATGGATAAACAGCTCGCTGGCCTCCATGCATTCACCCTTTTGCCTCTCATCTCACGTACGGCTGCTTTCGTCATGGGTCCTCTTACTGTCCCACCAAGCGGGGCCCTGCTGAGCTCCATCATGAAACAACAGCCGCAGATACGAGCCATCTATGTTCCCCCATTTCTGGTAGAGCAGTGGATGCTTGAGCCAGATGCTTATGACCAGGCACGACAGCTTGATTTCATCCTTTGTGGTGGAGCGGCGTTGGCACCTAGTGTTGGGAATAAGCTCAGTGAGGTAACAAATATACGCCAGATGTATGGCTCTATTGAGACATGTCACATCCAGGCGCTCAATCCCCAGCCAGGAGAGTGGCAATATATCGAGTTCAACAATCTGCCGGAAATTGAGATGGAGGCTGTGGGTGATGACGTCTATGAGCTGGTTCTGCACCCAGCCGAGAGCTCACGGCCATATCTATCCCTTGCTCATAATTATCCCAAGGTACACACGTGGCGCACTAAAGATCTATTTAAGCCTCATCCCACCAAAGCTGGTTTGTGGCATTTTCATTCGCGCACCGAAGATATAATCGTGCTGGAAAATGAGCTCAAAGTGTGGCCTATTCCCATGGAGACTATCCTGAGAGGAGATCCTCATGTTACAGGGGCTTTGATTGTGGGGAATGGTCGTCCCGAACCAGTGCTTCTCATTGAAGCCAGGCAAAGCTCCTATCAAGAAATGAGTAGAGACGAGCTACTGGACGCCATTTGGCCATCTGTCGTCGAAGCCAATTCCGTTGCCTCCGAGCACGCAAAAATCCAGCGATCCCGGATTGTTTTGTGTCCACCGCAGCTCGGGTTTTTCCGGACACCTAAAGGGACGGTCATGAGGAAGCCAACCGAGTCCCTGTATGCCGAACTGATCTCTGCGACATTCACGGAAGAGGATGACAGTAGCAGCGGTGATGAGTATGACTTTTCCGGCGACCGAACAGAACTCGGCATGCGCGAGGCAGAGCTCCTGACTGCGACCTGACACACCAATTTCTATTCAACGTTTGCGGGCAGAAATGGCGCTATGATATTTCCACGGTTTCCAGACGTTTCGCATCGATTCTTGGGCCATACAACGCACAGATGATTAACATGGATGACATCTGGCCTGCCAGTCTCCGGAATACTTTGAGGCGAAAGGTCCACCAACAGCTTCTGGACCGAGACAGGGGCACCACTACCAGTATCAGGGGACAGGAAAGATGCTGGCTATGACCCCGTAGGCCGTCAAATGCCGTGCCGTGTCTCGGTTCGGTGACAGTCGTGAGCGCCCTCATATGGTCGGAGATCTATTTTGGGTTAGTCGATTGCCCTGATCATGTTGATGTGGTGTATATGACATGCTCTGGAGCCTCTCGATCTTCCATTTGACCTCCAACCGTATGCAAACTTGTGCTCTTTACGAGTGCTATTGCGGGTATTTTGCGGGAGTAGCCAGCAGGCATTGCGGAGGAACAGTGCGGATCAGCATTGGATTACGAGATAGGTCAGCCAGGAGGATCGCAGGACTCACCATCTTCAACTTTTATAGACACATCATCTTTTTTACTTTAGGTTATATTCTGATCGCTACTCTGTAGCCGAACGACCAATTCGAACAGACTTTTGCAATAGACCCAGATAGTTCTGCCTATTGAGTGTTTCACGTAAAGTGATTCGTATGTCTCATAGCATTTATGAATAGTACTAGTTACGAATGTTTGGGTTCGGCATTCTAAACCTACAGTGAGTGGCTATAGCACCTATCACACTTTTGAATCTCACACGGTTAGTTCCCCTCACATTCAGACTCCCTAGCGATACACTGCATCCCTTACTATCTCAAGAATGAATAAACACTGCCCTTCATAAGGATTTAATGACACATAAGAGGACCCTTGCAATCAGCAATAACAATGCCCACAATTGTGTGATTCCAATCTTATGCCAAGCTAACCAACAGTACTAGAGACACCGGCGGTCAGTGGGGAGATTGATTACTCCGCACTGAGACATCCATGCTAACTATGCTAAAACTAAACGAACACCTGTTAATTATCCAATCTACGTAGTCACCTGCCCATATGGGCATGTCACTTTCAAGAAAAACAAGCCTGTTCAATCGATCAACATATTTTACCCCAACTCAGAAATATCTGTGTAATCCACTCCGGACGGGATGGGCTGACAGCATCAGATCATGTCAGGTAGGATGGAATGCGCGCGCGCGCCGATCATGAGATTAAAAACCCCCCTCTTTTTGGGGGGTTGGCTTTTTGGTGACCCCGCAGGAGAGTTAGGAAGAAGGAAGATGAGGGAACGCTATAATAGTCCAAAACCCCGGTCATATTAAAGGTTAAGTTTCCGACGGTAGTCCGAGGTAGGTATCGTTAGTAGTACGTAGTGGGAGGTTGGAGAACGCTACGAATTACCTGTCGGGTTTAAAGCTTAGTTTAGATATAATACATGTTCGTTTTTGGCTGTTTGGCTGTTTGGCTGTTTGACTGGTTGGGTGGCTGGCAAAAGGGCGCTTAAAGCTAGGCCAGGTGATCTTGAAGTTGGGCGCTTGATTGCATAGATCTCTATGGTGGGTAGATTGACAAGTGTGAACTTTATTATAGAGGGGGATGAAAGCCCGGATTATTTGCTTGGTGGTAATTATCCAAAAAGATGTGATATATGTGATATATAGAATATATGTAGAATATACTACACAGTTGATCCCTATATGTAGGCAGAATAGGATAGATTCAGCCTGAGAACTGAGGCGAGCAACCTCGCTTGCGGCGGCTAATCCAGTTGCGGCGGCTAATCCAGTTGCGGCCAGCGGCACGGCAACCATCCAGAGCCCAACGCCCGGCGTCAAGGTCCACCATCCAAACCCCATCATCTTCGCTGTGTCTGCGCCTGTGTCGCCGAATCCCCTCCTCCCATCTCCGGTTTACTGCATTCACTCGCTGTCATCCGTCTCGCCATTTCATATCCTCTTTCTCCTCCCCGCTTGTTCCCTATCTTCCCCGATTGTTGGGGGATTGAACGCTATCCTCCCCCCTCTCTCTCCCCTCTTGTCGTGCGGTTCCCGGGTCCTTTCCACCCCTCTCCGCCCTCGTTCCCCGTTTGTCGACCCTTGGGATTCACCCCAATTCACCTGGGCGCCTGCTTTCCACCCGCGGCCTCTATTTTCGCCTGCCTCGCGTGATTCACCAGACATCCTGGATTTGGGCCTCCCCTTGTCCCTTCCTCCATCCCCAATAATCTCCTCAGCCTTCGTCCCGACCGCTGTCCGGTGAGCTTTGAGTCTACACCCTCGCTACTATCTCTTACCTGGCTATCTCCGCCGTACCCTCCTGCTGACTTTTTCCCGCCGGAACGCTTCCCTAGCATGGTGCTTAGGTCGGAACATTCTAGGAGACTGAGAAGCCCGCCCTCTTCGTCCTCCCTACCCATCGCTATCATAGCCTCCTAAGTCCTCACTTCTCCATGGCTCCGCCGCAAACGCCGCGGCCGAATCCCGGTTCCACAATGTCCGATCCTGCGTCGACATCCATCCCTGCACACGCCACGAACGGCGAGGCCCATGCGCCCAACGACCACCACCACGACCACCTTCCCTTATCAGACTCCAAACCCGTGTCGGTTAACCGCAAGAAGCAAAAACGCAGACAAAAACAGGCCGCCCGCTTGGCTGCGGAGCGTCAGTTCGGAAACGGCCACATCTCCGCGGACATGTCTGAGCAGAACGGTCTGAGCCCTACCGCGCCAGCGTCTCATGTATCCGACGAGCACGACCTCGATGAACGCGCCAACGGCGAAACGTACTATGAGGAAATTCACGACGCGACACATGATCTGGACGACCACCCGCCGAGTCTGTCAAACGGGCAACCGGGCCAACAAAATGCCACGGTTCGGAAATCCAAGAAGAAGAAAGGAAAGAAGAATCGGGCCGGCTCGCAGACCATGGGCGATGACAGTTCAACACCACTGTCCACTCCTTCTGTCTCCATGTCACAGCATCTGCCCCCGCCATTACCGCCGCATCTGCCTCATACGCTTCTGAAGACGGGTAAGGACCGTAGCATTTGGAACACCTCCACGCAAGAAGAGCGAGAGAACATCAAGACGTTCTGGCTTGAGCTTGGGGAGGAGGAGCGACGCCAGCTCGTCAAGGTTGAAAAGGATGCGGTCTTGAAAAAGATGAAGGAGCAGCAGAAACACTCGTGCAGTTGTACTGTATGTGGGAGGAAAAGGACAGCCATCGAGGAGGAATTGGAAGTACTATACGACGCTTACTATGAGGAGTTGGAACAGTACGCCAACAACAACCAAGGCTCGTTCGAGAAGGGCCCGCCCATGGTCCCGCCTCCGCGTTTATACCACCCGCCTCTACGATCACCCGGTCAACATACACGGACGCAAGGCCAATTTCATCCCTCTCGAGGCCGAATTCATGAGTTGCCGGAAGACGACGAGGATCTGGAGGAGGACTACGATGAAGATGATGAGGATGACGAGCCGTACAGCGACGACGATTACGAAGACGAAGAGACCCGTGCAGCCCGCGCGGATTTCTTCGCCTTTGGGAATAGTCTAACTGTCAAAGGTAGGCGACAACCGAGGCTTTTTCACAATTCTCGGAAGCTAGATACTAATCGCTTTGCATCACTTGCAGATGGCATCCTTACAGTCGCGGACGATCTGTTAAAGAACGACGGGAAACATTTCATCGACATGATGGAGCAATTAGCTGAGCGCCGAATGCAACGTGAAGAGGATACCCAGTACGGCATAGCAGCAGCACACCAATCCCTCCATGGCGGCCACAACCACGGTCCTCTAGATGACGACGATTATGACGAGGAAGAGGACGAGGACTACGATAGTCAGGAAGATGAAGATTATGAGGAGGATGAAATGGTCAGCTCCGGGAACTGGCCGGGTGGTGATGCAGTGCAAGCTGACTCGTTTCTGCAGGACGCCATGACGGAAGAGCAACGCATGGAGGAAGGCCGACGGATGTTTCAAATATTTGCGGCCCGAATGTTCGAACAACGCGTCTTGACAGCCTATCGAGAAAAGGTCGCAGAACAACGTCAGCAGAAACTGATCGAGGAACTGATGGAGGAGCAAACGCGGAACGAGCAACGAAACGCCAAGAAAGCGCGGGAGGCTCAGAAGAGGAAGGATAAGAAGAAGCTCCAAAAGCAGGCCAAGGAGGAAGAGAAGGCGCGAAGGGAGGCGGAAAAGGCGGCCGAGGAAGCTGCGGCCAAGGCTGAACAGGAGAAGAAGCTGGAAGAGCAAAGGAGGAAGCGCGAGGAACAAAAGAAGAAGCGAGAAGCAGAACGCAAAGCCCAAGAAGCGGAGCGTCTCCGTAAGGAGGCGGAGAGGCAAAAGCGGTTGCGCGAAGAAAGAGAGCGACAGGCTGAGATTGAGAGAAAGCAACGAGAGCAAAAGGAGCTGGAGAAGAAGCGACGAGAAGAAGCACGGCAAAACGACCTGCGGGAGAAGAAGACGAAGGATGAGCGAGAACGTCAAGTCAAGGATGCGCAGACACGTCGGGAGGCCGCCCCCAAGACCGAGTACGAAGGTCAGGAGAAACGCGATCCCCAAGCGAAACGAGTGTCGCATACAGGACCGGTTCCGATCCCAGCCAGCTTGCAACACGCCCAGGCGCTCCCTGCATACTTGCAGTCGCCGCATTACCAAATCGCCACTCCGATTGTCCCCAAAGCTCCGACACCTGCCAGGCCGCGGCAACCGTCTCAGCAGGGCTCCCATACATCGTCTCCGCGGTCCCAGCCTGCAAGCACCGAGCCATCACAAGTATCCATTTCCCCACGATCGATGGCGCCGTCGCAGTCGTCAGGAGCGTCCAGCGTTACGTCCAAGCAGGGTCATGGACAACCGCCGTTGCTTCACCACCCCCAGCCCTCGACTCCCCTGTCTCCCCTTGGTGCGTTGAACCGCTCTCATCCACCCGGATTCTCGCCATCGAACCCGCCTGGCTTGGGCCTGGTCTCCCGTCCGCCGATTGGTCATGAGTTGCCTTCATACCCGCCGCATTCGGGCCCGCTGATGAACCAACTGCGAGGGTTTCCTGCGCCAAATGGACTGCCCGTGCTTCCAAGCATGAACGGAACTCGTCCTATGCCTCCGGGACGTGGCTTTCCGCTCGATCCAGGACATGGTCTAGCATTCCATCAGCAGCCCATAACCAATGCGTTCGCTGCGCAGCCGAGCGGGCTGTCTCATGCTCATTCCAGACAGCCGTCCAGCTCGTTTGAGCGGTCGCCTCTAGATGCGCATGCCTTCCCGATCTCCCGGCCTAGCCCTATCAAGCGCCCGTCAAGCACCCAACAAGACCAAAACAACCGGTCAGCGCAGCGCGATGTGGATGATTTAAGTGCGCATCTGGGCAGCAGTGCTCTTCTCGATGACAGTGATGTTCCGTTTACTTCGAATCTCTCCCAGTCGCTTCCTGGCGCGACTGCTCCTGGCACCTTCCCTGGACCGACCCGAGCCAGTTTTGCAGGAACCTCCCTCTTCGCAGATCCCCTAGGTAAGTGCCGTTGACAAGTAGTCATGGCTGTCGCATAAGCTGACAACTTCATAGCAGCCAAGCATAGCGGTTTCCCGATTGGGCCGAGTGTAGGAAACACGTGGAGTACACAGATTCCCTTCGGCACGTCTCCTTTCCCCAGCGCTCCAACATGGGGAACAGGACCTGGTCAGTTTCACCTCGACGTCAGTCCTTTCTGTGCCATCAACTGACGACCTTTATAGGAAGTGGCTGGTCCAACAACGTATTTGCTCCCGGCGGTCACCACCGTGCGCATGCCTCTCGGCCCGTGACGATACGACTGCTGGTCATCCAAGCCTGCAAGCAACTCAACATGATGAGCCCTTCCAAGGGAGCCAGTGGGTACCATGATGTGAACGTTGTCCTTCGTCAGGTAAATCAGCTACGGCCGGCCAATGAGCCTCCAATCTCGTTGAAGGAAATGCTGGATATCTGCGACACAGAAGGCAACACGCAGAACGGAGGCGGATCGTTCTCGATCAGGAGCGACGAAACGGGCGAATGTGTCAAGTTTGAACCGGACACCAACAGTGCGTCCTCAGGTCACAGAGGCAGCATTGTCCCCGGGGAAATTGGCAGTCCGGTTCCCAGTAGCAGTCTTCCAGCGTTCGGCGGGATCGGCTCATCGACACCATCCGTGCTCCGACAGTTTTCTTCTCCTACGGGGTTCTAGGCTTCCAGTTGCAATGGCACGAGATTCATTGATGACATCCTCACTTTCTTCCCTTTTCCGTCATCTATTCCTTCTCCATCGATCCCTCCTACTCTACCGAATGAAAGCGTCCATCATGTCATCAAACCCTCTTCCAACCTCATTCCTATCTTCCTCCACCCTACCACATCACTGATGAGCTTCCTGGTGTTCCAAGTTCCCCTTTTCCATCTTCTCTTCCTACGCACATTGAACAGACATCAATCATGTCATGTACGTTACGTTGTTCTCTTCATTTTTGCCTTGCTTGTTTTCTTGCTCCGCTTCCCCACCGAAATCCAGGTGGGTGTTCTGAAAGTGAAACCCCCACCATTTTCTTGTTTGCTTTTCCCTTTTTTCTTCCTTATGTAGCGATTCCCAAGGAGCATTATTCCAAAAGGCTCCCAAATACCTCATGTTCGTTTGAAACTCCGTGTTAAAACAATTGCATGATGCGAATCGGATCTTTATCAGGTGGTCAATTAATTGACTGATCCTGGTCGTTCCGTACTTAAACTTCTTCTACCTCTTCTTCTTCCTTCTAGTTCTTGTCATTTGCTATATTGGTGAGGTCATTGTAGATATGTATAGAGAAGACTAAGTAAGGTCAAGTGAGTATTTAGTAGGTAGATAGACGGTACATACTATTTATTGTATGTGGATGAATTGTCATACTGGTGGTGACTACCCTCTTAAGAACCAATGTACGGATAAGGCGGAGGACGAGAAACAGCACAGGGGTGTGTAGTTGACATTAGTTACATCGACCGATGATTATAGTTCAGACGGTACATCTGGAGCCTAGGACGAAAGTAACATTTCAATCAATATGAATACTATGTCTGTTTTGTATACGAGTGGCCTATTAGTGGTTAAGCAATCAACTAGTACCTCCTAGTCCTCTTAGTACTAAGCACCACCTCCTGGGTGTTCTTCAATTTCTTCCCGAGTTAAGTATAATCTATCATAGGATAGAAGCGCGCGGGATACTACTTGAGATAACAGGAGACGTAAATTAAAATAAGCAGAATATGATATAAGTAGAATGGAATCAAGAGCTTTCTATCGGAGATCAAATTTTCCTCCCTAGTAACTATAAGGTGAAAGAAAAAAAAGGGTATGATAATGATGTGAAGATGATGATACACTGATTGATATATTCGACTCAAATTGAGGGCGGACATAAGATAGGGTAGGGTAGGGTGATAATTGGTTCATGAAGCAGAGGAAATAGAAGTGGGTGGGTAGAAAGAGAACGGAAAGGGAATCTTACACGCACGAGGCTGGAAGAGAAAAAAAAAAAAAAAAAACAGGGCAAACGGATGTCTGGGGACACATGGGCTGTAGTGGTAGTGGTAGGTAACATCGCTCATTCATACGGGAGGAGGGTCATGCAATTTCACTGTCTGGGATCGGTGACTACGCCTTCGAAATCTCGGGATCGGATGTAATCCAGTGTACGTTGGAAGTGTCGCTTCGGGCCCTCCAGGCTGGGGTTGGGCTCGTTTTCGTCCGTCTGCAGGTTGGAGTGGATGAGTTCGATAAGGCCGTTGAGGTATTTGATCGTGACGGTTTCGTTCTGTTGGTCGAAGTAGTAGACGTAGCGGTTGAGGATCTCGACGAAGAGTTCCACGGACACGGCGGTGTCCATGCAGGCGTCTGCGACGCGGAGGGCCCGTTGGAGGCACTCGAGGACGCGCTTGCCGTCGCGGTAGAGCTAATTGATGTTAGAAGTTGACTCTGGGAGGTCACTAGATGAAGGTGGACTTACGTTCTTGGGGTCTTCTTCGCCTCGTTGGGGGTTCTCGACAACCCACCACAGGTGACTGGCTAGGTATACAGCGCGACATTGGTCGGGCTTCTTCAGCAGCTTGCTTCCATGCAGAGCGGCCTTGGTAATGAGGGTATCATAGTTCTCCTTGGAGAACCCGCGGGTGCCGTGGAGAGCTCCCGCAATGACGCAGACGGCTTGGAACTGAGCACGTGAGTCACTGATGGAGTCCTCGTAGATGGTGAAGGCTTGTGCAAAGAATTCGTAACTGAACTCTTCGAAGCCCGTCTGGTCCGCCACTTCTCCGCACATCACAAACAGACGCAGGGACAGATCAGCACAACCAGGGTTCACACGCTGGTAGAGATTGTTGACACACTGGTGCATGAACCGATAAAGGGCTGAAGACTGCGACTGCCAGTTGTCGTCGTAGTGCTCGCGGGCCTTGAGTTTGCGTGCCAGACGGATCGAACTCGTGACCAGGGCCGGTGTTGTGTATCGGATACGCTCGTTACCGTCGAGGTAGGCCTTGCGGGTTGCTTGGAGTAACTTAGAAGGGGGTTAGTGGTGGTCATATCGTGTTGAGAAGAGGTATTACCTTCAACTGGGTATCATTGTCTTTGGCCTGGATCAGATGAACCAGACGTGCAAGCCACCCTTGTTCCTCGATGGTCTCATCAGTCTCACCTCGCCGCTGAGACTGAATGCCAGGATAGCCCATAGACTGCTGAGTGCCTTCCTTGATCAAAACCCTTAGGGCTTGCAGCACGCGGTCGAGGTTTTCCGTAGTCGTGATGAAAGTTCGGTTCTTGAGAAGACTGCGAGCGATTTCGCCTGCGACAGCTCGCCGGGTCGTGTAGGATTGCGAAGTCAGAAGTGGGATGTAGTGGGGCAAGGCAAGAGCCGTGAATATGGAGGCGTAGGAACGGAGAGGTGCGGTAAGGAGGTGCAAAAGATTCTGCTGTGTCGGGGCAGAGTGCAGGTCGGCGTGGTCGGCATACGTCGCAGTCTCTTTAGTCGCAAAGTCGAGCATTTGGTCCACAAATTCTAGGCGATCCGGGTAGGTGTTAAGAGCCAGGTTGACAAGCGAAACCAGAAGCGCCATTGTGTCTTGAATAGGGAGACCGCGGCTCTTGATCAGGTTAACCACTTGTTCATAGAAGATGTCATACAGCTTGACATCGGCTGGAATTCCAGCCTTGTCGTCGCCATTGGCCGTGGGCTCGCCTTCTGTCGTAGCTTCAGCCTGTTCAGCGTTATCCGTTGCGGCTTGCTCCACGCCGTTCTCCTGGTTTGCTTCTTCCGGCGCCTCCTTCTTGGTCTCCTCAGATACCTTGAGGTTCCCAAGGAGCTTGGTGACAGCCTCCTCTTCCTTCTTGATTCTTGCATCGGGCTCGGCGGACGACTCGGTCTCACGAGCTGCATAAGCTGACAAGCGGTCCATCAATCCAATGACAATCTTCTTCAGGTCCACGTGGGGGTTGAGTCGACTGATTGCGGATAGCAGGAGATCAAGGGTGTGCAAGTGAAACTCGTCAGGGAACACCTTGGTGATTACTGCACCCTCAGTTAGCATGCCAGACCTTCGACAGACAATTGCGTCATGTTACCTTCGAGGAGATACTCCTGCGCCAAAACATCACGACACTGAACGACTTGCTCCAGCAGTGCCTGTAATATACCGGATTTGTATCCTTCCAGATCCACCAACTGGCTGAGTCGCACAACGTTGCTACCAACAAGCAGCTCCAGTTCCCGGCGCTCCTGCATCCGCTTCTCGCGCTCGCGCGAAGGGCCCTGGTGCTGGAGTCGCACCCACAGCTTGTTCATCTCGACGAAGTTTGTCAAAACGAAGCTGATCGAGTCCTGCAAGTTGCCCTCCGGACCGTCTCCAGAGCCTGTGGGCAAGTGGTCTCTAGCCTGTCCGGACAGATAGTACCGCAGGAACAGCCCGCGGATGGGATGCTGCACGCCTCGACTCATCTCCATCATGTCCTTCATAATCTCTTTGACCGGCGCATCCTCCACAGACATGTATACCGTACCTACGGTAATCATAAGATAGAGTCGCGGGATGATATTTCCGGCATATTGAACGAGTTCGTACAAATCCGCTAGATGGTTAACCGGGTGGTTCTCTTTCAGGTAGACGGAGAGGTGTCGCAGGGCATCGAAGACGGCCATGTAAAGTTCGTAGTATTGTTTCGGACCAAGGCTAGGGGTTCGTAGCTCGGATACCAAGGTGGACCTGAAGCAATTGGCAGAAGACATCAGTTATCTCGATCCCAATGTCATTGCTGCCTGGAGTCTCCGAAGCTCAAGCTTACCCGCATTTCAACGCATCCATCAATTTCCCCGGAGTTTCCAAGCATTTTCGCATCATCTGCGACTGTTGCCGCACGACTCCCAATGCCTCCTCGAGGAGACGGCTCTGGTCTTCGGGGGCCGCTACCGGGGTGGCCATGGCGGATATGAGGTGATGATCTGAGGGGAGTGTCGGACTCAGTGGCTTGAATCGGGCGGTAAACACCTGGTCGGAAAGGGGGAGGGGCGGAGAGGGGAATTCGTGGATGGGAGCAACAGAAAGGCACGATGCGCTAGAAGATCAGGCGGGGATTCAAACAGCTCCTGATCCATAGACAGGAGTAGGATAAAAGGGACAGCAGGAGCAGGAGAAGGTGGGAGGATGGGAAGGTGAATGCGAATGCGGACATGCGATCAGAATGCCAGTTAGTTTACGGCCTGGGGCTGGGCGTGGGTTATGTAATCCCCGCCCCATTGCTGTACGTCACACTCTCCCCAGGTATAAATACTTTCTTTCTTCTCAAGGATTGAGAATATAGATATCGTGATATGCACTTTTACCACGGGAGCACCAAGCGCGACCCTCTGAAGAGTCTCGTACTAATACTTTTGAGTGCCAGTATATCTTGCCAGGCCAATATGTGAAGAATGCCTTGACCCCGTGCTGGTGACCGAACAGGCTGTTGGATAGGCATTTGACAGCTTGTTCCCTCATCTCAGTTGTCTTTCTCTGCAGGGGACAACGTCCCTCAACTGCACTCAACTCCCTAACATCGACAAAAATGAAAGATAACGTGGTCATATTGTAATGAACCAGAGTTCAATCAATTCATTGGATTGCCTCTGGATCCCACCATCTCCACACCCGTCACACCTCGTCTCGCGTTCCCCGATCACGGCAGGGTATAAACTATTGTTCGCTAGCAGCAGGCTGGCCAAAGACACAGGTCCTAAGACACTCCGAATATCGTTGGGAAAGTGAAGTCGATATCTTCATGGTAAAGACAAATCATGTCTTCCGAGTCTAGTTTCTGCTAGTCTCTATCTCTCGCACTCCCTGAAGCCGGGAGAGATCAAATGGCATGACCAGGCTGCCGACAGTGCCAGCAGAGGGGTTTTTCAAAAACGCAAGGCAGATGGGGTGACATTACTCACGCATGGGGGGCACATATAAAGGTCATCCTAATGCGCCTATAAAGATCACCCTCATGCGGGGTAAACTCTGGCGGAGGTTCAAGCCCGCTAGTCAACTGGATGTAGTGTGCTATGAGACATTGTGGTATTGAACAAGCATTGCAGTTTCCACTGGCGCAGAGGATTGCCATCAGTTCGTCCTTGCGTAGGGAAACCATAGCGCCTGTTGACTTCCATCTCTAGGCATATATTCCGTATGCGAAGCTCGATTATTCATTTGGTCGAGCCTCGATTTAGAACAGTCCATATACCCAGTCTTTACGAACACATCAATTACGTCGGGTTTAACTGGCGTCAACGACAAATTGAATGCCCTCAGTACGGATGAAGTCTACTCCGTCGATAAGTTGTTGGACATCTTCTCCGCAAGTGGAGAGGTTTGGTTAATGGAAAGGAAGATAGATCGTCCAAAAATGTAATGGAAACCACTGGCTGTACATCCCTGCCCTCGGTAGCGGATTCGGGGATGGACTTCCGCGGGGTGGAGCAGCAAAAGCAATCACGCCTAACGCGCCTATCACGCCTTTCACTAGGTGCTTAGACCGTGCCTTTAGGCCATGTCTTTAGGCCGTATCTTTCAGCTGCTGCGTGTTCAGCCGCAGACGAGAGAATCGGACTTGACATGACAGATTCTTCCCCCCGTCAACACCCACAGCACACGCACGGGCAAGATGGGTTGTTTGGGATTGAAAAGGTTGCTTGGAAAGAAGCCAACGCACGAAAAACATGTTCAGCCAGCAAACACGGCCGTTGCAAACGGGGCAGTTGGTCCTCGGCCAGCTCAACAAGATCGGCCTGTGAAGGCAACCAATGCTTCTCTCAGCAAGGAAACACTGGCCCGTGATGAATCGCTCTGGGACCAGGCGTATAAGAATCTCGATCCAGGCTTGGTTGAAAGATATGAAGAATTATTGGCGAAACAAAGACAGGAGATTAGTAAGTTTCTCTTACTTTTCCTGGGTATTGAATACTAACAAGGAAAGATGATAATTCTTGCAAGAATGGAACCAACCGCCAACAAGACTTGGACATCATCATCAATCACGGGCTTCATCAGGCAGAAATCCAAAGGACGGGTGTTCAGGAAGGCTTGGCCCAAGCTGCAAGCTGGGTTTTGTCCGTGAAAGACTTCATTGGAGAAGCGGTCAAGGCATCGCCAGAAGCGTCGTTGGCATGGGCAGGGGTCTGCATTGTCCTGCCATTGCTGACGAACCCCCAGAGTGCGGCACAGGCCAACAAGAGTGGATTCACGTATGTCACCGGTCGCATTCGCTATCATGTCGAACTGGAGCGGATTTTGTGGTCAACTTCCAGCCGGAGCTCGGATCATACGGGACTGAAAGAACAATTCAATGCCAACATTGTCAAGTTGTACCAGGAAATCCTGCACTTTGAGGTCAAGAGTGTTCTGCGCTTCCATCGCAGCTGGCAGCGAAACTTCGCTGGTGATATCTTCCAACCAGAAGATTGGAACGGCATGGTTTCCTCGGTCAAAGATCTGGAAAAATTGGTCCAGCAAGATGCTGCCACCATTAGCACCGAGGTATCCCGACGGCATCTAAACGAAGTGGAACAAAGTACTCGCCACAACTTTGAGTCAATGCAAAAGCTTCTTCCATTGGCACAACGGCACCTTGAAGTGGATATCGAGGCTCTCAACCTCCAACGCCAGATGCATGAGGAAGCATTGTCGGTCAAGGAACAAAGATGTAGGCAGCTTTTCCGCCTGGCCAGAAATGAGGAGGACTCTTCCTATGAATTGTACAAGAGCCGAGTTGATGATCGACTCGAGGGCACCTGCGAATGGTTTCTAGAACAGCCCCATTTTAACCAGTGGCTGGACGATGATAGTGGGCTTTTGATCGTTTCAGCAGATCCTGGTTGTGGCAAATCTGTTCTTGCCAAGCATCTCATCGACAATGTGTTGTCCCAGTGCAATCCATCCGCCACGATATGCTACTTTTTTTTCAAAGATGGAGACCAGAATACACAGAAGCAAGCTATCTGCGCATTGCTGCATCAGATCTTCACGAACAAGCCTGAATTGATCAAGCTTGCAATGAACGTAATCAATGACAACGGGCAGGAAACCGTCAACGTGGTTACTAAGCTCTGGGATATCTTTTCCCGGGTCATCAAGGACCCTGCTATGGGACAAACCATCTTTGTGTTGGATGCGCTAGATGAATGCAAGGAATCCGAATTAGTTGACCTGACAGACAACATTAAGTTCATTCAAAACGATGGTGAAACCAGGGCTAGGTTCTTCCTGACCAGCCGACCGTACGAAAATATCATATTGGAATTCCAAGAGCTCATTGATCATTCTCCCCATATTCACATACCGGGCGAAAATGAATCCGACAAGATTAGCCAAGAAGTGAACATCGTCATCAAACATCGTGTTGAGCGCCTGGCTCGAAAGAAGCGTCTCTCTGCCCCCATCCAGAGCTACCTGGAAGAGCGACTACTTCGAATGGAGCACCGGACATACCTTTGGGTCCATCTTGTTTTTGAATACTTCGAAACACATAGCTTTCAAAAAGTCAAAAAAGGGATTGACAGGGTTTTCATCGATAAGCTCCCCAAGGACGTCAACGATTCATATTGCAAGATCCTTAGTAAATCTGAGGACATGGACATGGCGCGAAAGGCCTTTTGCATTATGCTGGCTGCATTCCGTCCCTTGACGTTGACGGAGATGAACATTGCTGTCAATCTAGACCTTGACTCAGATGAGCTGGATCTAGAATCGGACGAAGACTTTCAGGCCTCGTTGCGAAGCTGGTGTGGTTTACTTTTAACAGTGAATAACAAGAAGGTGTTCTTCCTACACCAAACAGCACGAGAATTCCTGGCGCAGAAAAATGGCTTTGGTCGCTGCAGCGAACGTGGCCCAATTGATCCAAAGGAGGCACAAGGCGTCCTTGCAATCAGCTGCATCACATATATCGACAAGTTTATGCCACGGGCTCATCAGACCAATTCAGCTGAAAATCTAACTTCGATTGACATAAATCAAGACTTCTCCGAATATTCTGCTGACGGGTGGTCTTCCCATATACAGGCTGCAGCACTGGAAGATGACCAGAAACTGGAGCCAATCTTCACCAGACTCTGTGATCCAAAATCCGATGTTTCTGCCTCTTGGTGGGGGGATGAGCTTAGGAGTGGTGAAACCCGCAATACATTGTGGATGGCCGCCAGACTCGGCCTGACTTCGGTTGTCAAGAGAATCCTTCAAAATGAGGAGGTCGAAGACGCTTGGAGTTATCATCTGAGACAGAGGATTTCCCACGTCGCTGCATCCTGTTGTAATGTCGAGGTCCTAAATCTCCTGCTTGACTGTGGGAAACTAGACTGGGATATGAAGGACAGAGTTGGTCGTACTCCTTTCTCCTGTGCCATATACTCAAATCATGTAGCAAGCGTGCGATGCTTGCTTGATAGTGGCATAGCCAATATCCGCGACGAATGCGACAACGGTACACCGTTGATCTTCGCATTGCGCTTCTCAAGCGACGAGATGGTCGACATGCTCGTTCATACCGAAGGCATCGATATGAATGGGTGCTACTTTGGATACAACGCGCTCGCAATGGCAGTGTACCGAAGAAGATATAACATGGTGAAGCTACTGCTTGATATGGAGGCGGTAGAGACGAACCCATCGTTCTCGGGAAGCATAACACCACTGGTTGAGGCGGTCATGCAGGATGACGAGGCCATGGTCAAGCTGTTACTGGATTCAGGAAGGATAGACTTGAATCAGCAGTGTGAGCAAGATGGTATCACAGGCACAGCTTTGAAGTTTGCCCGATCGAAGGAGCTCCCCAGAATGGTGGAATTGCTCGTTAAGGCTGGCGCGGTTGAATAGATGCTATGCTTGACCATGAGATTTACTAAGTCACCGTCTGAAGCTCGATGTAAAATCATGTACCTACGCCAAAAAGTGTCCGCTTTTATCTCTCCTCCACCTTTCCATCCAAAGAGGGCAATAAATAGATATATAGACAGGGCCCATGATGCAGTTATAATCCAGTAGATTTTGACCTCACTGCCGAGTAAAAACTATTTAGTTAAATCGGTTCCATTTAGTACATCTAGACTACAGTATCAAATAGAAGAGAAGTATTGAAAAAAAAAAAAAAAAAAAAAAAACGATATGAAAGAATAATAAGCCATAATAAACAATGATCTTAGTAAAATAACTTAATGTAATACAATGATATGCTGTTATCCATTCATGTGTCTCTGAACACTGCTTGCCATCACAAACAAGTAACTAGTTATTAACTGCGGCCGGTTTAGTCAGTCCGTTTGCTGTCCTCTAACTAGTAATTAAATCAAGTGCTTCTTCGTATATAATCAAGCCATTCCTATTTTTATAGCAATCTATCCTATACCTAAAATAACCCAACCACAATCTAGACCTAGTATGAACCCGAAATCGCAACGAAAGCAATCGCTACCTCTTATCTAAATCAAGAAAAGCCTTTCCCACAAGAGAGCATAAAACCGCCAGAGAACCATAAGAGAAAAAAGAAAAAAGCAATGAAAGGAAGAGGAAAAAAAGAAAAATCAAAACGCCCCTACAGATGCATGCTATCATGACCATATTCCCACCCCCCACCATGAGCAGTCATGATTTTGTCGTGACGATGCAAAAAACCGAAATCGTTAAAGAACCACATGCTCATTATCCATCAAATTCATGAAACGTGTTTCATACCAGTCGTTGGCAACCAATTCATCAACCTCCAGGACGATATGGCAGGCACCTGGGTAAGCGTCACAATTGACCCCTGAAGATGACTCTACGCCTGAGAGTCTGTGTGGTTCAGGCCCCTGGCTTGGGGCCTGGAAGACATGACGGCGGTGTCAGAGGGGGTGTCATTGAATGCCCGGGCCTGCAAAACTGTATCATTCCGGGTGTAGACTGCGACCTTGCTGCCAATAGCGGTGACGTTCTCGGGCTTCTGAGTATCCCGGGCTGCAATCCCGATCTTGCCACTAACATCGCTGGCATTGTGGTGCTCGGAAACAAGGGCATCCTTGAGCTGCCGAGTCTGCACGGCTGTCTCATTCAGGCTACGAGCCAGAACTTCGGAAGTGGTGTTGCTGCGAGCGGCAATTACGTGCTTTTCGGTGCTGTTGGTAGCATCGACATCCTCAAACATCGCACGTCGGCTCGCAGTGTTGTTGGTAGCATCGCCAATGATCTCGCGACGGCTCAGAGTGCTGTTACTAGCATCGTCGAGGATTCCACGTCGGCTCGCGGTACTGTTGGTTGGGGCATCCTCCTCAAATATCGCACGTCGGCTCAAGGTGCTGTTGGTAGGAGCATCCTCAAATATCGCACGTCGGTTGGCAGTGCTGTTGGTAGGAGCATCCTCCTCAAATATCGCACGACGGCTCAGTGCGCTTGCGCTGCTGTTGGTGTCACGGCGACCCAGCGGAGCACCACCCACGTTAGGCCCGGCATTCCAAGGTGAGGGAGAAGCGCCAGGCACGGAAGCTGGTGTGGACGAGGGGTACTCGGTGACGGTAATAGTGGTAGGCGGCGCCGGAGGGTTAGTCGCAGTGATGGTCTCGACAACGGGAGTAGTAGGGCCCGCAACATTCACAACTTTGTAAGGGCCTTCTTCTCTACGCTCAACGGTGTCGTTCCCACGAGCATTGAGGACAGGCACCGCATGGGCAGAGAGGGAGAGAGCGAGGAAGAGAGCAGCGGTATGCATGGTGCTGCCGGTGCAATATGGAAAGGTCTGTAGATGCTGAATGTAAGGGAAGACCAGGACAGATATAACACAGAAGCAGAGAAACAAGCTAGGTAGTTTATCAGGAAAAACAAGGATTATGAGAAAATTAGAATGCTTAGTATAAGAGTCCTTTGATTAGACCGAGTGATTTGAAACTGGAGCAACAACAGCAACCGACGAGACAAGGGCTCAATTTATGATTTGGATTCACCAGCGACACAGCACACACACACCGACCAACCAGGCTATGAACACAACAAAAAATTGGCGCCTAGAAAAAATAAATTAAAACCAAATCAGTGACAAGCAAGCAAGATCTACACGGGTGCGGCAGATGTATATGCCATCATACACGGCACGAAGCTCCATCGTCGGGGAGAAAAAAAAAGGTGCAGGCTGGCGCATCATGATACTGTCAAAGGAGGCTGGGATGGGATGGATGGAGTCTGTTTCTGCCAGCCACGTTGGTTTCTGGTGGGCAGAAGGGCACTAGAACAACGGATCGCCGTTTTCCCAGCGGCAAAGACCCTGTGCGTTAATTGATTTCTTTTGTGCCAATTATATCTTGGACAGGCAGCATGATTTAGATGGCCAATGGATGAAGATAATGAAAGAAAATAACTACGTACTTTTATTTTCTAACTAAATCTACTAAATGTCGCGCCAAAAATAAGAAAATGGCACTAAACGTGCTAATTAAAGCTGGAAATCCCGTGACCTGACCGGGCCCTCCTCTGCTGTCAAATCCAAAGTGGCTGGGGAGAGGATCCACTTTTCTCTAATCTACTTCCTCGCTGATCCCCTCACAGCCCCAGTCCAGGTTCATCTCAGACTGTCTCATTGCCCTTGTTACTACGTACTTACTACATCCTGCTTGGATCACACAATGTCTAAAGTCTGGACCGTAGATCCCCATCACGTCTACGTCATGCTCTGAATTTCTAACCTCCAGCAGAGCTTACCGGAGCATTAACATGGCGGCGGTGTGAGCGCCACTTATCCCCCGTTTACACCTTATCTCGACAGCAGAAACACAGAATGTGTGGTACAGAATAACAGTAACGATAATGACCAAACGCTAAAGACTCATCATCCCTTTCCCTCCCTCATCTTTACTCCCTTTTAGGCATGGCACCGCAACAGGGATAATAGCTAATAAAGCAGGATCAGCATTTTGCCATGGGCATATCATATCACATCACATCACAGCGCATCACAGCCCAGCTCAGGCAGGGTCCTCGGGATCTCCTTCCCCGTATTCCCTCAGATCTAGATGCCAACTCAGGTTTCGAAGTTGCCTGCATCTCCTACGGCACCTCCGGATGCATAGGGAAGAAGCATGCACTCTACGACGGACACAGTGATATCTGGTGTGTTACGCGTCGAACCGTTGTCTGTTTACCTGTATAGGTAAGTGCTGCTACTGCTATGGTAGTATTTTGCAGTGTGATTCGAGATTTTGTTCATGGATTCTATCCATATCTACAGCTATCCATCCAAAATAACTCACTCGCGCCATGGATTCCAGCCATTCAGGCGTTACTAAGTATATCCTATCTTAGTGGCTCACTGCTCAACCCAATAAAATCCCTTTATCTAGCACGCACCTTCTCGAGGTTCGGTGATCGACCATGCAAGCGCCCACGGTCCCCCGTGCCGATCCCAAGGAACAGCTCAACGCATCTGGCTGCGGTGTGACCGAGTTAGCGGTTAAAAAAGCCACAGCCATGGGGACATGAAGTTGGTTCGTGGCCAGCGGTTATCTCATGCACGGTGGGCCGCGTAATAATATCTCCGGCCGCGGCGTTGCAAGTAGATATACTCCGATATGCCTTGAGGGATTTACTCCGTCGTAGGTAGTATAGATATATGTTTGTAGATCGTATGATTGCTTCTTCTAAATACTACTTCAGAAAAAAAAAAGCAGCGATTAAAGTAGATTCTGGAAATAAGTAACATATCAGTAGAATGGAAAACTGGTCAAATATCCCAGAAACTAATTAACACAGAGAAAGCAAAGCACATATACCCTAACTAACCCAAGAGGTAAACAATAATAATACTACACCATCACGAACTAATCCAAACTAGATAGTACTAACTTTCTCTCACTTACACCTACAGGGATAACCCCAACACAACTAGGAAAGTCTACACTAAGAAAGCATATCCACCTAGACCTAATTAACAACCCATATTTCAAGCTTACGCTACATCTATACTTCCCAAATATCCCTTCATCTGACTCGCACCGTAGAGTACATAGAGAAGAACTGTGAAAGATCGCGCCATCCATCCCTGTACATGAACACCCCCTCCTCCAGGAACTATTGAACTATAGTAATATCAAACATGACCGAGATGACGCAAATCACTTAGAAGATTCCGGAAAGTAAGTAATCTCCAGGAGAGAATCTGAATAGTGATACGTACGCACTCTTATTCAACGAGAAGATAAGATTTAGAGAGTCATGCCATGCCATGACATGACATGACCTTAGATGAGACGAGACGTCATCATCTGCAATTGCTCACTACTAAGGTTGGCTGTAGCTGTTATTTCCGTCGACTTAGGTACTTAATACAGAAAAATGTGGAGAGCGTATAGTAGCTAGCTAGTAACAATTTACTTGCAGTATATGGGCCACTGTGATATATGTCACGGTGTCTTTGTTAGATAGACCGATCAGTAGTCCCGATGGTTCTGTTCAATGAGTTCGTTGTTTTCGTATGGTAGGGGTACATCATCTTATGCTACTTAACCGTTACTAGTATTCGCATTCTCCACGGCATAACATACATATACCTTAGGTATATGTGCCTGGTCTTGCATTTGAACGTCATATTATTCATGCCTCAAGAGAGTAGTATCAGTATTTACTGAGGCGCGCATGCTCCCCTACGAGCCTCAGGCAGGCTTCAAGATGCTGCTGATCGACGGACCCTGCATGCATGTATGATACTCAGACATGAGAGTCTACGTAATACATTTAGCGGTCGAACAGGTATTCTTTTGGTCCTTCGATTATGACCAATATGTTCTTCGTCTCTACTATCAGACAATACTGATTTCTAAATCTCACGACAATGCCAAATCCTCAACCCGAACCAGGCCACATCCCATCCCCGCCGCAGCCCACCCGGCGCACACGCGATTCGGGTTCCACGAGAGCGCAGTGACGTGTGTTTCTTCATCAAAGATCGTAATCACCGCCGTCCCGTTAATCAGTCTCGGGTCACCGACCAGATTACGCAGCAAGCTGGTGTGTTCGGCGCGGTAGCCGTCGTGAAACCGACTAGTGCCTGTTCCTGTGCCTGAGCCACGCGCCCACTCATGCTGGAACCAGGTCTGTTGCCATTGTTTCTCCTTGGCGTGCATCATCCGTCGGAGGGGATTCGTGGCTTGCACGGTGCCGCCGGTGCAGCCGACGAGGAGGCTTGGGTGCCAGAAGCTGCAGGGTCCGAGGGCGGAGACCATGCTTGGGAGGCGAGCCACGGCGGTGGAGGTGAAGAAGCGGCGGATGGCGAGGAGGCGCAGGAAGTCGTTCTCGTCGCCCGAGACGAAGGAGTGCAGGAGTGGGGAGTAGGTGAGGTGAGCGGTGCCTACGCGCATGCGGTTTGCGCTGACGCTGTCTTTTTGGGGGTCGATGATGGAGGTGAGTCGGCTTTCGCCGTCCATGGAGGTGGTGCTGATGAGATAGGGATGGGTTGGGTAGGCGGAGGCGAGGTTGAGGATCCACGTCGAGTGGAGTTGCTGGTAGAAGTAGGGGATGGGATTGGAGGGGGAGGATGGCGATGAGACGATGCTCCAGATGGCGACGAATCCGTTGGCACAGCCTACGGCGATGTCGCTGGGAGAGAGCCATGTTACAGAGGTGCATACGGTCGAATGTGGTTTTGCCTCGAAGACGGGGGATTGCAGTTTGTCTGAACAGTTAGTTTGCGCCTTGGGCTTTGCTTTGGTAGGTGGACGTACAGTATTCGGTCTGGTCCGGGTCACGACTCAGTTTGACGTCGATGACCCTCACCCGGCCGTCTCCCCATATGCCTGCCAGTAGGCCGACGTTCTTCTGCGCGTCTTTGTCGTCTTCATTCCGCGGGTCTCGAGGCATTGGGCACCAGGCCATTCTCCTCAGATCTCCCCAGTCGGTACACAGCGCGAGGCGTAATCGCGGCTTGGAGGTCATATCGGTTGTCTTGGTTAGTGACGCGGCTTCTTCAGCCTTGAACTCCCAAAGCTGCAGGGCAGACGGATAAGGCGCTGAGGGTCTGAATGCTGGAGCCGCCTGGTCTTTGTACGGATCTGGATACTGCTCTTTTTGGCCTGGTAAGATTGGTGCCACGACGGACAGATACTGCGTGAGGCCAGTTTGATTTGGCACCCAGGCCAAACACTGGACTTTGTTCCCTAAATTAAGAAGCCAACCCTCTCGCTTCTTTTTCTTTCGCTCAGACTGTTTTGTCTTTGCTTGCTTCCCCTGTTTCTGAGCTGTAGAAGCATCATCATCCCATGCCTCGCCGAAATCAAGCACATCATGCTGGGCGAGGGAAAAGACCTTCTGGTCATTAACCGGGCCAGCGAGCACGGTATGTGGTCCCCTTGAACGAGGAAAGTAGACCGAGCGAGCGTCATTCTCATTTAGCTTCTGAATGCGCTGCCTCTTCCTAAACGGTGCACCCACATCCCTACTATAGTACCAGTCCCATGCACGGGAGCTTTCCCGTTTCATATCCTCAGCCTCCAAGCCAAATGAATTCCCGTATCCATAATCCGGCAAATCATGCGACTCGTTCAAAGTCTCGCGCGTCGGAAACGTAGAATCGACCCCCTTATACCAGCGATCCCGCGCGCTTATAATAGAAAGTATATCCCTTTCATCCGTGCCGAATGTAACGCGCAGATGAACCGCCTTTCCAACATGCTCAAGGGGGTTCCATGATCCGCGCGAATGCGTCTCCTCCCCGGGAACAGCAAGACTCCCATCCGGACGGCGTTTCTTAACACTGCTGCTGGGCTTTGGCGTAGCGGCAGCAGCGGGCTTCTTCCGCTGACGACGACTGGCCCCGTCAACTTCGGAGGCCGACGCATCGTCGTCTTCCTCTGCATCTTCATCTTCATTCTCAAGGACCATTTCCACGTCATTATCGTTGTATTCGTCATCATCATCGTCGTCGTCGTCATCTCCATTGGCGTCATTCATGGCAAAGTCTTCGTCCGAGGAGCCCTCATCCGCGACAGCTTGTTTCGCCTTTCCCTTGCCCTTTTTGCGCTGCGGAGTTTCGGAGGTGGAGGGACCCTCTCCTTCGTCGCTAAGACCGGCCGCTTCGAAAGGGTCATGAACGTATTTTGTCCTGTTACCAGAGGCGCGATTGGATCTGCGGGGACGAGGCATTGTGAATTGGGCAAAGTGCGGAGTACTAAGTGCGATTTCCTAGAGGGTCAGAATAGATGTTCGTCGCATTGCGTATGAGCTGCGGTAAGCGGGTAGGTTTATTGGCTGCTGGCGGGCAATCGCTGCGCTAGCTATCAGGCATGCTGTAGACGGATTGTGCCTTTGCGATTGAGAGACTGAAGCATGGATTAGCGGGGAAATTCAAGAAAAAGAAAGATAACTGAAATGAAGAATGATGGATGGAGCTATGCTATTTTCCTCTTCCGGGCAAGTGGGCTTGGCGGTACCTGTAAATACGCATTACGCCCCACTAGTGTGATACCGGCATCATTCAGTCAGACTATGAGATGAATCTTGTAGGAGTATAAGTTGGCATTGGATTAATTGATAGCGTGCTGTATATAAGTGAGCATAGCTCTTACTGCTAGTATTTACTCATCTATCCTGTTTCTCATGTGGCTACTATCCAACGACCTCCGTATCAGCCTGTCCACGCTAAAAGACCCCGCTCATGCAAGCAGTGGGCCGGCAGTAGTTGCGCATCTCTTGAACCACAATCCATCGCAGCTAGCAGCAATGCTCTAACAACTTTCTGCCTACCATCTATCTGACAAGAAACTACCCCCAAAACCCTACTACACACAGACATCCTCACTCTAACACATACACAACCACAACCAACTAACATGTCTCACCCCGGCATTCTCCACCACTACGTACATCCCCTCCATCCCTCCAAATCTATACGCAACCAAACCAAATAACTAACCATCACAGGCCCCCCGCCTCGTCGCCTTCGAATTCACCCCTCCCAACAGCACCCCCAGCACCAACGCCCTCCTCTTCATCGGCGGTCTAACCGACGGCCTCCTCACAGTCCCCTACGTCCCAACCCTCGCCTCCGCCCTCTCCACCACAACTACTACCACCCCCAACAACAAGAACACATGGAGCGTCTTCAACGTCCTCCTCACAACCTCCTACCAAGGCTGGGGCGTGAACAGTCTCGACCGCGACATCGAAGACCTTGCCCAATGCATAACCTACATCCGGAAACTCAAAGGCCCTGAATTCAAGATCGTCATAATGGGCCATTCGACAGGCTCCCAAGACGTGCTTCACTACCTCTCAGCCCCGAACCCAATCCCACACAACCCCGCCGTCAACGGACTTCAATACCTCACCAGACCCCCCGTCGATGGCGCAATCATGCAAGCGCCCGTTTCGGACCGCGAGGGAATGCACATCACTATCACTACGGCCGAGGCGCGAGGTGCCTACGAGCAGCTGGTTGGATTGGCGAAGGCTGCTGTGGTTGAGGATCCGAGGGCGATTTTGCCGCTGAATCTGACGAGTTTGGTGGGATTGGATGCGGAGACGCCGGTCAATGCGTGGCGGTTTTTGAGTCTGGCGAGTCCCGGGAGTCCTGAGAATCCGAGCCAGGATGATTTGTTTAGTGCGGATTTGGGGGATGAGAAGCTCCGTGGGACGTTTGGGGTTGTGGGAGAGAGGGGGCTGTTGGGGGGAAGGCTTATGGCGTTGTATTCGGGGGCGGATGAGTATAGGAAGCCGGGGTTGGATGTGGAGGGGTTGATGAAGAGGTGGCAGAAGGTGACGGACGAGGGGGCTGGAGAGGTGAAATGGGATGGGGAGGGGAGTGCGGTGATTGAGGGGGCGAGTCATAATGTGCAGGATGTTGGACAAGTGGAATTGGTGGAGAGAGTGAGGGGGTATTTGGCCAGACTTTAACCCATACAACACATCCTATAAGTCATATAGATATCTAGACAGCAGACAAACACACATTGAACCCAGTAGATACTATACATCGCACTCAAGCTAGAGAGAATAAAATATAAAAAATAAAAGAGGGTATAAAAGAAAACCACCCACACCACCCAACTACATACATAGTATAATAGTTCATTCAAACCTTCAACCAAAGCGTCACCACCCCCTTCAAATACTCCACAATCTCACTTCCCCCCAACTTACTCTCGCCATACAACCGATCCACAAACGTAATCGGACACTCCGCAACCCTGAACCCCATGGCCTTCGCGCGGACCATCATCTCCATCTGAAAACTATACCCCTTACTCTGCGTACTATGAATAACCTTCTCCAGCACACTCTTCTTATACAACCGAAAACTGCCCGTCAAATCACTCACCCCAGGCATCAACATCACATCCGCAATAAGATTCGCCGTGCGGGAAGTAAACTTGCGGAACAGATCCCATCCGTACACACCACCCTTGATGCCATCACGGCTCGCGTACCGTGTGCCCGTCACAATGTCGGCGTCCCCCAGCTTCTGGATGCGGATCATCTCCGGGATAAATTTCGGGTGGTGACTGAAGTCGGCATCCATGATGATGACGTAGTTGCCGGTCGTGAATTGGAGGCCGTGGATGTAGGCCGTTCCTAGACCGAGTTTGCCTGCTCGGGGGTGTAGGAGGATGTGGTTCGCGCCGTAGTGCTTTTGGAGTTGTTTGGCGATGTCCAGGGTGCCGTCGGGGCTGCCGTCGTCGACGATGATGATTTCCCAGTCTAGGTTGCTATTATTGTGCTTCGTTAGTATGTCTTGTACTTGGGGTGGGAAGGAAGTATGAGGGGGGGGATTGGGATGGGATTACTTCTCGCGAAAGGTCCGCTCCAGGAGCCAGACGATGATAGGGAGGTTCCTGCGCTCGTTGTAGGTCGGCAGGATGACCGAGTATTTGTTTTCGGCGCCCATTGTGTTTTGACAGTTAAATGAAAGGGAATGGATTCAGTTGGATAGAGTAGCGAGTGTGTGTGGGTGAGTGGTGACAGACAGATTGGAACTGTTGTCGTCAGGAGAAAAGAGGTGAGTTAGGTTAGGTATTATTATTGCCGCGGGAGATCCGCGTTCGTCGTAACGTGGCCAGTCTAGACTAGACTTACTCCTACTGTACTATCCGGAGCAGAACAGGGCACGGACTTCCTCTCTTTCTCTCTTTCCCTCACAACATAGATTTCATATCGTAGTCCTATTTATTCCATCCACAATCTATTCCACATCACAGATAATAAATACAAAACATACACAAACACAAACGCACTAACAATTAAAGACTGACTCAACCAACCCGTTCCGACGGCCGATCCGCCCTCTTCTCAATCTCCTCATTATGCCGTCTCACATCCTCGGGCGCATCCGCTGAGGTCTTCCCATCCTTATCGACATACGGCGACTGATCCCCATCAGCTAAAGTCGGATGGGCCTTGTTCGATGGCTCCTTGCTACTGCTGCTACTGCCGCTGCTGCTCTTCGCAGAGCCCGTGTCCGGTGCAGGCGGTCCTAAATAAATTGAATTGAATGATCAGCTTCTATGCGACCGGTGTATAACATCACTGCTGCATACCTGGGTGTTCAATGTCTCGCGTGGGTTGGTTCCGCGGGTTATTGGGCTGCTGGGCTTCGGTTTCGCCATCGCCCCCGTATGAGCTGTGAGCGTAGAGGCGTTGTCCCAGGGGGTAGTGAGCGCTGCGAAGAGGTGCCAGTTGGCGGGCGGTGATGGAGGAGGGTGTGGCTCGTAGAGAAAGGCGGCTACGGAGGAAGACGCTCATGATGTAGGTGATGGTAGCAAACTTGGTAATTGATGGTATATCTGTGGTGGAAAATATAACAATCTAGCAGACAGATAGATAGATCTTAGGGTAAATAGTTGATAGTAGTTTGAAAAAAGATGGTATGAGGTAACATCATTCAGTGGCTGTTCGCCTATATAGTAGGCAGAGGTCGATGTCGCGATCGCCATGACGTTGCCGACCGGTCATTCACCTCGCAACTCATGGATCGACCAAACATCGCCCCATTTCTTAGGATTTACCTGTTCCACTGAATAGACGCACTCGTTACGCTCGCCCGCGAGACCAAAAAGCATTTCTTGAACCCAGAATTTATTATCTTGGCTGATTCAGCCCATGAGAGCAAATGAATTCGGACAATATTGCCAGAACATGTCGAAATGCCACAATACCAAACGCCATCCCATTGATGGCCGCCGATAACAAGGTAATAGAAAACAAAAACCAGCAAGGAAAGGTCCAGAAGTTGCGGGCCTCGATAGAATTAAACGAATGACTTGTCATGCCCGTAGTGTATAGTGCCTGGCACCGTTTCCCACCCAAAAAACGCCGCCGAACTGTTGTCGGACAAAAATGTGAAAATGTGCCAATGCAAATAGGCAAGCCAAAATCAACCAGAAAATAGCTCAAGGACAATGCCACCCAGCTTCAGGGGTGTTCAATACACGGAATGCACGCCGTAGTCTGTCAATAGTACCGGATCTCATACCCAGGAAATAAACCAGCAGTCTTCGCAAGACAATCATTCATATGCACGTGAGTCGAGAAGAAAATCGTTCCTTGGTCTAACGCCGACGCCGTGGTTTTATGAGGCCACGTTGGAAAACAAAAGCCGCTCTCGTTTCATCTTCGTTCTTCGGTTTCATGCCCTGTCGCATCAGTCCGTCAGGGATATGCAATAGCAATAGCTCTCATATTCGGCCTTGGCCGTATATGTTTGCGATGTCCCCGTGGCGGCCTCCACGGTCGTCGTCGGCGTGGGTTGAACCACCTTGATTTGTACTGTCTCTTGCGAAATTGGGCCGACTTGGCCGTCATCCAGGACCTGCATCTGCTGGCAGTATGGATTGGCGGCTGAAGGGTTGTCTCGCTTCTCCTCCATCTTGATCCGACGAGGGTAGTCGGCGATGCTGCTGCTGCTGTCTCTCTTGGAGTAGGAGTTCGAGCTCCCTTGAGTGGCCTGCGCTATCTGGGTGCTTGTTGTCGTCACAACTGCGGTGCTGCTGTACTGATACTCCTTGGTCGTCTCATTGATGTACAAAAAGAACTCCATGACCGTGCTATTCCACCAACAGAACCACGGCTTGTCGCCAGCCTGAGCCGTTTCCTTGCGACTCAGCATACTCGACACGACTTCATCTTCAGTCACATAGTCTCGTTTGGAGGACGAGCTCGATGGGAAGCTGTCCTGCGGCACAATGACCAATTTATCATAGAACGTCATGAAGGTCAAAGCTGGGCCAAAGCTGAGATCATTGGAGTCCATCATCATACTCAAATTCTGAGTGGGGTTAGAGAAGACGGGCTGCTGGGCACCGTATGTGAGTGAAGAAGAATAAGCGCTGTCGTATGAGTCCTCGAATGTAATATTGCGTTGCTCGTCCGTGCCTCCAACATTGATAGGGATCTTGCCCGAATTGAGGCAACCCCACGACACCCGGTAGTCCGAATCAGCCACGCAGAACTTCGACTGGTTCTTAGGAGATGCGGGAATAGCGTATTGGCCAGTAGGAAGCGTCAGCAGATTGGTGGGCGTGGCTGTCACTGGAGTCGCGTCCATCCTGGGCGTCTCCGTCACCGTCACGATATGTGGGCGACTTGGCTGGCCCCCGTGGTCTTGCTCGGCTGCCTTTCTTGCCCCTAATACGCCGCCAATAATACCGCCAATGCACCCTCCAATAAGCATAACCACTCCCACCAAAACCAGCGTCCAGACCGGTAATCCACAACATGCCTTTTTCTTGCCTTTACTCTTCAATTTCTCCTCAAATGCCATGACCCCAGTGACCGGCGGCTCTTCGAGGCCTCTGTTTCCATTACCGTTGCCGTTACCGTTACCGTTACCGTTACCGCCTCCACTGGTTGTATTTTCCATCACTAATGTATTTGAGGAAACCTCCGACATGGGTGGTCCAGCACGCTCATTATGGAGGATTTCGTCTTGTATGATGCCAGCATCATTGACGGTCGCAAAGGTGCCCTCCACTTTGGGAACAGCATTTTCGGGATAACGAGAGTAAGGAGGTAGTTGTTCAGTATGACCATCCGGTCCAATTAAGTCGCCAAGGTCGTCATCGGCCCGGTTAGGTGGTCGCTGATAGACTTGCGCGTTGTGTCCGGGAAAGCCAAGAGGTACCATGGAGTTGTCAATTCCGTCATCCTCTGCCACCACGTTCTGTGGGTACATTGCATACGGATGCTGAGGGGCAGTCGTGTCCTCTAACGGTCGGTCCACCGGTCGTAATGTCGATGTGGTGGCCACACTGGGAGAGCGACTAACGCCGACCTGCGGGTACATCGCATACGGATGGCTGGGACCGGTTGCCCCCGTGTAGGGGCTCAAAGCCCGAACGGGCATGGAGAAACGCGAGGAGGCACTTTGGCTGCGACTGGTGATGGAAGGAGCGGTGGACGCGACGGAGTTGCGATTCGCTAGATCCACCCCCTTCGGAGGAAGACTCGATCGGTGGGGGGTTTCATCGAACGAAACCCGAGCCTCATCGCCGAAAGGATCCTCAGCTAATTCGGCATCGGTCGGAGGGATGGTGTTGTAGGCCTTGGGCTGCTGCTGTTGGGGTACCGAACCACGAAGGGTGTTGGAGGAGACACTGGAGGAGATGGAGGGGCTTCGAGGGGTGAGAGTGGCTTGTTCGGCATCAATAGGTTCTAAGGAGTATTCGTCGGAGAAGACATTGGGATTGGAGGAGCGACCAGACATTGAACGATGATGCATTGAATCGACTTGTTGAGACGGGGGTCGCGAGGACTGCGAGAAGGAACGGTTGTGGTCGGATGATAGACGCCCAGACATGGCGTTGAACAGCCCTGTCGGGCTACCTATTTGTTTCAATCAATCTCTCAGAGGAGTCGGCCAGTCACCTGGGTCGACTGAAGCCGTTTACCGAGTAGAGGAGATTGAGAGTTAAGAAGGAGAGAGCGAGAGAGAGTGAGCGGGAAAGAGTGACGAGTCGGAAGGAGAGGAAGGGGATAAAAGAGTGATAAAAAATCACGACAGCCAAAGGAAGAAAGGTATCTAAAAAGATAGGACGAGAATAGAGAGGATGAAGCGTTGGTGGGATGAAGTGGGAGAGGGTAGGATGTCGTGATGGTGGTGGTAGTGGTGGTGGTGGTGATTAGGTAGTGGAGGGAGGAATGAGAAAGAGGAGAAGGGAAGGGGAAGAAGAGCCGAGTTTCAAGCCAGTCAAGGCCAGTTCAAGTCAGTCGGACGAGTTGGGGACGGAGTGGCTGCTGCCTCAGGAAGCCAGGGCCGCCCGAGCTGTGGCCGAAGGGGGTTTAGCGCGGACTGGAAGTGGGCAAACGAGCGAAAAAAGTGGGCGGGCCTCTTTTCTTTTCGGGACCCAAGAAAGAGAGTGACGCTGGATTGCAACAATAACAAGAATCAAGCTAATGAAAACGAAAGGATGGACTTGGGACATTTGGAAAAGAATTAAATTTCCAGCAAGTCCTTCCATTTAACTATCAAACCATTCATTCTTATTGCGTAGTCTCTAGATAGATACTCCGTCTCCTCCCGTCATAGTCGATTTGTGTTCTATTTGTGGCATGTAGCTACTGCTGCGCCTCGCCACTACGGGTTACTTACTATCTATCTATCTAGTCGCGCTGTCGTAGTGACAGATACGGGGTAGTCTACCTCCCTCTTTCTGTTCTGCCGTGCTGGCCTAGAACATTCAACTACCCACTTGCTTCTATGTAAGTAAGAAAGGATCTGTAAGTAAATAAAATAATAAAATTAAAATCAATCAAAAAACGAAATTTTTCGAATAACAGACGTGAAACACTGGCCATGGTTCTTGTCATCTTTTCAGGCCCTATCCGGCGCTGAAAGTATGAGGCAAAGTACCCCAGCAAGCAACCGGCGTGGAGGCGTGACCACTCAAGTAACGCACCCACACTCCCACTTTCCCACTCTCCTCTCTCTCTCTCTTCTCCCTCCTTGCGAAGCAACTTTGGGCCTGAAACACTACACTACATCTTCCTCCCCCCCCCCCCCCCCCCCCCCCCCCCCCCCCCCCCATCGTCGTCAGAGGCGCCTGCAGCAGAGACACCGGTCGCTTCTTCCCTTAGTCCCAAGCGGTGTGCTCCGGATTCATCCCGTTCCTTGGCAGCATGACTTCGCTAATTCCAAGTATCTCGTCTACAGACCTTTCCATAGGTGTTCTGATCCGATCGGTGGATATTTTGTTTTTTCTGCGTTGTGGGCGCTTCTTCTTTTTCTTCTACTTCGATTCCCTTCTTTCCATTCATTCATCTTCCCTGGTCCCTTGATCCGCCCTATCCTCCACAATCAAATATGCCAAAATGAGCTAAACTAACCGTACACATGGAAACCCACACCTTCTTTGCCTCGATCGGGTATGATCCGCCTCGAGTTCGGACAACCTCCAGGAGGCGGACTATATCGCTGGAGGCAAAAGCGAGGAACGAAAAAAACTAAAACGGCCAGGACCAACCAAACTAGCGGCCACTACTGGAGACAGAGGGGTCTAGTCATATCCGCCCGACTCTGAAGAAGGGTTCGTGAGGTGCTGCCGGTGGAACCCGCGAGGACCTAGTTGAAGTAGTGCATGGCTCGGAAAACTCTATCTGGCCGAATTCGGAAAGGCGCGCGCAATCCCTGGCTTGGGTAAGGATGCACGCATCTTCAAGATCTACGCGGTTTGGTTATCATGCGGTCGGGCCATTATATCATAGGAATGGACGGACGCTCTTTTCGCCGTTTCCGGCCTGTCACACAGGCTTCAGGTCAAGTGACAGGCGCACACAATGGTTGAACACAATTCTTGAATTATATTATGCTAAGGGCAATAGTCTAAGCAAGTGATGGTAGCCTGGCTCGCTACCATGCACGATCTCCTGCCGGTCATATAGACCATGGGATGATCCGGATGGTGGGCGACCCATGGCATCTGGTACCTGTCTGTCAGGAACCATCTAATCAAGGGCCAATGAATGAGAGGGGTAGAAAAAAAAGAAAGAACAGAACAAAAATTGACAAAAAGAAAAGCAAACACCGAAAGGGTGGGCAGCTTACATCACATAGATCGGAACCTCAAACATGCAATAGACCCGACGAAAATATGGGAATGTTCACAGAAATGTACACACAACAAACAAAAGGAATCTATGTACTAGACAGCATCTCCACGCTCGTAAATATACAGATATCGTACTTTTGTACACAAACGAGTGGATACTTGCCAGGACGTCGCCCTTGACAAGTTAAATTTTGGCTTCAGTGGCGCTCTGCTTGAATTGCTCTAGCTTTATTCGAATATCTGGCCCCGAGCACTCAAATTTATCCCAGGTACGCCGGTTCCATTCAGAAACCCAGGGATAGTCCACAACAACTTTCTGCAAGTTAGGACATGAGTCGAGGATGTGCTGGACTACATTGACCCAGCTTCCGTGCGCCAGGCCAATGGATTGAAGGTCCAGTATCCTCAAAGTACTATTGAAGCGTGTCAGCCACATGATCAAATCTTCCGGCTCAACTGTGAGATAAGAGAGCCTCAGCTTCTCGAGTCGGTTAGTTCGTATGTTTGCGGAGCTGGCTAGCTTGAATATTGTTGAACGACGTGCAGGGGTGTCAGCTAGACTGTGGAGGGAAAGGCTTCGAAGTTCTGGGGCGTGCTGGAGGATGTGGGAGAGAGCAGTACCTCTCGAAAAATCCAATGAGGGCGACTCGGTAATCTTGAGCGACTTCAGGCGCCTCCACACCCTTGCAAGATTTGGGTGCATCATTGACTTCTCGTTCGCCCGCGACTTAACAACCCTGCTGTCCAGTATGAGTTTCTCGACTGGGACGGTGTTCTCAGCAAGGACTGCATAAAGAGCGTCCTCGATGTACATGATCTTGTTCTCCAAAGTCGACCCTGCCCTGGTGAGTGTGAAATGAAACTCTTTGCAGTTAACTAACCGATTCAAGTCCTGCCTCAATGCTTTCATCTCTGGAAGCTCATGAAGGGCCTTGCGGTCGTAAGATAGGCGCCCCCAACTTACCTTCCGTGCAGCACTGTACCCGATATAGGGCACGGTTACATGCAACGACCTGGGAAGGTGATTGATTGTGGGGTCAATCGCCAGAGTGTGGATGTTTTCGATCTCTATGGGCGTGAGCCCGGTGTGTTTCCTGGCATGTAAGGAAGCAAGAATGGACGGGTATGCCAGTTTGCTCACCCTTTGGGAGACGAGATAGAGGCTATAGAGCCCATCCCGGTCAAGGTAGCTGGCGATCATGTCGAATAGCTCTGCAGGCAGAGTATCGAGATTATGAGATGCCTTTCGGGGTTCTTCGAGCACTGCCTGCTCCGCTGTTTCCTGCTCGGGAGATGACGGCTCGGTCGATGGCTGCTCTGGTAGTGACTGGGATAGAAGTGACCTCACACTGAAGTCTGTGGAAGACCAAGATCGGGCCGAAGTCGCGCTATCTTGTACACACAACGCCCACTTCCCCCAACTTGAAGAAACGCAGTTGCCCATAGCGAATGATTGGTGCCGAGTTATAGCACGGATAGGGTTCTATGCCGGAGCTGTGATGCCAGCTCGTTATAAACTATGGTTTCAACATATTCTGCCATGGACAGCATGAGATGCCTATATACTAATCCAATCAGACGGCAAGCCATGGTGACACAAGGATCCCATGGCTTCTCAGACTGGCTTGTTACAGCTATGGGTTTTGGATGGTGACGAACAAGGCAATGGGTAGGCCATGAAAAAAGCCGCCATATTGTGCCTATGTCTCATACAATGGCGGGCTTTTCCTCGGTCGAGGTTTTACTAATCAATGAACTGCCTTTGTTTGTTGGAATGGCTTCAGACCGTCGACAATTTGAAGCCGTCCATTGTTCAAGCTGTGTTTTGTTCTGATCAAGAAAAGATGATTAAGCGGCATCCTTCTTTCATTCAGGTGTTGGTGGCCGGCCCGATTGGCTGAACCGTTTAAATAACACAACAGTAGAGGAAGTTTCCCGTCGATGGATCCACGCACCGATCTCAAAGAAACAGTGGTTCTGAAGGTGGTGTTCTGGCTAGTAACAATCAACCAGTCAGACTGCAATCTGCTGAGAACCAACGATGACCAGGCCACAACAATTAAGAAAAAGACCCGGAGCCACCATAACCCCTCACAGTTCACAACTGGCTCAGACTAGTTGTTCCAAATGGCCCACCATCGTGAACCTCTTACATTGAGTATGCCATGTGGTTGGGTTTATCCGCTGTCAGGTACCCTGGACGCTCTGTGGAGAGACTACACCCTCACAGCAATTACAACCGACGGAGTCCGCAGGTTCTGTCTGAAGCCCGGCCAGACCTTCCAGCCAGTCCACATTCCAGGCCAGATCGTGAATTATCCCCCACCGGTCAGGACGCAACGCTTTGGGTTGGAAAACAGGCCTGGGTTGGCACAAGGCTGCTACTACTTGTCTGACATCAGTCCCTGGGTCGTGTAACCAGGAATCGCCCGGGGCCTAGTGGAACTGTCGATACTCGTAATCTGCCCAGTGGTGCTTCTGGGATGATCCGATAACACACGCGGGTTTTTATCGGAGCCTGCAGGTTCTCGAACTGAGGCACTCAGATTCGCTGTGCTGTTACACGTCTATTGGTGGATTGGCAGCATTGACTCTCTGGGAATGGAGTCGTCGGAGTTCTCCCATCAACGCTCTTTGCATCCTAGAATATTTTGGGCCGATTTTTTGTGGTCGGTTCCAGTTCTTTCCCGACCTTGCTGTAGAGATGTCTTGCAATTGGGTGAACTGATCACTTACTTTAAGTGTACTAGTTGGCGCGCATGTTCTTAGTTCACACGTCAGACATCCTCTACTCCTTCAGTGACGCACTGATATCGCCATTGTCCGATCTCACGCACGGATCTTTCCTTTGGCCTTGCGGTAAGATCGTCATCTTAGCTTTGCACGCCCTCGCACTGGTTTGGCGCTCTGAGTACGAGGATATTCACAATACTTAGCAATAGTGGGTGTGTATATGTGCTGATAAGGTGTGTCGGCCAGTCTGGTATCCTCGTATGGATACTTCCTTCATATCTCGGCAAGGGCACGATATGATTTCTTTGCTGATCAGGCAAGAAAGTGCAGTCACCGTGCGCTTGGGGAGGTAGTTCTCGGACATTGGGGTTCATTCTATCGACATATCCAACCACCACTGAATTGACTAGAAAGGCAAGTCTAGCGGTGACTTTGTGGGACATTCTATGTTACGCTCTCATATCCAGTGGCACAATCTCAGTGCCACTATGTCATGCCTTCGGTGCACGAGTCGGGCATGAGCCGCTCGGCACAAAGCAGCATGGTCTGTATCAATGGCAGTTGGCTTGGTATCCAAGCCTCTCATATATACTCCATGATCAAAGCTACTGGATCTGAGGTCTACAACTTGAAAGCCTTGGCATGCCACCAGCCATAAAGAATTCACGGTACTACCCATTAAGAGCGCTTCCGTAGCTGGCGTGTTTGGTATTGAGGTACCGTGTCACTACTACCAGTACTGTTTACTGGAAATCACTGGTACTTAGCTGAGGGCTGGTGGCATGACTTGTGCATGATTCTACGGAAATATATATCCAGACATCCAATGACCCCTCCGACGGAGGAGTTGACTGCGATACAACCACAAAAAAAAAAAAAAAAAAAAAAAAAAAAAAGCCAATGACAGCACGTGGATTTACATTATTAGCATACAAATCGCACATAGTACAAAAGCCTGAGCTCAACTTCTGCCATACTGCCACCAGACCTAGACAGTGAAAGAGCAAGAGAGCGTGAACGAGACCGAGGTGAAGAACGTGGGGCAACCAAAGCTAGCATGACTTTATTAGTCACCAAATATAAGTGCGCTAGTTATGGCAGTTCCATATTCTAATGAACTAACAGTAATCATTTGTTATCAGTTATTCACGGCTTTCACCAAAACTACCTCCAAGAAGAATCGACGAGCGAGCATACTCCATAGGGATCCTGAGTTCGCTCGATATGGGTTAACCTACGAAAAACCATTTTCAACAAATGGGCCTATGGCGCAATTGGTAGCGCGTAGTAAGTTTCACTGAATCAAACAATGGTTCCAACATCCACTAACCACTTCAACAGCGACTCCAGATCGTAAGGTTGTCCGATCGAGCCGGGCTGGGCTCATTCCTATCTTTTTTTGCTTTTTCTTCTTTTTGTACCCTCTAGTAACCTGACAAGGTATCGTAGTTGCATTGTTCACTGAGATAATGCTGAATGGTGCCACAATGGTTAGTTCGTTGCTATTGCAGAATTGCAGAATTGCATCATTCATTATCCATGAAGTCCGTAGAATCACACAGGCGTCATTTTGCTGAGCTTGGCTGTCCGTCCCTGTCTAAAAGAAACAATTTGTAGGATGAACATAGCAAGTACTACGAGCAAGTCCCTCGCAATTAGACATGCAGATAGCATCCCAATGTAGAAAGATGCAGTCGCAGTAGCTATGCTGATGCAGGCATGCCTCAGGCCGCAACCGGTCTATCTCCGCTCCGCGCCCAAGGCCGACCGACCGACCAGCTTCTCCAATTCCCCCCTCTCTGTCAAACATAACTACTCCCCCAACAAGAGGCTTCTCGCCGCTGAAGCTTGGCCGCCATGTCGGACGAGTCGAAATCAAAAGGCTTCCCGGACATCTCGGCCAAACTGTCCGCAATCCCCAAGAAGTCGCTATTTGAACGCCAGAAAGCCGAAGCGGAAGCCAAACGAGCCCGTGAGCAAGCCGAGACCGCCGCCGTATACGAGG
Source organism: Aspergillus costaricaensis CBS 115574 (assembly GCF_003184835.1). Lineage (NCBI taxonomy): Eukaryota > Fungi > Ascomycota > Eurotiomycetes > Eurotiales > Aspergillaceae > Aspergillus > Aspergillus costaricensis. The sequence continues at coordinate 1,062,003 of NW_020291806.1, forward strand.
ACTTCGTTAAGTCATTCGAAGATGACTCGCCAGCTCACGACAGACACGCCTCCGATGGACGATTGAGCCGATTTCCCCCCAAGAATCCAGGCTTTGGAGGCCCCGGAAAACGCCATTTCACGAGCTCGGGGCCGCGCTTGAGCGGTCCTGGTACTCTTGGACCACCACCTCCGAGAAAGCGCCCACATGAAGGGTTCCAGCCATTACACCGCAATCGGGATACAGCGTCGGGGGTATTGGGGTTTGATAATACTGCACCGGCTGCCGCGTCGGCTTTCCGTGCTTCGGACGATGAGGATGAAGCAGCTGCTGATGCGAAAGAGGCTGAACGGGCTGCTGCGAAACCTACGTTATATCTTGCGTCTCTACCGCCGGGAACTTCGCCTTCGGTGCTTAAGTCTTTGATACCCTCTGTGTTGACTGTTGACAATGTCAAGATCCTGCGACCCCCGGGTCAGCCTATAAACGACCGGAAATCAGTAGCCGCCATTGTGACTCTGGCGAATGAGTCTGCGGCCTCGGATATCGATAGCACTGTTAGCGCTCTACAGAACAGATACCTAGGATGGGGATACTATTTGACAATCTCGAGACACCTTTCTTCTGCCGCTATTGGCTCGACGATGCCGGTCACTGTCGGCCTGTCTTCCGCAAGCTCTCTTCCCTTTGGCGCCAAGTCGATAACGCCCGATATTCCTGGTCGACTCAATCGTGCTCCACCCCCGGGTATGCATCGTGGAGGATTCGCGCCACCATCGTCGTACGGATTGGCTTATGGGAGGCCTGGTCCTTCCACCCAGGTTGAGGTGAAGGCACCGTCAGACTTGAAACAACTGAAGTTGATACACAAGACACTGGAGAACTTATTGAGCTATGGACCGGAGTTTGAGGCGCTGCTCATGAGCAGACCCGAGGTTCAGAGAGACGAGAAATGGGCATGGATTTGGAATGCTAGAAGTGCTGGTGGGGTGTACTATAGGTGGAAACTATGGGAGATTCTCACCAATACCCGCCCTCCAGCAAATCGACGGGGTCGGCCCCAACCACCATGCACTATATTCGAGGGTGGTGCGAATTGGGCCCCGCCGGAGGCACATATCAAGTTCGAGTATACAACACGCATGGACGAGTTTGTAACGGACGATGACTACGACTCCTCTGACGAAGAGATGTCGGATTATGAGGACGAAAGGCGGAACCTTGGCGGTGCACCGCCAGCAGAGGGTCCTGGCGCCGCAAATGAGGGACTGGGCTATATGAATCCTTTACAGAAGGCCAAGCTAACCCATCTGCTTGCTCGACTTCCGACTACGCATGCCAAATTACGAAAGGGAGATGTTGCTCGAGTTACTGCTTTCGCCATTGAGCACGCGGGCGCAGGGGCCGACGAAGTCGTGGAAATGATTGTATCGAACATCGTGAACCCGTTTGCCTACACTGGGGCGAATCCCGATCGTGAGGCAGAAACAGGAATTGCCCGTCGTGAACAAGCAGACCTAGCCAAGGATAATCCCGCCGAAGAAGGGCGACCACCGACGAAGGAGAATCTGGATACATCAGCTGCGAAGTTAGTCGGTCTCTATTTAGTTTCCGACATCCTCTCATCTTCCGCCACGAGCGGGGTGCGACATGCTTGGCGGTATCGACAGCTGTTTGAGTCTGCCCTGAAGACACACCAGGTTTTCGAGCACTTGGGAAGACTTGAGAAGGACTTCAGATGGGGTCGGCTGAGGGCCGAAAAGTGGAAGCGCAGCGTTGGCACTCTTCTTCATCTGTGGGAAGGCTGGTGTGTGTTTCCACAGTCAAGCCAAGAACACTTCTTCCAGATCTTTGAGAAGCCGCCACTCACAGAAGAGGAGCTACGAGAAGAGAGGGAGAAGGCCGAGGCCGAACGCGCTGCGAGTACATTCTCCAAGAACAAGAGCCGCTGGAAGACAGTCGATGAAGATGCTACCTCCGGGAAGTTTGATCCTGGGCGAGCGTCTGAAACACATCCTCACCGGATGGATGTCGATAAGCCGACGGCTGCACCAGCAGCGATTGAGAGTTTTGATGGGGAATCTATGAGTGATATTGATGGAGAACCTATGGAGGACAGCGACCTGGAAGGGCCGGATGGAGAGCCAATGGAAGAAGACTCTGCTGCAGAGGAAGATCCCAGGGAGTCGGAAGAGCAACCACAAAAAGCAGCCGAGCCACCAGCCCAACCGGAGTACCAACCGCCAGCCCGAAAGCCGCGGCCCAAAGCCGAAGATATGTTTGCCGATTCAGACGATGAGTGATATAGGGCTGCTCGGGTATGAATGGTGAAGACGGAATGATATGTCTATATTACTAGGTTATAATGTCGGGTTACAATACCTTTTCTCGTATTATGCACATCACAATGGAGGCTGTATACCGCGTAGTAGGTGTTCGGTTGCAGATGTAGAAACTATAAGTCGACAAGATGTATGAAAGTGAGGCTGTAAGAAGTGAGCGGAGTGCCATGCTTGCTGCCTTAAGGGCGCTAAGGCACCGACCCTGGCGGCGCCCCACAATTCCCCTCGCGACGGAAATACTTTTGATGTTGATGTCAACCTCGACTCTTTCCTTCCTGTCTATCCCACTGCCACTGCCTCATCTCCTTGCATCTTCTACTTTTTAGATCTCACAAATACCAAATCCATCAAAATGGCCGGTAAGTCCACTCTTGCGCCGCCGCTCTCCTCGATGCGACGCTCCGTCCATCTCATCTGATGTTTTGCTGCCCCTCTCTGAGGCTCTTGGGCTCCCCCTCCACGGCGAAACACACAACCACCATCGCAGACAATCCTGACAGTGTAAGCTAACGCAATGCCTTCAACATTTAGACTTCCAGAACATCGCACGTACGTGTTATTACCTTCCACTCGGCCCCAATATCCCATCAATCAGGGGATGACTGCATGCATCGTCGCATCAGACAGTCCCCTCCTATTCCCATATGCGTCGCAGATACCCGAGTCTACCCAAATAGACTGCCCCCATAACATGGCCTAACATATGTCGCTACGAACAGAGCAATTTGTGCAATTCTACTACCAGACATTTGACTCGGACCGTCAGCAGCTGGCCGGTCTCTACGTACGCTAAATACCCCGCAATCCCTATAAAGTATGCTCTTATTCGGCTAACGATTTCATTTCCTGATTGATAGCGCGATAACTCCATGCTCACCTTCGAGACCTCTTCTCAGATGAGCGTCGCCCCCATCATGGAGAAGCTGACCGTTAGTTTTCTCACTAGCCTTTGCTTGAGGACCCATTACCAGCTTGACTGACACATGCGATGCGATGAATTACAGAGCCTTCCCTTCCAGAAGGTCCAGCACCAGATCTCCACTCTCGATGCTCAGCCCTCTGTTAACGGCAGCATCATCGTCATGGTTACCGGTGCCCTTATCGTATGTACCCTGCCTTCGTTAGCGGAAGAATGCCTTCCCTCTTTTCTCGCACCCGCACCCCCTAATTCAACCGAGGTTGGCTTGCTGTTCATTTGACTGACTTAATTCCGCCTTTTTTCTTCTCTTATAGGTCGACGATGAGCCCCGCCCCATGAACTACACCCAGACTTTCACTCTCAACCCCGAGGGTGGCAGCTACTACGTCTTCAACGACATCTTCCGTCTTATCATGGGTTAAATTTGAATCATGAGGAATTAGCGGGGTTTTTGGTGTGACGTGTGTGATGGGTGACTTAGGGGGCTCCCATTCAGTAGACAGCTTTCCATGAGATGAAGTTAATGATTTAGTTCCAAGAGGATCGACACGTTGCTTTTTGGTTGCTGTGTTTCAATTTATTCCCCTGTCTTTTCATTGTGAGAGTTTATATCATTCTCTTCCTTGTTTACTAATATATATATATACTATACTATCCGCCCCTTTCTCACTATCATGTTTGAGCCTACAACCAAGCACAGTCAATCATACACAGCTGCACCAGCAGCGATTGATACATTGCAGCCAAGAAGTATAGTCTATCCAAGCAAGGTATGTAGGTAGGATATACATGGCATCTGAACAGAACAGGACGATCTCAGAAGAAGAAGTACAGTTTTGCGCTTTTGCATCTTCGAACTAACCGACCAACCAACCACGTACTAGACTCTCCAAAAGCCAAACAAATGATGACAATCACTGATCCCTCAACAAAGGCGTCTCCTCGGACGGCAAGTCCTGATCATCCTCATGCGCCACCTCCTCTTCTCCATCCTCTCCCCTCGCAACCACAGTATCCTTATCGTGTCCTTCATGACCATGTCCCCGATTCGGTCCTAGGAACTCAAAGAACACACCCAAGCACAGCAGCGTCCCCTGCAGACAAGCCGTCACAATCAACACGCCCCATGTACTCCACCCCTTCGGACCTAATCGCGCTGCTAGACTGCCCGCCCAGACGAGACTGCCGGGCGTTTGGATGCACATCATCGGGATACTAAGCGATCCGACGCAGCGGAGTCGCAGGGTGGTGTAGATCTGGGGGAAGTATTGGATTGAGGCGAGGAGGGCGGAGAGGATGCCGCAGAAGTTGGACCATGCTTGGAGGGAAGAAGGGCGGGTGTAGCCGACGGCGAGGGTGGTGATGAGCATGACGGCGGCGTGGATGATGCAGATTACGGCGACAGTTAAGGCGGTGCGGTAGGTTGGGCTGGATTTGGGGAGGTGGGCGGTATTTCGGGGGAAGAAGAGAACGAAGAGGAATAGACTGAATTTTTGATATCAGTATTAGAATCTTTTGGGTGAGAATGATGAGAGGGGGATAGGGCTGGACTTACATGATGAAGAAGCAAAGGCATTGGGTTCCGACTTGGAGGATCCCGAGGATTCCTGCGAAACAGCCCATTCCGTTGACTTCCTTGCAACAGGCCATGTCGTGAAGGCTTTGTTGTTGCGAGATTACGTTGGCTAGTGCCGAGGAACCAGATGTGGTTCCTAGGAGGACGAAGTACGGTGAGATACCGAAGGAGGTCTTCATTGTTAGGATGCGGACATGTTGGGGGGTGTAGGAGAGGAGGATTCCGAAGACGATGAGGCTGGATGCAGTTAGCTTGAGCTAGAGTTGACTTGGGTAATGGTTGGAAGACAATACATACATGGAGAGGATGAAGTTTTTGATATCAGGCGAGGCCAGATGCTCGCATCGCGGATTGGAGAGGTCCATGTTGAGAAGCAGCTATGACTGCACACACAGAACCACGTATATACCCGATATATGGCTGTCACCAGCCAGAGACAACTGTTCCAGACAGATGGTATGAATCAAATCAATTAATTCAGCAAGCGGGACGTCGAGCACAGCTGGACCATTAGATATACCCCGAGCATAGGGGGCGGTTTGGAGGGAAAGGCGGAGGCGGCCCGAGACAGCGGCGGATTATTGGATCCTAAAACAACATTCTCATACCAGCACACACCCGCGTTGATTGGACCTGTGTGGCAGAGGAAGTGGATGAGGATGACTTGTCAGGTAGATATTAGTTGAGTAGGGTAGATAGTGCCAAAGTAGGAGGAGTGAGGAATGAGTTACCAGATTAGTTCCCTTGACTAGCCATCACTAAGCACTTGTTCTCCTTATCGCCCGTCTCCGCATTGCCCAAATAGGCAAGGCTGGGCCGATCGCCCTAAAGAGTTAGCGGCAGATCATGTGCCTTGCATTAAAGAAACATCAATAGTATACTTGATGTATATTGTTTGTTCACAGAGTCAACCAAGTCACGAAAGTTCCCCCCCGGTCGCAGGCGGTGGGACAAAGGACCGGACAGTGAATGGAGTCAGCCCAGCAAGCCAGCAAAGCTTACTCAACTGCAGCTGGGACACTAACTATGGGCCACTCTATCATCGATGACGCCAGAATTGGGGGAAGCTGGCCTGCTCCTCGTCATACGTCACTCGACGCTCATCCCGCGCCGCCTCCCTGATTCTTCTTTTTGACGAGAGATCGCCAGCTCTGCGACCAATAAATATCTTCATCCCGGGACGTTGTAGTCTTAATCTCTCTTGCTTAAGATCTCACAATTCACAATTGTAAGTTGCTCTCACTGATACTTTACATGGGTCGTGGTAGAACGAGAGCTGACCTTGACTCTATAAGCAAACAACAACAATCAACGCTCGATATAATCTCTACCTCTCGCCAGGATGAAGCTTCATTTGGCTTCGTATCTGGTATTTGCGCTCGCAACCTTTGAGGCGGTTGGAGCTTCCAGCTGGTTTAGCAAGGCTGGTATGTCAACCTCTATACCATTGACTGCTTTGACTGCTCCCATGCCGAGACAACCGCTAACATCCATCAGTTTACAACAAATGGCATGAAACCGAGTTAGAAAGATGGCTTTCTGATCATGGTATGCTTCCCTTCCCGTATCGATCTTTCTCTGTTGCATAGTTGACAGTGTCTATAGACATCCCGTACCCGTCGCCGGCCGATCGCAAGGATCTAGAGTCCCTTGTGAAGTCCAACTGGGAAGCTAAAGTCCAAAAGCCCCTGGCTCATGCTACACAGCACTCTCATGATCACTGGCATGATGCCAAGGAATGGCTCTTTGACACGTAAGACCTGCGAGGCTGTCCTTCACGTAATATATTGTACTAATAGTCTACTTAGATGGACCGACTCTCAGTTGAAGTCGTTCCTTGACCGTCATGGTATTCCTGCTCCCCAGCCTCGCAAGCGTGACACGCTTTTGAAAACTGCTCGCGAAAACTATGAGTCTATTGCCACGAAGCTTGGAGAGGCTGTCGCCTACCCTGGTAACTGGGTATATGAGCAATGGACTGAATCTGATCTCAAGGAATGGCTTGATGAGCGTGGTTGGCCGGTTCCACAGCCCACTACGCGCGATAGGCTTATTGCATCGGTTCGCCGTAACGCTCGATTGGCAAGTTTGAATGCAAAGAGCATCGCTGCCTCTGCCTCCGCCTCTGCGGAAGCTGCGCAGGCTACTCTGAGCGATGCCCTGTTCAAGGCTTGGTCCGACTCCGATCTGAAGAAGTTCCTTGATGAGCACGGTGTCAAGGTACCCCAGGGATCTAGACGCAATGAACTCATGGCTCTGGCGAGGAAGCACCGTGCCTCTCTGGTTAGCCAGGCTTCGGAGGCTTCTGCCACCATCTCGTCCACCGCTACTCAGATCATTGGTGCCGCAACCTCCAAAGCTGGTAACGAGTACGAAAAGGCCACAGATGTTGCTCAGGCCAAGTTCCAAGATAGCTTCGATACCGTCATTGAAGGCTGGTCCGACTCGCGTTTGAAGGCTTTCCTCGATGCGCGCGGAGTCCCTGTGCCTCAGAGCGGCAAGCGAGACGAGCTCCTTGCTAAGGTGAGGCTCCACAGCCACAAGGCAGCCACTGGCTGGTCTGCTTGGACCTTTGATACCTGGGACACCGAGCACCTGAAGTATGTTTCTTTCAGATTCAATATTATTATGGAAATATTATTCTAACATAAATCTAGGAAGTACCTGTCCTCCATGAACGCCAAGGCAGCCCACCGCGCCGACATCACTCGCGACGAGCTTGTCAAGCAAGCCCAGGAAAACTACGCCAAAGCATCCAAGACCGGTGGTGCAAACTTCGCATCGGCCACCTCCTACATGGCGCAGGCCACTGATGCAGCCAAGGGTTCCGCCTTCGACACCTGGACTCATTCCGACCTCAAGGCCTACCTTGACTCGTACGGCGTCCCGGTCTACCAGGGCTCTGGAATCAACGAACTTCGCGCCGCTGCTCGTCGCAATGCTGAATACTTCCGCTACGGCACTTCGTCTCCTTCGGGAACCATCTTCGCCAAGATGCAAGAGGCCGGCCAGTGGCTTCTGGACCAGTTGAAGATTGGCGCGTCCAGTGGTCGTGCCCAGGGCCAGGAAGCCGCTGAGAAGGCCAAGGCTAAGGGTTCTGAGGCTGCCGAGAAAGCTAAGGCTCAGGGATCCCATGCTGCTTCGAGCATGCGGGTCGAACTGTAAACAGACCAACCCGGCTTCTGATACTTTTCCTTCAATGTTCTTCATGTTTATCGGGGGCGTTGTTCAAGGGATACGACGTTATGACATCACATAATGACTGCGGGTCTTGAGAGGGGGTGGAGGCGGTCTACGATATTCACTGAATCCTGTCTGGTGCAAAAGTTGGGGACGGAAGGGAAGGATGAATAGTGGAAGTGGAAATCTTCAAGTAATAAATTTTAGTAGTTATTGATATTTCAAATCGAACAATGCAACCAAGTGTACAATAACCCGATCATATCAATGTCAGCTTAAGATCCCAAAACCACTGAACTGAAATGAATTGATCCTCATACAGCATGACTAAAATACCAACGCTTTTAAGATAAGATATGAATCGCTTATACCGAACTCGATGATAATATCCTCGGTCCCTTGAAACCATCTCCAAACGTACATCTATGTAGCCCTCTCCGCCCAACTCAACCCACAATCCCAACCCATCGAACCCACTCCACTATCACAAAAATAAAAATTGGCAAGATCAAGCATTCTTAGCCTCCGGATCTCCCTCGGCCACCAACTTCCCAACAACCAAATACTTCTCAGAGAAGCGCTCCTCCCACGACTGCAGATTCTCCAACTGCTCGTTATCCAGATCCTTCAGATCATCCAACGGACCCTTCAGATCCTTGGTGAGCATTTCCTCGTCGAAGCTCTGGCATGCCAGACCGCGGGAAGCGTCGCGACCGGCGAAGTTCTCGTAGGGTCCGCCCTGCACGTTTCATAGTTTTTCATTAGTCGCTCTACTGTTTCTTTTTCTTCAAATGAGGGGAATGGGGTTTAGGGGAGGTGTGTATGTACCGGTCCGTAAAAGTTCCTGCCGGGAGTCACGTCGAAGACACGACCACGGACAGCGAGGTAGACGGGAGCGTCATTCTCGCCGTTAAAGGGGAGGAGAGTGGTTGGGGTGAAGGTGCGGAAGACGACGGGGGGAGGACCCTTGGGGAGGCTGACGGGGGCTTTGGGACGGAGTTGGAGGTAGACGAGGATGACGAAGAGGGAGAGGAGGATGAGGTTGATGGGGGTGGCGATTGTCATGCTAAATTTAGTGGTTATTTGTTAGTGAGGGTTCCTTGGGGGAGAGTAGACTAGAGGAGAGGGTAATATGTTGGTGGTGGGTGAGGATAGTAAGCAACTGACACTTCGGCGGGCTGCGGGACAGCTTCGTCTGGAGGGATGGGGTTAGTTTGTTTGATTGATTGATTGTATTGTTGGTTTGGGGGATGGTGTAGAGTTTGGGAGTACCTGGGGTAGACATGGTGAGTTGAGTGAGTGGAGATTTGTGGTATAGATGTGTGTCAACTTTAGGTGAGGGGGATAGAGAAAGTGATGGAATGAAGATGATGATGATGCTGGAGTTGGAGAGCCGCGGAACTCGCGATCATGACGAAGTTGAGAAGAAGAGCCAATCAGTGAAGGGGGATTGAGTGCGGAGAACAGGGCCGATTACGGTACTGATACGGTACGGCACGGGGTTATCGGCACGTGATAGTATACTTGCTCATGCCTGATGGGTCAGGCAGTCAATAATTTATTTAAGTGTTTGTTTACTCCGTTACTAAGTAGTTACTAACTAGTCACTACGTACTGTTGATTGTGGATAATCTTTGCTCGGACGATTAACCCAAAGAATCTTAAGGCAGAGAAGATCAACTGATCGGACCATTCCTGGGAGACCGTTTGAGAGTCTGTGCGACGGAGATTGCTGTCTGGTTCAACTATACTAAAAGTAATTATACTAATTTTGGGATGCTCCTCTAATTGCGATGGAGCGTTGGGCTGCTCTCGACCATGGGGGCAGTTAAAATTAGAATTGAAGGACCATCCACAACTAACCGACTGACTCTGAAACAGGATCCTCCCGGCTGCATCCAAGTGGTGCTGGTGCTGCTGCTGTCAGTTGCTTCTCCGTGCTCCATTCATTTCTCATTCATTAATTTTCATCCCTTCTTTAGTTACTACTATTACTTACTCTTTTCTCCGCTTCTCGCACGCAGGCAAACCGGTTTGCTTTCAAAGAGAGGACCACCTTGAATTAGCTGTGTTTCTTTTCTTTTTTCTTCTTCTTTCTTTCTCCATTCTTTCCCCTCGCTTTTGCATCTGCGTGCGTTTTTAATTTATTTTTCTTTTCTTTCAAGCCAATTGTCTGGTCTTATCTGTAGTATAACACCAGCTTTAGCCCTTTAATTAATTGTTCACTCGCTCTTCTCCACTAGTTCTCCTCCCTCTTCGTCTTCTCTTTCTCTCTCCCTCTCCCCTTCGTTCTGCTGTGCTCCAATTCAGCTCTATTCCCTGACGTGCAGGCATGTCAGCTGCATGAAACCCACCTCTATTCGCCATAGCATAACTATATTGCTTTTTTTTCTTCTTCTATGATAATCAGCGACCGTTTTGTGTCACTCCTTGCTTAGCCATTCCACCACGATCTAGAAATACTTTAAAGGTATGCGTTGAGATACGGATCACATTCCGGAATTTTGGACTTTCGTTCTAGCCTCGCGGGGTCTGATACTTATTTGTTGAATCAGTTTTAACCACCGATCTTCCATCATTTTCACCCAATTTTATCACCTAAGAGTCCAACCGGCAACATGTGGGGGAAAATGTCTTTCCATCGTTCGCGGAAGCCCGTGATCGGGAAACCTACACTGATCGACAAGACCCTAGATGATAGTGTCTACCGGTCTCTGTCCCCCGCTCCGGGCAACCAGAGCAGTGACACACTGGCCCATCCCAAGTCTCGTCCCGCAATTGCCCGGTAAGTCGTTTCATCCTTCTCTCCTGATTGTAATCAAAGTAGCTGTGTTCTCTAATACGTTCTAGCAACCCGACGGACTCGCTCCTTCCTGCGCAACGTCCCGACACGGGTCGACGGGTCGCGTCTACCTCCCATGCCCTGGACATTGCTACTGGTGACCAGCCTCACCAGCGTTCTGCTAGCCTATCGCATAATTATCTCCTAAACCCAGCTACCTTCACTCACGACCTATATCGACCCGAAAGTGCAAGCATTTCGCCCCCGGATTCCCCCATCTCCTTCGGTCGCCCACCGGCGAGTCGCGTCAGCTCGCGTGTGTCACCCATAGAAGACGACTTCACACTCGATTCGAGCGCCGGATCCATGGAGAACAAGGAGAACACCAAATTCGCTAGCCATTTGCCCGTCTTGCGCAAGCGCGCCAACTCGCAGGCAGACCGGCTACAAACGCCCAAGTCCTCCAGAAGCCAGACATCCAGATGGGACGACTTATCTGGCGAGCTAACGCCCAGCGACTTCAGCAGATCTGGCCCGACAACTCCTGGCAGCGTTTCGTTCCGCACCGAAATCTCGGCAAAGCCTGCCTCATCCCATAGCTCGAATATCTTTGGCTGGAGCAAGGATCACTTGAATACGAAAAGGAAACTATCGGAGCCACGCACCCGGCTGTCCAAAACCGAGAACACGCTCCCACCGGGAGTGCGCGAGCCCTGGAAGGGACCTAGTGGACGAGCTCCGATAATAGCACCCATCCAGGAAAAGCCGAGGGCTAGATCACCATCACGTGTGCACATGTCCCGGAGTAACGATCGACTAAGAGAAGCGCACAGCACGACACCCGATTATGCCAATTGCGGGTTTGTTCCGACTGTTGTGACCACGATTACGGCTGGTGATTCCAAGCCAAAGGCGTCGGAGAGGGTTAAGCACACAACTAGCAGGGATAATCTCCGAGCACGAACCCCGGAGGAGCCGGCTCCGAGCATTGTCAGCAGTGCTGAGCCGCCCCGTGTTGATTTCCCCGCACCAGATGACTGGGAGTCATCGCTGGCTGACTTGAAGTTGACAACTGATGACGCGGCCGAACAACCTGCAAGCCGCTTCAGCGCTACTACATATGAACCTACAGAAACCGCCAGCTCTGTTGGAAGTGCACGCGGTAGCATAGACGCCGCATCTCAGTCCACTGAACACGTCCCGTCAATCATGTCTCGGAAACGACCTGTACCTAGTAACGTTGCGCCAGCAAAAAAGCCCACCAGAAAGCCCACGCCGGCGCAGGCCGCTGAAGCCGAACCGCCTAAGGATCAGTTACAACTTACACCAGAAGAACAGATCCAGAACCGCATCCAGACGTTGGAGGCTCGCAGAGACACCCTGACGCGCCGGAGAGCGAACGTCGAAACAATCATCTATGAATTGACTCAAGTGATCCAGCCGAGCTCCGTTGCCTACGACATGGCAGCCAGGGACGAGGTGAAGCGGACGGTGGCCAGCCTTGAGACAGAACTTGCGGAGATCAAGCGGGAAGAGCACGAAATAGGTCTGAAGCTGTTCAGGGCTTGGAAAAAGCGCGACGATCTTGGGTATGGTGGGGGTAGCTTGTGGGTCAAACGAGTGACTAGTTGAAGAGCATCGGCTGTGGCCGTTGGATTTCTTTTCTGGGTATCTTTCAGGATTCCCTTCCCTTCCCTTGAATCCTCTATCATTGTCATTTTGTTTATTTCATTTTTCACCATCCTTTGGTCAGATTTTCCTGCTGCTGGATATTGGCCGAGGCGTGTCTTTGAGCGTTGCGAATACCCTTGGGCAGCATACAGCGGGTTTATGTTTACTTCTTCCTAACGATGCCAGTGGGCTATCTTCTTACTGTGCCGTGCGCAATGATACCCTTTCCGCTTGTTGGGGCTCCTAATCATGAAGCTGATCCTGGTGATTGACGGTATGGATATTTCTGGTGGATAGCAAAAGGTGCATTATTGTATGAAATGAAAAGGTGTCAAAGAAAAGTGGTTGCTCATGGTATTAGTGCTCAATGCATATGCAAATACTCCACACCGAGTTGTGGGTCGTAGCTCGTTGTATCTCGTGAGGACATATAGAACCTCAAGCCCACAGTCCGACTATTTCTTTCCAGACTTCTTGATGCCCTGGTTACCAGTGTTCAGGGGGCCCTTGCCCTTGGCCTTCTCCATAAGTTCCTTCTTGGCCTTCTCCTCTGCAGATGCCCAATATGATTAGCAAAGTGACTACCACAGTTTTGCATGTAACGAAAAACATACCAGCTCTCTTCTTGGCCTGGAAGGCGAGGTCATCATCGTCCAGCTCCTTCTTGTCCTTCTTGGCGGACTTGAGAGGCTTGACCTTGCCACCTGTGCAGAAAGGGGATCAGTATGAGGCCATGAAAGATGAGCTTCTGAATAAGTGGCGGCATCCTACCTTCTCTGCTTTGACCACCCATTGTGTCGTAGAATAAAAGTGTAGTGAGCGTGGAGGAAGAGGATGTGAAGTGGCGCTTGCTGCGAGTCTTGGAGGAGGGGAAGAATCGCGGCGTCGCAAAAAATCGGCTGCTTATCAGCGATTGTCCCGCGGGGAGCCACTAGTCTCCTTTCCGCTTAGCCGCAAAATCTTCGGCGGCCGCCCCTCACCGCCCGGGCATCTCCCCATCTCAACTTTGGCTACTTTCGCACCTCATATCGCTGCCAAGTTTCCATCCATCCAGTCTTTCCATCCTTCACCCCCATCTATCTGGTTCTGTCGATCTACTTTTTGAAATACAAAAGGATCTGAGGGAACCTCAAACAAAATCACACATCATAACACTGTCTCATGCTTTCTTGAGACGGTAGTCAAGGGCAAGGGCCGTGGCATTCTCAGCCGGTTGGACTTTCTCAATACACTCCTCCCAAATAACGCTTCGTCGGAAACGTTCTTGCTAACCGGGACTTACTTCTTTTGTCTCTGAAGCTGCTCGAAGAGCCAGCCCATACCTTTTTTAGTTCATCTTCAGGATCCCTGAGTGAGCCTGGTAATATACCACCATGGCATCCCGCAGGTCGAGGTCTCCATCGACCCCTTCAGAGGGTGAGATCATCGAATCAGGTTCAGAGACGAAGGCAACTACGTCGAAACTTCCTCTTAATGGCAGCATCGTTGACCGTCCCACCAGAGCTAGTCCTGCATCCGTGACGCGGAGCAGATCGCCACGACACCGGAGATCGAGGACCAGGACCAGGTCGACCTCGCGTACGCGGTCCCGTTCTCCCTACCGCGATTACAGAGGCTACAAGCGGCGCCGGGATGATGAATATGATGATTATGACCATGACGACCGGCGATACCGACACGAACCGCCCCGACGCGTCGGATCCCGATACGATGACAGCCGGTACTACGGACGAGGTCAGCCCGACCGACGCGCACGGCCTTCCTATTATGACTACGACCGTGAAGAGCACTACGGCGATGGCCTTCGATATAGCGACGAATCTGATCGCCGCAGAGAGAAACGCGCGCGCACGCGGAGCCGGTCGCCGTACCGCGAAGTTCGCAAGCCTAAGCAGTATTCCGGGGATGAGTGGGAGTCTCCAAGAGATGAGAGTACTGCCTCTCGGAATCGCAGGAAGGGGGCTTCTATTGAACAGTCAGTGAGCGAGCGAGGGAACACTCCAGTCGTCGCTCAAGGTATTAAGCAAGATGCTGAAACTCAGAAACCTCAGGTGCAGCAAGCTTCTGCCACCTTACATGCCCATGTTGATAGGTAGGTTTTCCCAGTCGGTAGATGGTACCAGGCTAATGAATTTAGTGTGAATGGGGCGTCCGAAACTCACGACGAACAACCCCCAGCCGAACCCCTTGACGAAGCAGCCCAGTTAGAGGCCCGTCGCAAACGACGTGAAGCAATCCGGGCTAAATACCGCGGCCAAGCTACCCCGATGCGTTTGCAGGCACTTCACATCGGTGAAAGTAGTAGAGATTCGTCCACTCCAGGTGCTGATACTGCCGCATCAGGCAGTGCTGTTTCTGGTAAGATTCTGACCGCTAGATCGTGTTGAAGTGAGTGAATTTGTAGCTAACAGCATGTTCATTTACAGAAGCAGCACCGTTGTCAGCACCCGAGACACCTGCTGATAGTCCAGGGGAGTTGTTCTCTGACTTCAAAGTAGGCAAAGATGCTGATTTAATGAACGGCGCACCGGTAAACGGTGTGGACAAAGATGGTCCGTCTGCAGCAGACTACGACCCTACCTTGGACATGAAAGCGGAGAGGGAGAGGCATGATAGTCGTGGTGCTAATGAGGAGTTGTCTGCGGCGTCTTATGACGAGACGCAAACCTCCCGACAGGACATCCTGCTCCCCGACGCTGTTCAACCCCCGCCTCAGCCCAAAGCGAAGGATCCTTATGACATGTTCGCAGAGGATGATGACGATGATATGTTCGCTGAAGACACGCAGGAGACTACGCAGCCAACGCATGCATCGGCTAAGTCGGCAGTCCCGCAGCCCAAGGAGCTCGACATCAGTATGATGGACAACTGGGACGACCCGGAAGGATATTACAATGTCCGGCTGGGTGAGTTGATTAACGGGCGATACCATGTGCAACAGAATCTAGGCAAAGGCATGTTCTCATCTGTCGTACGCGCCACGGACTCCAAGACTGGTGGCTTGGTTGCCATCAAGATCATCCGCCAGAATGACACGATGAAGAAGGCGGGCATGAAGGAAATCGGCATCCTGGAGCAGCTCCACGAGGCCGATCCGGAGGACAAGAAGCATCTTATCAAGTTTGAGCGGTACTTTGACCACAAGGGACATCTGTGCATGGTGTTTGAGAACTTGAGCATGAACCTGCGGGAGGTCTTGAAGAAATTCGGCCGCGACGTTGGTTTGAACCTGCGAGCCATCCGGGCGTATGCCCAGCAGATATTCCTGGGGCTCAGCTTGATGCGGAAGTGCAACATTCTCCATGCGGACCTCAAGCCCGACAACCTGTTGGTCAACGAGCAACGCAACATCCTCAAAGTGTGCGACCTGGGATCGGCATCCCCGGCGACGGAGAACGAGATCACACCGTATCTCGTGAGTCGATTCTATCGGGCGCCCGAGATTATTTTGGGAATCCCGTACGACCACGCCATTGATGTGTGGTCGATCGGCTGCACGTTGTTCGAGCTGTACACGGGCAAGATCCTGTTTACGGGGCGCAACAACAACCAGATGCTACGATCCATCATGGAATGCCGTGGCAAATATCCGCCGAAGCTGCTGCGGCGAGGGTCGCTGACGCCGATGCACTTCGATGACATGCTTAACTTCTTGAGCATGGAAGAGGATAAGATCACCGGGCGACCAGTCACGCGGGTGCTGGACTTCAAGAAGCCGACGCGGGACTTGAAGACCCGGCTAATGGGAGGCAAGGAGACACGAGGCATGACAGACAGTGAGGCAAAAGAGCTGGCCCAATTTGTGGATCTACTGGACCGATGCTTGAACCTCAATCCGGAGAAGCGGTGCACGCCGACAGAGGCGTTGAAACATCCGTTTCTGTCTCGACCCAAGGCGTAATCACTTTCCTTTCTCTTTTTCTCATCTGGAGTATACTTTTTTGAGATGATTGCGGGCCCATCCGTTGTACATATTATGTCATAGTAGTACTTTTTTTCACCTCTCAATTGAGAAATATATCCACCGAAGATCGTTGCCACTGGTATAAAAGTATGACAAGATGACTCGCCAGTAAACAAAGAGCGAGGATCGCATCCGATCATCCATAACTATACTGAGTAATGCGGATGAATGGGATGTTGGGTTGGATCCGGGGCACGCCCAGTGGCAAACCCAGCTACGGAGTTACTAGTAGAACTACGCCCCATGGATCCATCCATGATCCGTGATCCCGGGGCGGGAGGCAAACCCGGACGACTACGACGCGTGCCACCCCAGAAGCCTAGTACGTAGTTCTAACCGCGGGTCCCAGCACTTTCTAGAACGTCTTCAAATTGATGAATCATTCGATGATGATGATGAATGAGGCTCAGCTGTGCTACTGACTTGCCGCGTGTGCTCCACAACGTCCAGGCAGCCACCTACTTACCCACTGGCTTCATTCAGCTGAGGCTTGGATTCTAGGTGTGGGTTAACGGTTGGTTCCATGGGACGGGACTTGTTGATTGATTGATTGATTGATCGATTAGTTGATCGATTGATTGATGGGTTGATGATTGACTAACAGACGGGATGAGATCCCGGTCCACTTATGTTACTTACTTTACTTGACATGGTAAATCCGATGAGTTTAGTAGTTGCCGCTTTGTTTCCACCACGCGCATCTCAGCTACTGTTGAGTATACCGTGGATAAGTTATTGTCAAGGGGTGGGAAGTATGAGGTATGTTGGGATATGATGATGACGATTGATATTGTTAATTACTTCGTAAGCGGAAAAAAGGTGGTAAAGTAATGGAATAAGGGGATATGGATAATTGTAGGGAAGTAGATTGATACTCTATACGGTACTACTTTTGCTTTTTGCTTTTACTTTTGCTTTTGCTGTTATGAGACTATGTATAATGGCGGTAGGGTAAATCGGAGAATTAATGAGGTCATTTATTGGTTTCAGTTTCAGGGTTTCTACTTACAGTATGGTGATGGGGATGTGATGTGATATGTGAACACCATTATTTACCGAAGTTCTGTCTTTAGTGGATCATGATGTATCTGGTTGGTCTTTGGATGGGTCAGAAGTATATTATTCTTATTACTATCATCATATGGAGTATTTTGTCGATAGACATAGGGTTTACTGGGGAGGGAAATATATTGTGTTGGGATACCTACTTACTTATTTAATTACTTAAGAGTATATAAATGGTTGCTTTTACTAAAGGTTATAACACATTATAGTTTATAGTATAGAAGACTATACTATTAAACAAGATTGTGATAGCTAGATATTAGCAAGAAAACAAGGCAAATATGCATATCTGCACCTCCGCATCACAGTACATACATACATACATAAAACACATGTTCTATGTACCCTTAAATATGGAGTACAAAAGAAAACAAAAGTAAACTACTCATCACACAGCACAGCGATGGAGTCACTAGGTACAGCATGCAAGCAGGATAAAAAAACTAAGTTTACTTGCTTGCTTACATAGCCACTTTCATGCTATGCCATGCCATGCCTGTACATTAACGCAGTCATCCATCATCATCACAGCCTACTATGTATCCACATAGTTACCTGTTAAGCGCTTCGAGTCCGAATAAATCGTGGGTTCAACCGCTGATCTTAATTTCAGGGCTCAACTTACCTACAGTACCTATGCTACTCCGTACGTAGTTATAAAAAAGCAATTATACTAAGGGATTACCCCCGTAATTATGGGGTTGTCTTTAGTACATGTCTCAAAAGACAGCAGGGGTCTGTTTGTCTATCTGTTAAGCGGGTAAGTAAGGCGAAGGGAGGTAGTTAGTTACTTTGGGAATTCTCCGTGGGAAGGCTGGTAGCTTGGGCTGTTATCATTGTGTGATTACAATTAGAACTACTATGAGCCAAGTGTACTCCGTAGATAGTTCTTTCTTTCATTATTATCCGGTGGTCTGTGTCTACTACACAATGTCTTTGGCTGATATAGTTAGTATTGGAGAAACGGGGCTGTGGATCGGAACTGCTTTATATAGACGAAGGTGCATGACCCTGCAAGCCTTGCAATCATAGTAGTATCATTAGTATAATACTAAGAGATTGTATACTAGTAGGCAGGCAGCCTACCAAACCAAAGAATGAAGCAACAACAACGCCCCGGGCAAACCGCAACCCGGGCTAATTCTTTTTATTGCTCATGGTCTGTGCAGGACCTACCAGATCAAGAATAGTTCGAAATGATGAATGGATCCATGATGCGGGCAAAAAAGAAAGCATGGACAAATTGAGCCAATTATCATTGGAGACTGCTGCCCGAGAGATCCCCACCGCCAAGGCTTCGGACAGCAAACGTGGCAGCAAAGCAGCCAATCATCAAGCGCCATGGCTGTCATTCGGGAATTCTCGAAGCGGACGAACTGGGCTGTCATTGGCCCCGGCGTCATTGCCTCACTTTATTGAGTTCGGTTGCAACTTTGACCTACTCACTAGGAAGTTTAGTTTAGCATGGATTGGCATTAACACATCCCATCTTGCTTGCCTGCTTGCTGGTCAGTACAGGAAGTAGTATAGTTCGGAGGGGGTCGGGTTGATTCAGAAGGCGTCTGCTTGCTGAACTTTACACTTTAGTTTTGGCAATAGTTCGCTCATGTGTTGGATGAATGTCCTCGCTGCTAGCCAACGGGTTGACAATGCTTCAAAAAGACGGTGAGATCTAAACCAGATGTTCTTTCTTTTTGGGTGGAAAGAAAGAAGTTGGTGGCCGGAGAAAAAGCAGAACCTGGCAACTGTCGCACCGTTGTTGTCTGGCAAGGCGATGAGTTAGTAACTAGACTACTACTCCGTACTGACTATGGAGTCAAGTCAAGTCAAGTCAGTCAGGCTGCCCGTCATTCACAACACGCAGCGGGAAGTTGGATGGTGCCCCATCCAGCCATCTCCGTTTGGCTCGACCGTTTCGTATAGAACATCCAATTCGTTTCGTCCTGCAATCCTCCTCCCCTTCGTTGCCCCCCTCCTCGTTTAGTCATACTGTTGTACCCGCTTGTGGTCCATAAGCCTAGAACTCCCATGGTCAGATTAACAATCGTTGACCTCTTTCGCTCAAAACTTTGTCCCAGCATCACTCATCTCCCAGTAACCAACTGTAGGAGAGGAGAGATGTTGCTGGTGGAGTCATGAGCTGGCAGTACAGAGAACAGCCTATACAGCCAACCTATCTACCTAGAAAGTATCTACTCCGTAGAGTCTACTGGCTTTTACCGTCCGAACGCCCGGTGAGATTGCAAGAACCACCGTTGATCGGGGGAGGTGTTTTCAACGTTTCACCACACTGACGATCCAGCGCGTATACCGTTGTGAAGCAAGTTACGGAGTAAATCGATAGTAGATAGATAGCTAACCGTCAGAGATGGAGATGAGCGAGATGGATCGTGCCCTGTCAACCAAAATCATAATCATAATAATAATGATAATAACCGCCCTGGGAAGTTTCAACTAATTTTCCATCTTCCCGCCCTGCATCTCTTGAGTCTGAGAGTTTAGAACTTCAGACACGGACAGTATAGCAAATGTGGGGCAAAGGAACCTCCTCCTCCCCCTTCTCCATCCGGGTCCCTTTCAGCCAGTCATCCATCTTGCCAGCCTCATTCCTACCACACAGCCGCCCAGGCAATGGTAACGACGGGGCATCCGGGCGCTGATACAATCAACCAACGGACCCAGTGGAATATAGGCGGGCGCGTGTGTATGTGTGTGGCCATGAGCTCATTAGTGCGTTCCCCCCCTTCCACCACCACCACCACCACCACAACCTTCCTCCCCAAAAGAGGCTGGACCTACTAGTAATAATGCCGCCCACCTCTCCATGGCAGGCAATCCTTCCAGCACTTCCATCCCAGTTCATCTGACTGAACTCCATTCTTCAAACCAATCATACCCACGGGGAGGCGGATTTATCTTCCCTGGGCGTTACCGCATTCAGCCAATGACGAGGGGATGTGCTCGGGCCAGCCTGGAACAGCATTGGCATTGAAAAGGTGTGAGTGGAGCCAATCTGCACCCGAATGACCTGTCACAACTCGCCCTCCTACACTCACACCGCCTCCTGGAACAAACATTACCTAGCATTGTGTGCTGGAGGCAGCAAATCACCGCCCTTCAGTTGCGGTCTGTTCTGCGTTGCCTTCTCAGGTTTCCATTCCAACTTTCTCTCTCATCGTCGATCTTTGGGGATAGAACCTTTTCTTTTTTTCCTTTTTTTGCTTTTTGCCTGGTCGGGGACCGGACACTAAACCCGTACAGCCACGACGGCGGCGGCATTGGCCGTCTGCTCATCGGGTCTGGGCGGAGCTCTTCCCATTCATTGAGTCTCACTCCATTTGAGGATTATTGTTTCTTATTATTATTATGTAGACTGTACTGTAGGGATGGATGGATGGATGGGTGGATAGATTTCAGGCCACTACTACTATACTACACCCTCTGTATACTGTAGGATCAGGTCCAGGCATCCAAGCTTAGAGCCTTGTGACCCTCCTAACTAACTAAACTGAAAGGGGGTGTGCGGTGCTGCCAGAGTTTCGGTTTCCCTCCACGCACTCGTGCCCATTTGGCCCTCCTTTCCCTTTCCACCCACCCCCCTCCATAGCACAGTATCTAGTCAACAGATCCACCCGACTAGTAAGGGGAGGTGTCTCTTTTTTCGCCTTGCCAGATCGTGGACAATCCCCCCCCCCTTAGCCAGAGATAGTCTGTCAACTCAGTCAGTCAAAAGTGTGTGCCAGTGTGGAGAGAATCCAGCAATCGCGTGGTATCTAATTTACTACTTTGGTTATGGCAAGAAACAAAGCTGGTTAGTCAGGACCCAGTGGATACTAATGATGTCGATTCATGGATCCTCCCAGGCCTCCTCTCCTCAGCTTACGCCGCGGGTGCGTGTTAGTTATTCTTGGTTTCGTTTCTCGCCGCCTGGATCTCGCGGTCGCGGCCTTGTCGGTCAGTGTCTCTAGTGGGGGAAGAGGGAAAGGCAGTTTGGTTTGGTTCCGTCTTTGCTCATCCACACGCACTTACATACACCTTTCCTATTTGTAGCTGGACCCTAAACTAGTCTAAGCATCATACATGTTAGCTTGGGTTGGTTGGGTGGAGTTTGGCCAACTCCACCCAGCTGGACGCATGCCCCCGACCAATCCGGTGGCGAGGTTTGGGTTTCTGGTCTGCAGGCTGAAGATGTAACGGGGGAGTTACATAGTGAGTTTTAGGGGGCATGGATGGATGGATGGTGTAGGAGAGAGAAGGGGGGGGTCGGTCGGTCGGTCGGTCACCTGGGGGTAATGAGTTCTGAATGGTCGGCCAGCTTTTTCGAGATGATGATTCGTGGGCTGCAGCCTCTGAGGTAATGGAGACTTTCAGTAAGTTCCAGTTCAGTTCTTGCTCATGGAGATGAGAATGGAGTGAGTGGCTCTGGCCACGAGTGGTCCCAGGCTTAGTGGCAGTTGGAGAGGAAGGATTATTATTCGTGTTATGGGATGGGTGATGATGCTGCTGATGATGATGATGATTAGGTGTTACTATTATGAGATTTATTAGGGAGGATAATTATTATTTCATCGAATTTAATTATTAGGTGTTATTATTTTCTGATTTTCTGTTAAGGGAATAATAATATTATTATTATTTTACTTTTGACTTATTTTAATTTCTTCTGGTGGTGGTGTTGTTTTTTTTTTCTGGGTCCCTGGGGATTTTCTGGGTCCCTATTTTTCGCCATTTCCTGCTGAGAATGGATGGATCTGGCTGGCTCCCTCATTCTGACTCTCTGGACTGAGAGTCTCTTTCTCTCTTATCGCCGCCCCGTCCATCATCGCCATATTAATCTTATTTTTACTTATTTTTACCTGGCCTTCCGCGCTCCGTCTTAATCTCTATACTTCCACCTCTTCTTCCTCTCCTGTCTCTTCCTATTCCGTCCTCGTCCTCTCTGGCGTGTTTAATCGTTTTTCCTCTTTCCGACAAGTTCCCGTCAAGTCATTGATCTTCGTCTTGCATTTTGTTGCTTTTCTTCTTTCTTCGGCTTCTCTTCCTCTTCTTCGTGATATAGTTTCTGGGACTTGTTTTGCATATATATCATTTGCCCCCCCTTATCCTTCACTGCACGTCCCCCTTTTATACCCTCCACCCCCCTTCCCTTCCCTTTCCCTCTCCCCCCCCTCGGCCATATTAACTATCCGCTGGCCCCCATCTGACTGCTTCCCTGGAACTGCATCCATCCCTGGCTGTGCAACTTCCCTGGACTACTTGCCCCCCTCTCCCCCAATAAGCCAAAAATAATACCACCACCAACTGCCACTGCCACTCCCGCTACTACTCATCTTCAACCACCACAACTACTACTACAACCACCATCCTACCCACGGCCTTCCGTTGGACATTCCCTAGGATTTGATTGCTTATCCAAGTTGATCAACTGCATTCCTTCAATGGCTCCTTGAACAAGTGAAAAAAAAAAAATTATCTATTAAGGAAAGACTGGCGACTCTCCTTTGGTGCTCTTCTCTCTCACTCCCGGCTATCCCGTACTTTGCTCACTGGTTTGGATGACTACCTGAAACCCGCCACCGGATTTTGGACCCCCAGGATTTATATCAACAAACCACCCCTTACAGCCGTTGAGACAAGAAACTACCATTTACCTCCCCCTCCTTCCCTCTCCTTTCCCCCTCCCTTTGAATACTATACTCTTCTTCAGGGAAAGACTCAAGTGCCGGTGCGTGCTTCGAGTCTTACTTGCCTGTCACCAATCCACCAAAGCAAGAAAAAGCCCATCCCAAAACCTACCTTCCCTCATGCTCATGCTACCCCCTTCTCCCCTGTACGGCATGTATCCCCCCATGCCCCCCACTCCGCCTCCTTCTCCGCCCATTTCCCGTTGCTATGCTCCGGAAGACCGTCTAGGATTTCTCTTGGCCAACCGTCTGGAACTCACCAGCATCCTGGGCGTCGGTGCCTATGGAGTGGTGTACACGGCCGTCGACATTCATACCAATGTTCTGTATGCTGTCAAGGCCCTCAACAAGACCGGGCTGGATCCCCGGCAGCTCAAGTTCCAGCAGCGGGAAATCAAGCTCCACCATCTGGCCAGCCAACATCCCAATGTGGTTTCCCTGGTTCGCATTATGGATTCCGTCGATTGCACCTATGTGGTGATTGAGTTCTGTCCCGAGGGCGATCTCTTCTCCAGTATTACTGAAAAGGGCAACTTCGTGGGCAATGACCCCTTGGTCAAGCGTGTCTTCCTTCAAATCCTGGAAGCCGTCCAGTTCTGCCACTCCCTGGGAATCTACCATCGGGACCTCAAGCCGGAAAACATCTTGGTAACGGACCAGGGCTTGACGGTCAAGCTTGCTGACTTTGGCCTGGCTACTACGGACTACCTGACGTCGGATTTTGGTTGCGGATCCACTTTCTACATGTCACCAGGTGCGTGAATGCCCTTCCCTTCCCTTCCCTTCCCCCCCCAACCCGAAACATTCCGATGAAACATTCACTGACGAAGATGATACCAAAGAATGCCAGCAACCAAACCCCCGTCCCATGTCGTGCTATGAGTCGGCACCCAATGATGTGTGGAGTCTAGGTGTTATCCTTGTCAACTTGACCTGCGGTCGCAACCCCTGGAAACGTGCCTCGATCGAGGACTCCACGTTCCGAGCTTATCTCAAGGATCCTTACTTCCTGAAATCCATCCTGCCACTGTCGGATGAGATGATCTGCATCCTGAACCGCATCTTTGAGTGCGACCCCTCCAAGAGGATTACCATCCCGGAGCTTCGCCAGTTGATCCTGGAGTGCCCGCGCTTTACCATGAACCCCATCGCCCCCTGGTCTGCCAGCGGACCGGTGCCGGTTGACTACGTCAACGGTCCGGTTCCGGTGTCCGTTCCCGTGGACGCCTTCAACACCCAAACCTCCTCTGTCTCCTCTGGGTCATCGCAGTACTCCGACTTTTCGGAGTCTGCCGTCTCGGATGCTTCATCCTTCACGGAAGGCTACCCCGACCTTGACAGTGTCTCGTCGATGTCTTCCGTGGGCCTGGAGCCGGGACTGGAATGCAAAGATGACTTTATGGACCCTGCCTCTTGCGGTGATATCCCGGAGCCGCATCTTGCCCATGCCCCCTTTACCATTCCAATTCCCGTTTGCTAAACTGGACCTCACCGTCCACCCTACAAGGGAAAGCAAGAAAAGAAATAAAAATAAAAAACGAAAAAAGGCCCACTTAACGCAGGTTTACGATTTACGGCAATTCTTTCGATATTACATCCCACTGGATTTGGATCTTTACTACACCTATCCCTGGATCATCTCCGCCTTGCATTATTCCAGCGACATTGTATTATTTCCGCCGGAGGGAATCCGAGGAGATCGATTTCCTTTCTGGACATACGCCTTTTCTATTTCCCACTCTTTACACCGTTGGCTTCCATTCCTTGGAGTTTGGATATTATACCCGGATTGACATCCACTGGAGCTCAGCCGTCGGGCATAAATTGCCCTTTTGAGGAAGCGGAGTTCTGTCAGCTCGCCCTGCGAGTCCGTTGGAAGGCAGAAACCGTGGCTATGTTATTATTAATTTGTCACCACATTGGGAGGATCTCTTGCGTTTCTGGTGATATACTTGTGTTTGGTGTTACTGGGTGGTGTTGCTGGCGTTTCCACCATCGGCCATTGTCATGGAAAGAAGAAAAGAAAAATACCCCGGAGCAGAGATGAAGCATTTGCATTTTGATTGTCGAATTTTTCCGCTAGGAGTTGGATGGCACACTTGGTCGCTCTTTTGGGATGATACCTTGAGTCGTTGAGGACTACTCTTCTTCTTCGTTTTCCTACTACTCTACTACTACTACTTCATTTTACATAATCTGTCGATAAATAGTTTTGATTTCGGACTGTCTCCCTATTAGGGGGAAGCCGCCAGGCTGATATTCAGTCTGGTTGGCTGGCTGTGGTGAGAGGCTGGAATGTGTTTTCGGTGCAACAGCGTGAACCAGGGTGGAACATCCTTGGATACGATATCTGCAATAGACGAGGACTAGACGATGCTTTTTCTCTATCTATCTCCCCTTCTGCTGGTACACTGACTTGGGCCTGATGACACGCTCTTCCAGTGAGACCCACGACGTGAAGCTGTGGTCCACTGGCGAGTCGCCGTCTGTTCCCTGCTATGCTGTAGCAGTTTAGCACAACCAGTCAATGCTGCTGATGCAACCATCAGCCGGCGCCTACGAGGAAAAAATGACTCTGGAGTCTGGTCTGGACCCTCTCGTCTACCCCTGAAGAGAGGGGCCAGCTGTCCGACGGGGAGGCAGCCACCAGGCGGGTGAGCAGGCCTGTCTCAACCAGTCATTGTCTATATGCAGTATCCTATGGTTTTTTTTTGAGTGTGACCTGGCTGGGCCTGGTCGGATTCTCTCGCAGCCTTACATTTTGGACCAGTGATGATTTACGACCAAACGAAAAGAAATCAATTGGCTTTGTACTATATGATACCATGTATGATAGATACCATCTACCAAACCACAACTGAACTATATGAATGCGACTTCTGATATCGCATTACACCACACACATACTTCCACACATCCAAAAACCATCCACTCATTTATAGACCAATCAATCAATAGATCCATAAATCAATATACCAATAAACGAATGAAATGGAATAGAATAGAAAAGAAAAATCACATATTCCTCCCCCCGGTAACCCTAATCGTCTCCCCACTCACATACGAAAACAACGGACTCGCCACCCCCAACACCGCCCTCGCCGCCTCCTCCGGACTAGCTGGCCGTCCCAGCGGAATATCAGGATAATCACTACCTCCCTTCTTCTTCTTCTTCTTCTCCTCATCAGAACTACTACTAATAGTAGTTCCGGTACGTCTACTATCCAACTGCTTCCCCGGAATCCCCAACGCGACCTTCGTTCCATCCGCCATGGCAATAAACGCCCCCTCCTCCTTCGCCGCAGTCAACCGGGTCTTCACGAACCCAAATGCAATGGTATTCGCGCGGACTCCGAACGCAGGTCCCCATTCTTTCGCGATCGTCTTCGTCAGCCCCGTTATGCCTGCTTTGGCGACGGCGTAGTTGGCTTGGCCGCTACCGTATTAAACAGTGTTAGTTAGATTGCGTGCAGAAGAGAAAGGAATGGGTTAGATGGGGGAAAATGGGTAGTAACGTACGCATTCCCATGCACCCCACTCGTACTACTAATATTAATCACCACGCGCGATTCCCCATCCTTCACACGGAAGTATTTTGCTGCTGCGCGGACGAGTTTGAATGGTGCTGTGGCGTGGATGTTGAGCATGGTTGTGAATTGGGTGTCGGTCATCTGTATATATCCCATTAGTATTTCAAATTAGTATTTGTCTTCACATCTTATAGTATATAGCTTTAAGGTAAGGGAGGGATAAAGGTATTACCTTATGTATAACCCCGTCCCAGGTAAAACCCGCATTATTCACAATAATGTGTATCTTCCCGTCCCCAAAGTCCGCGGCCTTGGTGACGAGGTCTTCGATGTAGGTGTCGTTGAGGATGTCCCCAGGGACAGCTAATGCCTTAGTTTCACCAAGGGATGCGTTGATGGAGGTTGCGACGGCGGAGGCTTTTTCTATTTCATTCCATTAGCATATCCCTATTTCACTTTTCTTTTTAGGCCAATGGCAAATTCTGCAACAGGTATAGAGGGCATACCTCCATCTATATCAGCTATAATCACCTTCGCTCCCTCGTTGGCGAACAACCGGGCGGTTTCGGCCCCGATGCCTTGGCCGGCGCCGGTGATGATGGCCACTTGGTTGGCTAGTAGGCCGTGGGGGTAGTTGAGGTGCGAGGTTATTTGGGTGAGGCGGTTCATTTTGTTTATTTCTAGTTGGGCTGAGCTGCGCTTGGGTGGGTGTGGTGTAGTTGAGTGGAAGTAGGTAGTTGGAGGTGCGGTGGGGATGGATATAAGAGGATCTACAAATGCGGAGTTGGATATGCCGAGGCTCAGTTTGTCTGCCGATTACCGCTCGGTTGGTTCCTGGACTACGTACTTACTACTTACTATGTTTAGAAGGGAATACAATCACCCTACGAATGATCGCATACTACATAACGGTGTATAAAGTCATTGAAGGATTCAAGCTTAATCTACGTGCACAGATTATCCGACATCGCTCGTAAAATCGCCTCCACCATCGTCTCATACCCCCCCAGCATCTGCTGGAACCATTCCACCTCCAGTCCGTCCGTCCCATTAAGCTCTCGGAGCTCGGGACTCAGATGTCGGCTCATTTCGACTGCGTCCTTGAGCAGCCCCAGTACCTCTCGGCACTGCAGGGCTCGACCTCGGATGAGGTACCGGCGGATCCGGCGCGTCTCATCCGGGCCCATCTCGTACTCACCGTAGGGAAGGATCATGTTGTGGTCGCCAGGAGGCGCGGGTGAGAGCTCATACGAGGTCCAATACTCGAAGAGCTGGAGTGTAGTATCCAGTATGGATACTGAATACAGTAGGTTTGTGTGGTCTTTGTGACAATTGGGGCATCGGAGAAAGTTCCGACACGCGGTCAATGCGATGTTGATGCCCTGTAGGATCTGGTCCAGTCGTAGACGCAAGCTCTCTGCCAGCATGGTCCGGATCTGGTTTACGTTGTATAAGAGTGCGTTGGTGCATTCACAGGGCTGTAGTGGGTTGGGGATGTGGACGGCGAGCGGACAGCCGGTGAAGCCTCGGGAGATGAACTCCTTCGGGAGGAATGGCGGCGACATGGAGGGATTGAACATTGGGGCCAGCGTCTCCCCTATTGATGGATACTCCATGGTCTGGTCGGTCAGCAACGTCGTGTCAGCCAAATTGGCCCCGTGGCTATCGGGGCTTCTGGACTGACTGGCTGGGCTGGTGCTTTGTGTACTCTATAACCGTTAGAGTGTTGTTTATTAACGAGCACAATATGAACGAACCGTTGCGTCGACACCATTGTCGTCATAGCTGATACGAGGCGGTCGTCCTTTGGCTACTGATTCTGCCCATCCGTTGGCAGGTATTGTAGGCTTCTTCTCGTCTTGCAACTGCCCAAGTTTCCGCAGCGTGGCACGGTTCTTGCTCCCTTTTGGCTTCCCAGAACGATTGGCGACGCGGTATCGACAGGGCAACCCATGACGCATACAGCGAATGCAGGTGTCTTTCCCAGATAGGTTACATTTCACCTTTGACTGTCGGCAATTCTCACAGGCAGCCCGAAGCTTCGGCGGGTCCCCGTTGCTGACGGGGGTTTCGGATTCGGCCAGCATTTATATTTTGGGTGCACAATGTAAAGCAGGGTCGTCGTGATATCAGAGGATAACGAGGTGAGGTCGACCAAAAGGGGAGCCTGAAGCAAATGGGTGTGGCGATATTACTGGGAATACCAAGGAAAATAGAAAGATCAAACCACTCTTCATCAGCACATCAACCAGCGCAATCTTATATATACCAGCCGCCCTGGCATGCAGGGCTCGTATCGGGATTCATGAACCGACGGCAAGCGCAGATGAAGTCAGCCGTTGTGAAACCCTAAGATTTCATCTGATCCACCTCGCATGGGAGCCGTGTCCAGTCCTCCAACTGGCAGATTCTTCAGCAATAGTCCAACTGACCTCCATCTTACTTGTCAGAAATGGCAAATGCCAGATTGCTTGGCTACCGGCCCAACTGCCTCTGATAGGGGCTGCCTACATCAGCCAGTACCGCGGGGGACGGTCCTCCAACGTAAGAAGCCTGGAAGAATAAGCTCAGGTGCAACATCGTCGTCAATTCAGTGGGGGCCACTAGGCCGAATAACTCTAATGTGCTCGAAGGAGCCACGACGATGCAAGACTATTGTGTCTGACGTAGCATCCAATGAGGAACCGCAGCATGCCGTCTAGGGTGATTCTATCGGTATGCAGGCCAGCACACCATGTGAGCTGTAAATCGATGCGGGAACGCATCCCTATTCGCCTGCCCGGTTTGAAATGCCCAGGCAAGCGGTGAACGTTCATGCTGTCGCAAGACCCAAGGTCTATTCTTATGATTGTATCCTGGACTTCCCCCTCGTTTGCGTATTTTTTGTTCCTCTTTCCCTTTTCTTATTGCCTTCTTGGGGGAAAGAAGGTTTCTGCAATGCTTCTCTCATCTCTGGCTTTGCCATGTTGCAATGGTCAGCATGTGAAATTCAAGGTTAGACATGTCTCGTATCAGCCGTGAAGACGTCAGCATCATCATCATGTCATCTCTATTACTTCTGGAGGCGATTAAGTTATGGCTACAGGTGGTGATGTTTAGGGGGCGCCGCGCGCCCCCCCTCCCCCCTTCTTCCCCCTCCACAGGACGTCCTGCCTGTGCGATGTCCCAAGGTTCAGCGGGCGAATCACTGCGCGGCCCCAAGACAACTGTCTGCAATGCCGCTGTGTCTGTAATCAAATGCCTTTAGCAACCCGGTCAGATGAGCAATGGCGGCGCAGACCACCAGCACATGAAAGATCTGGTGGGAGCTGCCCCAGAGATCGAAGTGGCCTGGTCGCAAGCGCTCCGGCACCCGGGCCGCATAGATGGTTGCTCCCAAAATGTACAGAAAACCTTGGAGAAGTAGCCAACCGAGCCCGATTTGGCGTGTCATCTGCTCCAGACCGTACAAGCGTAAGCCGTGGATCACGGGGAACACCGCTGACAGACCCATGCCGACAAACATGGCCGCACGGAATGGCCGCCACCGAGGCGTCCGGAAATGAGGGAAGATCGAAACAAGGATGCAGCCAAGACCGAGGGCGCAGATCATCGTCCAATACAACCGTTGCAGATCAGGCATACAGTAGAATCCAAAGTACACGCTAGGCACGAAGCTGCCCACGATAAGCCCTACGATACCAACATAGTCAAACGTGTTTCCGATGCGGGCCACGAGGGGGGAATGGTTCGAAATGGTATGATATGTTGCAGACATGCCCAAACAGAAGGCCGCACCCGCGAAGAAGCATCCAAAAGCAATCAGATCCGCCTGGGTGGCATTTTCATATCGCGGAGCTAGTGCCCGATAGAGAAGCCCAGCCGCTGGAACGGCCAGTAGGGACGGCAGCAGATGCGTGTAGATGTTGACCGTTTCATTGTGAAGGTAGGTCAAGGACTGCAAGGAGACCAGAAGAGAGAATGAAGCCGGCCGATAGCCCGTGTGGATGTGCTGGTTGTCGCGCTGCCAATGGGGCAGATCATCCCAGTGAAGAAGCTTTCTGATGACTTGGGAAGGCTGTTCTAACACCGCAGCTGCCACCACAGCAGGCTGGCTGGTACCCAGATCCTTCTCATGGGCTTGAGTGGGGCGACGCTGGCGAGTGGACATATTCCTCACATGCAGGATGCAGACAGAATGACAGATCCCAGATCTCCGGTGAGCAGATGGCTAGCGGTTGCTCCGTAATCGGGGGTGGTCCTCGGGGGGAGTATACGCGTGAGAATGAGGTAAGATGACCGTCTAGTAAGAGCAAAAAAAGAAATATGTACACGGAAAAGCAGATTAAAGGGTCAAGAAGAAGCAAAACAACCCCCCTAAAACACCTCAACCCGAAGTGATGGGTGAGGAACCTGAAGAATAGCGTTGGGGATTCCGCGGAGTATCGCCGTTCCCTTTTTGGGACTTTTGGCTCGTTGGGAAAACTGACAAACAGTGCAAATAAGACAAACAGCCCGGCACTTCCCCGACGGGATCCCCGCAGATCAATTCACCAGTCCATCACTTTGGATAGCTTCATCCTCCAATTCGAGCATGACGCAATATCAATAACCCCCCTCTCTGTTTTTTTCTTTTGCGACCCACTATATATTCACTATGTCTGGTCATGCGCAGCCCGGAAAAGCCCCAGGCGGTCGGTTAAAGCCCGTGGCAGACTCGCTCGACACCGTGGGGTTTGTATCTAAAGGCGATCGAAAGTATGCTCACGGCCTCCTGATACCCATGGTGGAGCGACGATGCGGTTAACTGCGGCAGCGCTGACGCTCACAGATTGCTAGACCATAAGGTTCAGAAGGAGTACTATGACAAGATTGTAAATCGGTACATGGAATTCTGCGCCCGCCATTCCAAAAACCTAGAAGCGGCATGGACGTCACTTCCCAGGAGCGCTTCGAGCGATGCCACCAGCAATCCACCAGCTTCTCTTCCTTCCTTGGACAATAAGTCGACAGGGCCCCGTAGTCCTTCCCCCTCCACTGAACTATCCACCATTCTCCTCTCTCTTCGCAAGCTGCGCGAGGCGGTTCTGGCTACCAGCTCCACAATTCCCATCTCTTTCTCCCAGCAAGTCCACATCTTTTCCATCAAGTTCGCGATTCAAGCCCGACATCCTCCATCATACTTTCCTTCCTTTCGCTACATCCTAGAGGAATTACACACTTCTTCTCACCCCTTGCCGGACTCTGACTTGAAAGATCTCATTTCGTATTGGATCCTGGATTACGCATGTCGACAGGAGGACATGGTTGCTGCTTATCAGCTTCGTGCGCGTGCGCGCAGACGATACGGTTTTCAGTCATCGACTATAGACCGTGTCTTGAACGCCCTGGCACATGATAACTGGATTGTGTTCTGGCAGATCCGGCAAGGTGTAGATTCCCGGATGCGCGCCGTCATGAATTGGGCTGAAGACCGCGTCAGACGACATGCTCTCAAAGCAGTCGGCAAAGCTTATCTCAGCACTGACTCCAGATGGGTCACTGAAGGTTGCACCGGTGACAGCAATTGGACATGGGAGAACCTGGTAAAGGCGGAGAGCCTAGGTTGGGAGAAAGAGGGCGACAGAATTATCATCCGGAAGCCAAAGCAAAGGCCCCAAAATAACCTTGCACCTATAAAAGAGAATCCATGATGTTGTCGATTTGATGTTGTCATTGCTGCATCGTTATCTGGCGCTTATACGGGCATTGACGGAGTATGGCGTTTGTTTCAGGTGTTTAGACGGCTATATAGTTGGAGGATCCGACAGGCATTCTTAGAACAGCGCACCAGTCTTAGAACCGGGGACCTCCTTGCCATCAAGTGTAGACTTTCCGTGATTCATGCTGTCATTAAAGTTTGAAGTCCCCGTTGGGCCGATCAAGATTAGTAGTCCCAGTGACTGGTTGTCTGGCCACTGTTTCTACGAGGTCGGTTTTTAGCTTGGCGGATTTATCAGAGCATAGTTCATAGACGGTTGACAGGTTGAACACGAGGCTAGAGAACGAATGGTTTGCGTGCACCAGTGACTCAAGGACCTCACGTGCCTGTGGCATGGTTAAGCACGGGCTTGGTAGTAGGTAATCTTTGTGGAATATGACTTACTTCGTTCAACCTACCAGTGTACAACAAGGACACCGCCAGGTTCTGCGACATCATGGACTCATCGGGTCTGCGTTCCTCGTTGCCAAGTAAGGCGCGCCATTCAGTCACTGCGTCGTCGTACCGACCCTCGGCCATACTGAGGAGCGGGCGAAACACGGTGTTCCCGGCATCGCTCGCCTCGCCAGATACCTGCCTCGCAGTATCAAGATCGCCAATTATGAGCATCAAAAGTACTTTTCTCAGTTTATTGATCTCGCTTTCCGATTCCGCTATACGCAAGCTAGCGAGTGATCTCCTGGCGGCATCCAGATCCCCCATTTCAATGAGCGCGTTCACATTCCTCATGCCGAGGTCAGACAATCGCTCTCTCCACAACTTCCGCTCTTCGGGATCCATATCTGGCCGCAAAATCTCCCTTCGCGCTTCCAAGCCAACCTCGTAGAGTCCGCCAATGCCCCTACGTGAGTCGCCGAATCCAATGCTCTGGAGTCTAATAGCCAACACTCGTAGGGGCCATGGTACGATGTGACGAGGATAGTTTGGGTGCTTATCAGACGTCCCGGCAATCGGTTCCACATAATAGAAGGCGGAGCTCAGGTCTTCGAGTGCCTTTGACTCTTGCGCTGCGATGATCGTATTTCCTGACAGTTGCAGGCACGCTAGCCGAGTGTAAAACAGAGCAAAGATTCGTTTGATGTCAGTAGGCGAGATCAACGAGGATGTTAAGATCGTCCCACACAAATAAGCAGCGAGCAGAAAGTGACCTTCAGCCAGAAGCCGCTCAAGGGTGGCTAGGCTTGTGGACAGCGATTCATCTGACGTTGGGGCAAGGAACTCAGAGCGAAGCGCGTGCGGTATTTCTACCTGAGACAGCGAATGATACACATCATACCGGAGCAGGTACGAGAGATCTTTCTCCACTGTTGGTGGCAGTTCATCCGGTCCCAATGGATCCAGTCTGCTAAACGAAGCGCCGGTAAATCCAGCAAAGTCTGCTGTAGCCGGCCTTGGGGATGCGGCTGTGTTCACTGTTTCGGAGCCGAGCGGGCTGTAATTGTTAGTATGGGCCTAACTAATCAAGCAGATTCGCTGCTCACTCATCTGGCTGATCTAGAGGACCCTTCGTTGTGCTACGCGGCCTTGAAGCTAGGACGAATCAGCCTTATATTCTCTAGATTGCCGATGATACAACAAGCATCAAACATTAATGCTCCTTACATCTAGAGACATTGCGGGCGTGTTTAGTTGGCGAAGCCTCCATAGCTGTATCAATGGAGAAAGCAACAATTATTGATAGTCAGCCTAGTCGAAATGTTCTTGAGGCTTGTACTCAGTTCCCGCGGTGGAAAGCCTTCTGTTGCAGATTGGCGAGCTCTTTATCTAGGAACCGGGGAAAGTTGCTGGCAACATAATAATGCGGGATCCCCGACCTCAAAAGGCGGAAGAGGCCATTCTGCCGCGCGGTGAAGGGATCGGCCCGGACAGACAAACTGGCCCCATTCAAACCGTCAATCGCGTCTACTCCCGGCTGGTAATCTTAAGTAGTAGCCACACGATCAACCGACCATACTTTCCACTACCTCTATATAAGGCTACCGTCAGCATCGCACTATCGTTGCTCTATACACCCTGACTTGAACCGTTCTCTGCACCATCAAATACCCGCATCTTCGTTCGGCACTATGACTCTCGCCGAGGAGCTCCGCTCGAGAAACTTCAGTACGGACCTGCCTTGTTTACCATGACTTATTCTTTGACATACGAAGCAAGGGATAACTAACAACTTATCACATAGGCATCTATGGACAATGGTTTGTAACGCTTTTCTCTATTTTCTTTCTCGCCCGCCGCTGCCCAACTGTGCGCCTCTACAACATTTGCGAAAACGAATGATGGTTGCCTGAATCTCTTGAGCACAGCGCTTGGCGCTGTCTTGAAAGGACCTGCTTCAGTTGCCGCCTTGGACCACCATACACTTTGAATGTTCGCGCATAGGATTTGGGCGACTGCGACAAGATTGAAGCTATAAACATGGCGTTTAAAGGCAGTTTTGCTAATCGATGTCTGACGTAGGACGGGCGTGATCTGCATCGTCTTGTGCTTGGCTCTCGGTATCGCCAACATCTTCTCGTTCGACGTCGTGATTATCATCTTTAGTGTTCTGTGCCTGTGAGCTTTTCCTTTCCTATTCTTACACTGGTTTAGAAGCTTACAATGCACAGCATCTCTGGTTTGATCCTCATCTTCGCCGAAGTGCCCTTCCTCCTCAGAATATGCCCCACATCACCAAAATTCGATGCATTTATCCGACGCTTCACCACAAACTGGATGCGCGCTGCAATGTATACTGTGATGAGTGTTGTGCAATGGCTCAGTCTTATCAAGTCCGCTACCAGTTTGATTGCGGCTGCCGTTTTCCTACTCATCGCCGGTTTGTTCTATGCGCTGGCGGGTCTCAAGAGCCAGGAATTCGTCGGCAGCAAGACTTTGGGCGGCCAAGGTCTTGCGCAGATGATCGTCTAAGACTGGTCTGAAACGTGATCTATGAAGCTAAGGTACGCCTTTCGCCTGTCATGCAGCTATTGTATATGTCGTCTTCAACATTCGTGCACTGCGCTCGAAAAGAGCCACATGTTGTTTTCATGCTAATCGATTCTGCTGCAGGTGACTGACATGGAATGGAAAAAGAGACGGCTAAAGAACCATCTCTGGGCTGAATGCGCCACGATTATGAATCGATTGTGCTGTTCTTGACGCTGCCGAGCAGGGTCTTGTACTCGTATAGCATACTGTTTTGAGAAATTGGGATTCCTACGGCTCGGGCTACTGAAGTTTCTGCTCATGTGCCTTTATTGATTTTCTTCTTTGTGTCGTATTTGCAGTCCTGTTTTTGCTCTTGAGACTTGCTCAAAAACTGTTACAATGAGTTTTAGATGAATCATGTAATATTTACCATCTCGCCCCAGCGAATACCCGATTAGCATCCTAGCGATGAATGAATGGATTTGTTTGCATAGAATATGCTGTAGGGGCTGAGAGTTAAAGATAAGCTTGTTCCAACGCGGGGAACAATTAAGGAACGAATGTTAAATGAAGTGATCTCCTATACTACTGTAAACTAGTTACATTTACATGCAGGGATCCAGTTGTGCCCGAATGGTCGTGCATAGCTGACTCAGCACTGAAGTTATCCCCAGATAAGATAAGCACAACTCATTCAAGCGAAAACCCTCAAAATTCGACTCCGCCGAAACAATCGAAATCCCACACGCCGACGCCGAACCGCTACGCCAGACGACGTGCCCCCTCTCCTCCCCACCCATCCCCCCCGACCGTTTGCCGGACAATTTCCTACTCGTCGACAGACGTACTTCTATCGCAAAATGTCCTACGAAGAGCGCGCCAACGCGCACCCCAACCTGGGCGACGAGTCCGATGTGGAGGAGGAAGCGCTTGTCAACGACTACCGCGAGCAGGTCAACTTCGACGATGGCATGAGTGAGTTGGACAGAACGACATCCCTTGGAGGTGGTTCCCAGACGCAGGACCTCCAGGCACAGCTCGCTGCTGCTGCCACCCCGCTCGAGTACCAGGCTACTCTCGAGACCAAGTTCGCAAGCTACGACAACTACTGCAGCCTTTTCCACTACATCCTGAACTCTGAGGGTCCGGTTGAGCTCGAGGTTCCTTCTGTATGTACTCCTCCATCTGTCAGGTGCGACGGGCTGCGGCTGCGGCTGCAGCTGTATTTGATACATGCTTCGCTGCCTTGACTTGCAATTGTGTGCGGTTGAATCACCGCGGTTGATACACTGTGCTAACTAGCCCATCTTATTGTCAACAGTACTACTGGGCCTGGGATGTCATCGACGAGTTCATCTACCAGTTCGAATCCTTCTGCCGCTACCGCAACCGCGTCGCTCGCAGCGGCTCCAACGAGGAGGAGGCCCAGCTTCTCCGTGAGAACCCGAACACGTGGGGTTGCTACTCCGTGCTGAACGTCCTCTACTCCCTCATCCAAAGGTCCCAGATCAACGAGCAATTGGCTGCCATCAAGCGTGGTGAGGACCCCTTGGCGTTTGCCGGAGAGTATGGCTCCCGCCCTCTGTACAAGATGCTGGGATACTTCTCCATCATTGGACTCCTGCGTGTCCACTGTCTGTTGGGTGACTTCAGCCTTGCCCTCAAGACCCTCGACGACATCGAGATGAACAAGAAGGCCATGTTCGCCCGTGTCATGGCGGCCCACTTCACCACCTACTACTATGTCGGTTTCTCCTACATGATGATGCGTCGCTATGCCGATGCCATCCGCATGTTCAGCCACATCCTGGTCTACGTTTCCCGGACCAAGAACTTCCAGAAGGGTGGCAACAGCTACGATGCCATCGCCAAGAAGAACGACCAGATGTACGCTCTCATCGCCATCTGTGTCGCTCTCCACCCCACTCGCCTGGATGACACCATCCACTCCGCCCTGCGCGAGAAGTACGGGGAGCAGCTCAACCGCCTGCAGCATGGTGGCCCCGAGGCCCTTCCTCTGTTCGAGGAGCTCTTCCGTTCGGCCTGCCCCAAGTTCATCAGCCCCACTCCCCCCGACTTCGAGAACCCGGCCCTCAACGTCGACCCTGTTGACCACCACACCGCCATCTTCATGGATGAGGTTAAGAACACCCTGTACAACCCTACCATCCGCTCCTACCTGAAGCTCTACACCACCATGGACCTGAAGAAGCTGGCTGGCTTCCTGGAGGTCGAGCCCGAGAAGCTCCGCTCTTGGCTCCTCATCAACAAGCAGCGCAGCCGTCAGGTGCGCTGGGTAGAGGGCGGCCTTCTGGAGGGCGAGCCGGTCAACGCCAACGACCTCGACTACGCTCTGGAGAACGACCTCATCCACGTCAGCGAGACCAAGGCCGGACGCCGTCTCGTGGACTGGTACCTCAGGAACCTTGCTCGTGTCTACTAAGTCCGAGTACGCTACAGCGACCCCTTCCAGTGCCAAAACGCATATCCCCACGTCATTTGACTTGAGACATGCGTCCGGTCTGTAACTAGACTCCACGAAGGGGTACTCAATCTCAGCAAGGAACCACGAGAGACACACTGAAGTGCAAACAGAAAGAAGGGGATGTGTGGTCCAGGAGATATCATCAGCTAGGAAGGGGATCGTTTGGGCTATCAAGTCCAAGTCGTGCTTTTTCGAACGGGTCATCAATTACCATCTCACCTTTTGTGGGCCCGTTCACTTACTCACGTCTTCCCCATCCCACCAACATCATGATTCTTTTTTTTTTATCTTATCTATTTATTTATTCTGTCCTCCGCTTCCCATATCTTGCTTCGATTGTCCATGCTTCTCATTACTCAGGGGGTTGGTCGCACAACCCTTTGACCATCCTGGTTATACGGGGTTGGAGTCGACAAAAAGAATTCTTCTTTTCCTTTTTTGTTTTTCATTTGAGGAAATGTTCCAAGGCGTATCCCATTATGCTTGTGTTTGGTTTTGCTTCCGGTTCGACACGGTCTGGTCTGTGTGCATCGAGCTGTTTGTGTCTTAGCTAGCAGAGGACAGACAGGGATGTAGAATCCGCATGATGAAATAGATGATGACTTAAGCAAATATTCTCCATTCAATCTCTAAGTAGATAGATAGAAAGAAGCAGCTGGGGGTATAGCATTACTCTATCTCATATTCTAGTATGATACACATATACAGTTAGGTTGGTTGGGTCCAGGAATAATAGACCTATCTAGCTAGGTCCTCATTCAATCCTGAACATCAAAACTAGTCCCGCACCCACAGTTACTCGTTGCGCGCGGATTGTCCACAATCTTAAACTGACTTCCAATCAACTCCATCGTATAATCCACCGTACTGCCCGAAAGAAGCTCCAGCGATGGCTCATCCATGACTACTTTAGCTTCTCCGGTACCTGCTACCTCTGCATCTCCCTCCTCAGGCTCGGCTGCGAAAACAGTGTCTTCCTCCGCGTCGATCTTGGATGCGGCCTCCAGGGACATCAGGTATTGGAATCCATGGCATCCACCGCTTGTGACGGTGATGCGGAGATGGTGGTAGGGGTTTTCTTCCTTGGTGATGGAGGGGGATGAGGAAGGGTCTGTGATTTCGCGGAGACGCTGTTGGAGATATGTTAGTTCACGATGTAACTGGATTACTCTAGCGACTTGAAGAGCCAGAAAGAAAAGGAAATGTTGTTATCCCTCCTCTGCGAGAGAGAATGGGAAAAATGCAAAAAAACATACAACAGAAGGGATTCGCTGGTGGTCACCCACCCAACTACTAACCTCCCGGCGTGTGGCTTAAGTACGGCTGAGCGGACGGGAAGCCCTGTTTTCCACACCCTGTGGTCGTATGTACTTGTTTCATACTTGAGAGGGCTCATATCGTGGCTAACAGTAGGCTAGCTCCGTTGATCCGGCGCATTTGCTTCCAATGTGCTTGCATCTCCGTTTCAACCTCCGAACGCAACTCAAGCCGTACCATCGCCACATTTTCGCAATGCTCTTTCGGAAGAGGTATAGTATATGCAAGCAGGGACAGAAAGGAAATATTGTTTCAACGTACCTCGGCGGCCCTCGGCGAGATACTAATCAACAAGTCCTTTCCCTCTTCGTCAACTCTCGGGTTTTGTAGCACCTTGGTAGCTGATCGGATACTCGTGGTGGAAAAGGAAGAGCGTTGTCCGAAAGCGTCAAAGCGGAATAGTGATCGCGGTGAGGATGTGCTCGCCCGGGGGCAAAGGAATCTAGGCCGGAGCGTGGATCGTTGGGAAACGGTATCGCAGAAAGATGCGGAGAAGCTCAATGTCGGCAACGTTGCCGGGGAAAGTGCAGAAACCGCGGTGCGAGGCGAATGAGAGCGGGAGAGCCGGCGGGCAGCTGTTGAGAGGATCGGACGGGACATATTTGTTGTCATAGAGGGTAGATTAGGTGTTAGGAAAGGCGAGTGAAGGAGGACTTTTGTTGAGGGAGAAAGAAGACTGGATTGATAATATGATCGGAGGCTCGGAGCAGCCATCGAAAAGAAGGTACTATTATTGCCGTTAGTCAGAGGGTTCGGGATGACGCCATTGGTCGATCGGGGACCGGCAAGAAGTGGCAGAATTGAGATAATCGCGGGGAACTTCATTGGCTTTGCTTGACATTTCCATGACTGTAGCTTCTTCTCCTTCTTCGCTGATGGTGTCTATGATTGTATAGTAGACGAGGATTTTGGATATATTCATACTATTTCTCTTTGACAGTACATAGTACTTCCGCCATACCAAGGGAGCATCTTAACCATGAGTTCTAAACATGCACATGAATCGAGCGTCAGCTCCCCGCTTTCCTACAAGACTGATAGCAATGCCTTCACCAAGGAATATGCAGAGTCTCTCGATGCACAAGATCCTTTGCGCGAATTCAGAAAGGAATTTATTATCCCTTCTAAAGTTGACTTGAAAAGGAAGACTTTGGCAATTGACAATAGCTGTACGTATCGTAGCGCTGCTATATTGTCTCAATTTCACTAATCAATTGCCCTCTCATCTAGCCACTGATGAGTCTGATCCCCGGTGTATATATCTCTGTGGAAACTCATTGGGAGTTCAACCTCGTATTGCCCGCAAGTACATTGACTACTATCTACGGACATGGGCTATCAAAGGCGTAACTGGACATTTTCTTCCGCACGAGGACCAATTGCTCCCACCATTTGTTGACGTCGATGACGCCGGCGCGAAGCTCATGGCGCCAATTGTGGGAGCCCTGGAGAGTGAAGTGGCAGTGATGGGCACACTGACGGCGAACCTACACTTCTTGATGGCGAGCTTCTACCGCCCGACCCAGGAGAGGTATAAAATTATCTTGGAAGGGAAGGCTTTCCCGAGTGACCATGTGGGTTTGAACCTAATAATCATTTGAGAAGCAGTTACTTAACCCATTGAGTATAGTACGCCATCGAGTCACAGATTCGCCACCACAATCTTCGCCCAGAGGATGCCATGGTCCTCATCGAGCCGGAAGACCGCTTGAAGCCGGTTCTGCGAACAGAGCAAATCCTCCGAGTTATTGATGAACATGCCTCAAGCACAGCGCTTGTGCTTCTTTCTGGTATTCAGTTCTACACAGGACAATACTTCGATATTGAAAAGATTACCGCGCATGCCCAATCCAAGGGAATTCTCGTTGGCTGGGACTGTGCGCATGCAGCTGGAAATGTCGACCTGCGCTTGCACGACTGGAATGTAGATTTTGCTGCGTGGTGTAATTACAAGTACCTCAACAGTGGTCCAGGTGGGATGGCAGCTTTGTTCGTGCATGAGAGACATGGCCGAGTTGAGATGGACAAGGTTGGCAGTGATGAGGAGCCATTCCGTCCGCGCCTCTCGGGCTGGTGGGGAGGCGACAAGAAGACTCGCTTCCTCATGAACAACAGTACGTAGGCAACTTTCTGCCACAGATTACTCAACAACTAACTAAGAAACACAGACTTCGTTCCGCAGACGGGTGCCGCAGGATTCCAGCTATCCAACCCTTCCGTTCTGGATATGAATGCGGTCGTGGCGTCGCTTGAGCTGTTCAATCGGACCTCGATGGCCGAGATTCGTCAAAAGTCCTTGAACGCCACTGGCTACTTGGAACATCTCCTCCTGAACTCCCCTGCAGACTTCTCTACTGGGAAACGACCTTTCTCCATCATCACACCTTCGAACCCAGCAGAACGTGGTGCACAACTCAGTCTGCTGTTGGAACCGGGACTTTTGGATAGCGTCTTGGAGACACTAGAAGAGCACGGAGTTGTAGTCGACGAAAGGAAGCCCGACGTCATTCGAGTTGCACCGGCACCTTTGTACAATACGTACACGGAGGTGTGGGAGTTTTGCCAGATCTTCTTCGAAGCCTGTCAGAAGGCTTTGAAGTCACGAAAGTAAGCAACGGAGAGATGAGTAAGTTGGGTTGCCGAATCTGGATTGATATTGCGTATATGTCATCATGAATATATAATGTTATTTATGTCTAATAGTTGTGACACTGGACAGACATGGACCAATCTACATAATGCCTACTATATATGAATATGTTACTATCAGACTAAGGACTTGAAGCACCACATAACACTACCCCTCCTACATGATAAGCTATATGATGTCGAGGACAACATCAGTAGTGCCAGCCCTACCATATCCAATTACCATGGCAGCTCCCTTCCAGATGACTATAGCTTCATATTTCTCAATTA
Source organism: Aspergillus costaricaensis CBS 115574 (assembly GCF_003184835.1). Taxonomy (NCBI): domain Eukaryota; kingdom Fungi; phylum Ascomycota; class Eurotiomycetes; order Eurotiales; family Aspergillaceae; genus Aspergillus; species Aspergillus costaricensis. Next base: position 1,104,063 of record NW_020291806.1, read on the forward strand.
ACACAGCATCGAACATACACTCATCCCGAACGATCATCCCAATCAACCAAAAGCAAAGTAAGCGCGCTCCAACGGTTGCCGTTCCGACTCCCAAGCCAGCCAATCCGATCTTGTAGTCCTGTCGCAATGTAGTGTTAGCAATGAACAATAACCAATCAAGCGCACATTCCACGCGGCAACAAGCACAAGACATGGGCACCACATACGGCAAAAGTCCCATCGCATTAACCTTCCAAATACCCAAGCACAACAGCACCAGCTGCATAACGACATATATCGCCTTCACACCCAGAAGCTTCGCGCGCGTGCCCTCTGTATCGAACTTGGCGAACACCGTGTTGGTATTAATCAGGCCCTGGATGGGGCCCTTGAACAGCATAAACACCATCATGATACTGAAGATCTGTAGACTATTTCCGGACATGTACATCATGATCGCGTTCATGGGGATCTGCTTCGAGGGAGCGAGGGCAATTTCCCATGCTTTCTTGAGCTTCAGGGTATCGGTTTCGACGGGTTTGGACGGGGCGGAGGTTGCTGAGGACTGCTGGGCGCGGTTCTGCAGTGGATGTGAATGTCGCGTTAGTATGATCTGGGTGCGAATAAGAGGATGGGTATAGTAATCGGCAAAGAAAACGTACGTTCTTGCCAGTTGATTTCCTGGAGAAGCCTGGAGGATCAGGGATACTGGTAGCCTCTTTGGATGGGCGTGGCATGGGGGTGTTCATTCTCACCACCCATTGGGGCGGCGGTGGAGGGGGGAGAGAAACCATGGTGGACTGTGAGAGTCGAAAGAACTCTCAGTATATAGCTTCTCTGTGCCTGGGAGATATTGAGGGATAGAGAGGTCGCGGAAAGGTTGATGCTGCAAGCCAGGCCGAGCTTGGAGATGAGGAGGGAGCGATTAGAGTGACGATGATCCGGCCGGAATCGATGGATGGAATGGATTTCTCCACCAGCGCGGAGTTGGCGGCCCCCGTTCCACTCCTGATTCTCACGCTGCCTCTCCAAAGTTGCTCCAGTCGACGTCGGTTTGGGATTTCACAATCATCAAGGACAGAGAGAGGGAGATAATTTGGGGTTATATTAATTGAGATAGGTAAGTACACTGTCGCGCCCTCAAACAGAGACATTCCCCCCTGTGCCTTGACGCTAACGAGTCTAGTCTGCCCCCCTCTCCGATGCAATTGAAGCTTCGGAGCAGCAGACCAACCAAGCCAACTAGTCTACCGATCGAGTGCCCCTTGAAGCTCTCCGACATCCGTGAACGATTATTTGACGATATCAAGACCGAGGTCTTTTGTGATTATACGTGACAAAACAAACCGGATCAGAGGATTGGAGGATTGTGAACCTGCACCATGAGTTCCAGCGGGGGAGATGCGAAGTTGTTCGCCAGGGTGAGTACTTTGATGTGCATTGGCACTGCTCTCCTTCCTGCCGCTCAATCGGACCATCCATACATGACGTGCAAGAGCCCTTTGGGCGTGTGCTTATCTTCCCGCGCTTCCCCTCATGCCTGTTCCCAGCGCTGGCTTTGTCTTTTCCTTCTGCGGGGGGTCTTGTTCACTATGCTCCTCATGCTGCCTCCTCCGAATCCCCTCCTCCTGGCTGGCCCCCAAATTCCTCCCTAGTCCGGTCTACATCCTTACCTTATTATGTTCCTCAGCGTGGTTCCTTATACAGCGCAATATGGCTCACCATTCTCTCGTTCCAAACAGGGCAAAGTCGCCGAGTTGCGACAGGAGTTGAACAGTGGGGGGAAGAAGGACAAGAACCATTCGGCCAAGAAGATCGCGCTTAAGAAAATCGTCGCCAATATGACCATGAGCAATAATGATATGGTCGCTTTGTTCCCCGACGTGATCGGTTGTATGAACTTGCCCAGCCTGGAGATCAAAAAGATGTAATGTTTCCGGGGAAGATATTGTATCGCATCTTGTGTGGGAACTAATAGTTTCTCTCACTACAGGTGCTTTCTGTTCCTCGTGAATTATTCGAGAGCGAAACCCGAGGTTGCGCTCAAGGCTTTGCCGTTCCTCATCGATGTGGGTGTTTTCCTTTACGTCTGGGGATGTGACAGCTAACCTGAATAATCCAGGATATGGAGGACTCCAACCCCCTCGTGCGTGCCCTGGCACTACGGACCATCTCCTACATCCATGTCCGCGAGTTTGTCGAAGCGACAGTGCAACCGGTCAAGCGACTGATGAGCGATATGGATCCGTACGTGCGCAAGACCGCCGCTTTCTGCGTCGCGAAGCTCTACGAGCACGATAAGAAGATGGTCGAGGCGTCGGATCTGATTGATAGGCTGAACAGCATGCTCAAGGATGAGAACCCGACGGTGGTTTCTAGCGTCCTGGCCTCCTTGGTGGACATCTGGGGTCGCAGCGAATCGATCTCTCTGACTATTGACTACACCAGTGCCTCGAAGCTCGTTTCGATCTTACCAGACTGCTCTGAGTATGTGTCTATGCTTCTGTGTCCGATGCAGGTTACTGACATTGTGCAGATGGGGCCAGTCTTACATCCTCGAGGCTTTGATGTCCTATGTCCCTCAAGACTCCGCAGAATCCCTGTTGCTGGCAGAGCGAATAGCCCCCCGCCTCTCGCACTCCAATTCTGCCGTTGTCCTGACCTCTATCCGCGTCATCCTCTACCTCATGAACTACATTGCCGACGAAAGACATGTCACCTCCCTCGCAAAGAAGCTATCACCGCCCCTTGTCACCCTTCTCTCCAAGCCACCAGAAGTACAGTATCTGGCTCTCCGAAACGCCATCCTTATCCTGCAGAAGAGGCCCGAAGTGCTCCGCAACGATATCCGCTGCTTCTTCTGTAACTACAACGATCCGATCTACGTCAAGGTCACCAAGCTGGAGTTGATCTTCATGCTGACCACCAAGGAGAACATTTCCGTGGTTCTTGCAGAACTCAGAGAGTACGTCGGTCCTCCCTTCCTCTAACCCTCACTACTAACACGTCCATAGGTATGCGACTGAGATCGACGTCCACTTCGTGCGCAAGGCAGTGCGTGCCATCGGAAAGCTCGCCATCAAGATTGAGTCCGCCGCAAAACAATGCATCGACACCCTGCTGGAACTGGTCAACGCGAAGATTCCCTACATCGTCCAGGAGGCGACGGTTGTGATCCGCAACATCTTCCGCAAGTACCCTAACCAATACGAGAACATCATCGGCAACGTGATTCAGAACATCGACGAGCTCGACGAACCCGAAGCCAAGGCCGCCATCATCTGGATTATCGGCCAGTACGCCGACCGCATCGAGAACTCCGACGGCCTCCTCCAGGACTACCTAGCCACCTTCCACGACGAAACCGTCGAAGTCCAACTAGCCCTCCTTACCGCCACCGTCAAGTTCTTCATCCAACGTCCCACCAAGGGCCAACAGCTCGTCCCCCAGGTCCTAAAATGGTGCACCGAAGAAACCGACGACCCGGACCTCCGCGACAGAGGCTACATGTACTGGCGTCTGCTATCCACCGACCCCAAGACCGCAAAGCAGATCGTCATGGGCGAAAAGCCCCCCATCAGCGCCGAAAGCGAAAAACTCGACTCCCGCACCCTCGAGGAACTCTGTCTCAACGTCGGCACTCTCGCCACCGTGTACCTGAAACCCGTCCAACAAGTCTTCCGCTCCGCGCGCACAAGACGCCTACAGTACAGCCCTGCCCTGCAGAAACCGAAGGAAGAACCCGGCACTGCTGTCTGGCAATTCCCCGCCCCGTCGCAATCCAACAGTCCCACTGCCGCCATGGCTGCCAGCGCATCTGCCCCCAGCGATATGAACGCAGCCGTCAGCGCAGCCGACAGCTACTTCAACAGTGTCGGCACCCAGCAAATGGCTGCACTGGACCTAGGCGGTCGCGAAGACGGTGGTGTTGGCGGTGGTGGCGCCCCTCAGACGCAGTATGTCGTTACTCAGAACCAGCAGCAGGTGTATCAGCCGCAGCTGGCGGGAGGAGCAGCCACGGGTGAGTTGTTGTTGCTGTAATTGTACTGGTTGTATTATTCTTTCTTCTTTCCTGCTAGATAGGTTCTTAATTCTTTTTGGAGCGGTTTATCAATTATTTCGCAGGCAGGGACTTGTGATGTATTCTGTTTTATTGTCCTTGATGCTTGGATATGTAGGTCAATATGCATATGTTAGAGCATGAATAATAACATAAATCCTTGGTATATGATACATAGATAGCATGTTGAGCATAGGTATGATGAGAAAGGAGAATGACTGCATCCGTATCGTGCTTCCAGAGCACAGCACATCATCCATCTATCCCATGATCATCATACGAAGCCAACAACATTCATGAAAATTTAACTAGTATGATGATAACAATTAATCCTCATCCAAGCGAGCCAACCCACCCCGACTGCGCTTAATCCGCTCATCCAGACTATCCTCCTGAAGCTGTTTATGCAGCCCAGACACAAAGCGACCCTTCTCCGAGCGATGCTTCTCATCTTCTTCATGCTGCTTCGCTTCAATAGCACTGACTTCCGCAATGCGCTGTCGCCGAGCATCCTCCATCTCGCTCGCGTTCGCTTGCATCTCTGCTAGCTTGCGTTGCCGTTCTTCCTCTTGCTGCTTGCGCTTCTGCTCGGCTTCTTCAGCGTTGGGCTTGTCGCGGCTGTATGTATCTCTGTCTCGGGGACGGTAGTCTCTCTTATCTTGGTGGTAGCGACTGGATCGCTCGCGGTCGCGGTCGCGGTCTCTGCGATCACGGTCACGCTCACGGTCCCGAGAATCTCTGTATCCATCGCTTTCTCTCCGATCGTCGCTGCGCCGTCTGTCAGAGTGATGGCGATCCGCAGGGGATCGATCTCGCCGGTCATATCGATCTTCACGATCACGATCACGATGCTCCCGATGTCTGCTCGAGCGGTGATAATCTCGATCACTATCCCTTTCTCTCCTATGATCCCTCTCACTCCTCCTCTCCTTATCCCTATCATCACGATCACGATCATCTCTCCTCCTCCTCTCCGGCGACCTCGACCTATGCCTCCTCTCCCTCTCCCTCCTCCTCTCCCTATGCCCATCCCTATCCCTCTTCTCCCCCTTCGAAGACCCTCCCCCCTTCCTAACCTCCTCTCTAACCATCCCCTCCAACGCCGCCTGCTCCCTCTTCCTAATCTCCAAAAGCGGATCAGCCAACACCTTGGCCATCGTATCCCTCGAATTCACCACCGGCTGCTGCTGCACTGCACTCCCACCACCAAGCGACGCATTAAACTCCGCCCCCTTCTTCAACCCCTCCGTCTCCCCGCCCTCCTTCTTCAACAAAATCCCATCAATCCGTCTCTTCCCCAAAAGATACCCTTCCATTTCCTCCGCGTACATACCCCCAGCTGCCCCTCCGGACCCAGGCTCCTGATACATCCAGTCCACGCGCTGGATCTGCTTCGGTTTCCCCGTCCCTTCTTGTAGCCGTTGGAGTTCTTGGATTTGGCGCTCTTCGTCGCGCTCGCGGCGGAGTTGGTCGATGCGTTTGCGCTCTTCCAGTGCGCGTTTTTCTTCCGCCCAGACGCGCTCTTGGTTGCGGAGGAGGGAGGGGTGCCATGATCTGTTTCATTTTTAAATGTTGCGTTAGTGTTGAAGTTGGAACGGGGGGAGAGTTGGGGGAGAGAGAGGGAGTGCGTACTTCTTTAAGTTGAGGTCGCCACCCATTTTGTGAGAGGGGGCTGGGTGTCCAGCTGGTTGTTTCTTGGTGTTGTTGTTGCGAGGACTGGGGGTTGTAGGTGGATGGGGGAGGAAGTGGTAGGTGTGAGAGATGGTGATGGATGGGGGTGAATTCCCGATAGGGAAGTATTGTATTGCCACTCACTGCGGCTGTCTGACTTGCCGGTTTCTGCCTGAGGCATCAATATATATGCTACGTTTGAACGGTGATTATTTCTATATTTATGGCAAAAGGACTTTACATATAATGTATTCGCACTATGCAGTAAACAAATGATAGATTAAGCACATATGGATAACATCAATAGGTACATACAACAAGAATGTTAGTTAACACATCACAGAGGCAATCGAGGTTTGTCCGCCTGCGGTCCATGTACCAGCGGCATTAGATATACCAGAATCAAATCATTTACTCGTCTCCGCTCGTCTCCACTCTCCACAGAACTTCAAATATTTCATACTGTACTTATTTCTCCCAGCCCACATAGCTACGGGGCATCACTCGCCACACCTTGCATTCGCCACTGCGGAGGTCGTTGAGCTTGAAGCTCTCCATCTTGACCTTTTTGCTTTCGCGGCCCTGCTCCCAAGCACGGATCTTCTTCTTGGTTCCGTCCCAATCAACCACAATGGCCACGTGGTCGGGCTTGCCTACTTCCGCACTGTACTTCTGGTGCATCGTGCCGCGATGTCCCTGGAAGCGTGCGTTGCGGAAGCTGACGATATCACCGGCGCGGATCTCGTCGTTCTGCTGTACAGAAGCGTTGGCTAGATTGGAGTAGACCAAAGCGCCATAGGCACGTGTTCCAACCGGCTTGAGGGCATCCGACAAGGGACTGAGCACGTGCTGGACGAGGCCAAACGGTGTGCCGTCGGCAACGGTAGTGTTCTGAATGGAATTGGCCGTGGAGGCGATGCGAGTGCCAATCTGCAGATGTGCGTTCTCGAGTTGGTCCTGACGAGGCTGGATAGGAGGAGCCTCGTGGCGCTGCTCAAAGGCAACATCCGTGGGATTCCGAGCGTCGAAGTTGACCGTAATCACCGTTTGCGAGTGGTCAATAAAAAGAACGTAGATGTCTTTGGTCACCATGGTCTTGCCACCTCTCTTCGAGGAACTTGACTCCTCGAATTCAAGCAAGATGTCCTTGCGGTTCTGGAACACGGGAGGGGGAGTATTGTGCTGCGTCCACCAGAGCGTGTTCTCTGCCAGGTCTACGTCCATAGCGATGAAGCCTTGGTCGGCGGACGGACGACTGACATCCATGGACCGCCGCATGCTGGGCTGCGCTCTGGGGACATCAAGCGATGCACGGTTGCTACGCGGCGTGGGTGGGGGTAACGTGGGAGGCGGGGGTGCCATCGAGGTTCTCTTCTCCGACTGGGAGAATGTTGATTCGTGGTGTGATTGGACGGGCGAAGCTTCATAGAGCTCCTCCGATTCTTCCTCCGCAGGCTGGGAAGGGACAACAGGAGGTAGCTGCGGCGGTCCAGCGGGAACAGGTGGAGGCCCCCTTGGGGTAGGCAGTCCATGTTGCGGGGCATTGTAACGGTACGGATCATACTCTTCATCATCACCTCCAAAAGACAACTCTCGGTGGGGAGGAGGAGGAGGAGGGGGTCCGCGGGGGGAATCTATGGAGGCCCTGCCCGCACTCTTGGGAGGCTGAATTGGGGGCGGAGGAGGGACTGCCCTAGGGGCATTTGGGGGAGGCGGGGGCGGAAGACGAGTCTGTGGCGGGCTCCGAGGAGATTGAAGTGAATGGTCGTCGGTAGTCGTCCCCTCGTCGAAACTTGAATCACGTCCATGAGATTTCAGTGCGTCCTTAAACTTGGCACCGGATGCAATGTCAGTGTCGTAGTCGCCGTCATACTCGGTGACCTCGCCCTCCACCTCTTCGCCCGCTTGGCGAGACTGTGAGGTCACACTGGTTCGACTGTCGGCAGTCGACCTCCGGCGAATATTAACGGGCGGCGGGGGAGGAGCTGCTCGACTCTGAGCCGGGGCGGGTGGATTGCCTGGAATAGGAGGTGGAGGTCGGCTAAGTCTCTTATCTGCAGGAAGTGTGGGCGATTTCGGAGAGGTGACATCGTATGTCGACGAGCGGCGAGAGTCTAGATGATCGGGGAGCGGAGGAGCAGGAACAGGTTGGCTTGGAGACTGATCGGCTGCCGCAGCGTTGAGGGAGAGATTCTTAGTATGCAAGGAGAGCTCATCGTCCGACTCTTCGCCCGTGTCAGCAGGAGCAACGCCCTTAGGGGTGGTTTGATCTATCCCAGGTCAGCATGTGTGGCAAAGGACACTGATACCATGGAGAACTTACGTCCGGGAACAGGGGGCGGAGACAGAGGCGCATCGTGAGGGACAGGAGGTGGAACTGGCCGTGTTTCGAGTGGCGGAGGGGGCGGAGCCGCGCGCTCTGTTTAGAGAATAGTTAGATGGTATGCTAGGATCATCAATGACTTATGCTCTTACCTAAAGGCGCAGGTGGCCTGTCGGTGGATGTACGCCGAGGAGGCTCTTCCTCTACCACATCTTCGACATCAGGGACCTCATGCGGAGGATGCTGCTCTGTCACAGGGCTCGTCTGAGCTTCCTCCTCCTCCTTCTCCACGCTTGGTGTGGCAGCAGGCTTGGCCACGTTCATCCCCGGCAGAGCCATGATCGGCACTGGAGGGGCAGCAGCTGGGCCGGATCGTTCATACTCCCCGCTGGGTCTCTCGGCTTCCACGGGTGCCTTTGGCTTCCGAGGAGCTGCAGCCGGACGAGGCATGCCACCAGGAGGCCCAAAGAAGCCCATCATACCCATTCCACCGCTCATCTTGGCCATTCTTTCGCGGAGCTCCATCTTGCGCCTGACTTCCGGGTCTATCTCTTCTTCCTCCTCCCCTTCTTCTTCCTCCTCTGCACCTTCATCAACCTGAGCTTCACGTTCTTCGGCTTGCTCCAGCTGCCGAGATTCTGCTTGAGCTTCGTGCTGAACCTCCGCCCGGGCGCGCTCGTCATAGTCCTCCTTGCTCGTAGACGTCTCCTCCGCATCTTCAGTATCAGCGGCGGCTGAATCATCGGCATCGTTGGTATCGCTGACGAGCTCCCGCACTGGCGGAGGGGGCATAGCTGCTGGCGGGGCTGGCGGGTGAGCGGCTTTCACCGTCTCAACACTGTGGTCTCTCTCAGGCTCGCCAGATGGGGTGCTCTCGGTCGGCGGTTCTTCCACAGGCATCGCTTCTTCGTGAGACTCGGTGCGCTTCTTGGGGGGAGGGCGCTTGGGCTTGTCCTTCTTCTGAGCGGCTTCAGCGTGACGAGCAGCTTGCTCCATCTGCTGTTTTTGCAAGAGAGCAATCCGCTCCTTCAAGCTTGTCGGCTTGGGCTGCTCCTCCGCACCTTCCTCCGCGCCTCCACTGGACAGTGGCCGAGTCTCGGAAACGGGCGGCTCCTTCGCCAGACGTTCTTGGACCTCAGGATCCTCCTCCCTTCTGTAGATCTTGCGAGGAGCCTCACGGGGCGGGGGTACGTATGCATCTCTACTGGGAGGTGCCGCAACGAACGGCTTCTTGACGAAGGAAGTGGTCTGGCCGCCCAAACCACCCGGCTTGAAGGGTGCAATTGGGGGTGCGGCGGGTTTGTTGAAAGCAGCAATGCGATCCCTGAACGATGACCCTGTCGGCTTCTCCGCAACGGCGGGAGGTGGGGGCTTGGACGAGGGTTTCGGAGCCGGTTCGCTGATGTCATTTGCAGGGGGTTGAGGAACCGGGGCAGGAGCCGGGACAGGCGCTGGCTTCGGGGACGAGGGGAGCTCACGGGTTGGTGACGCCAACGCAGGAGGCGGCGATTGAGGAGGTTGGGGCACAGGTGCAGGTGTATCCTCCACTTCGGGTTCCAGGGAGCGCGGGGGCTCAGTCGTAGGGGACTCGACAGCAACAGCGGGCTCTGGAGGAGGCGGCCCGGGAGCGACCTCTGGTTCCCTCTTCGGTCGACTCGGGCGTGTAGGCCGCGGAGGAGCTGGGGGTTCATATCTTTCCACGAAGTTCTTGGGGAAAATACCCTCTCGCTTGTGCCCCGACTCGTCGGTATACTCACCAAAGTACCATTCCGCGTCTTCCACCGCCGTCACGGTTACAATCTGGCCGATGGCAAAATTTAGGTCGTCATCGTGGTCCGAAGCGTATTCGAAGACCGCTTTGACTGTGAACGGCGGACTGGACATCTGGCAAGTCGAGACGCTGTCACAGCGGACGTGGTGGTGGTGGGGGGTAGAATGGGGAGCGGAGCGAGAGGGAGGCTGGCGGAATGCAAATGACACGGCAGAACAATAATGATTGCAGGTAGTGGAGCACTAGACTGGAAAGCGTCTAATGCAGACAGACATGTGCAGTGCAGATATGCTTAACAGCGGGGTTTTGGAAGGTAAGCCGGTATGCTTCGGAGGGAGCAAAAAATAACAATAATAATATGTCAGCCTGCTGGACTGACTGACGTAGTCAGAGAGCTTAGTACCTCCGGAGATCGGAAACACCGCAAGGGGGAGGGGGAGTGGAGGAAGAGGGGGGTGAGAAGAAGTAAAAGGATAAGAATAACTTACTGCAGGGTAAAAGACAACAATGTCCAGAGAGACGGGAGAATATAGGAAATTAATGCACAAGGGAAGGAAGACAAAAGGAAGGAGTGGGATGGGGGGGAGGTGGGTGTGGTGTTGGAAAGGGAGGGAGGGAAGAGGGAGAGTGGAAGAGGAGGGACGGCGAGAGACAGAGAGAGAGAGAGACACTGAGCACAACGACTGCTACTACTGACAAGTACTACGACGACGACGACAACGACCACAGTACTAACTTAACACTTCACAACTCTTCTTGCCTGGCGGGACACTTGCTCCACTCCCGCAGCGATCGGCAGCTAATAAGATTGAACAGCCCGTCAGACACCAAAAGCCAACACAAAAACATACGATGGAACAGCTGCCTGAGGGCCGTGGAATTAATCGCGGTTGGTACATCATTGCTATTTACACTGAAGTGTAGCTAGAAAGTACTACTACTATATTAACAAGCAGCTGCCGCGCTTCACGCGGTGCTCCTTGACTATATCTTAGATTATGTATATAATTAATTCTTGAGACCATGTCTAGTTATCAAGATTAATATAATAAAAATAACAATATAAAGTCAGATAAAAAAATATTATTCTTAAATTTAAAGATATAATACTACTATCCTCTATTATTTTATAGTACCCTTTCCATTTTTTAATATTTTAGTAATTTTCTATTTTTTTTAATTTTTTTAATCATTTCTTGTATCCTTGTATTTATATTACTTTTTATATTTAAATAAATTATTATTATTTATCTTACTTTAATTATTAATATTACTTCTTGTTAGAGTGGGTCTGCTGGTTTGCTGTAAACCAGGCAGGTTATATAAATAATATACAGCTACAAATCATATAAACTAGGCAAGATCAGATAACTTATTTTTATACTATATCTTACTAGTTTTTTTAATACTGTAGGAGACTAATAATCAGTTTTAAATAAAATAATAGCTAGTATTTATATATATAATTAAATTTATTATATTTTTTATATAATTTTTAATAGTTCTAATTATTTCTTTTATTAATAGAAGCCTGATAAGAAAAATAATATCTTATACATAAAATATTATACCAGAAAAAGACTTATAAAAATTTTCCAGTAATCTCATTATAAAGTTTCTTTTAATAACTAAAACTATAAGTAATAAATATTTAATTAATATTAAAAATAATAAAATCTTTAAATTATACAGATCTTCTAAAGACAAGAATATTATTATACTAAAATAATAACTATGTAAAAAAAAATCTAGTTAAAAAATTATATTTATAAAAATAACTTACAGATCTAGATAAAATAATAAAAAATATAAAATAATAATATTTTAATTTATAAGATATCTTGACCAGCCCTCTATAATAAAAAAATTAAAATAATATAAAATAAATTTTATATATATAATAAGACTATTAGCCAGGCCTGTAATAAATAAAAAATATTATAAAAAAAATAATTAAATATTATATCTATATAACTTATATAAAAAATTATTTTATATAAAATATTGTTAGAGTGGGTCTGCCGGTTCGCAGCGAACCAGGCGGGTCATGTGAGTAACGTATGGCTGCTAATCACGTGAACTAGGCGAGGTCAGGTGACTCGCTCCTATATCGCACCTCGCTGGCCCCCCCCAACACTGCGGGAGGGCAGCGATCAGTTCCAAGCAGAACGGTAGCTAGTGTTCGCGCATACAATCGAACTTATCACGTCTCCTACATAGCCCCTAACAAATATATACTACTTTATCCAGAATAATTTAAAAATAATAAATATTATTTTTTATTTTTACTCTCTACTACTTTTCTAATAAAAATAATATAATAATAAAATATTTATAAATGGCTAGTCTACTCTAATTTAACTAAAATATTATAAATTTCTTTTTTAATAATTTAATAAACTTATAAACTTACAAAAGGATGCGAACTAATGTTATTAAAATATAAAATAAAAAAATTATTAATTTATATATAAATTTATATAATATATTTATTAATAATATATCTAGCTTTCAGAGCTATATATAAAAAATTAATAGAAAAATTATTTATATACCTGGGTATTAGAGAAGATTTATAAAAAAGTTTTAAAATATTCCAGAAAATTAAATATATATAAATATCTTTATAATATACCTGCAAACTATTAAAGATTAAATATTAAAATAATATAAAGTACTTGCAGTTAAATAAAAAAATATTAAAATATTATTTTAAAAAGATTACAGTAATCCAGATTATACAGGATTTTAAAAATATAAATAAGAATTTAAAGTAAATTCTAATATAATTAAAAAAAAGCCTTAAGTAAACTATTCTATATTTAATATTAAATATTACTAATACTAAAAACTAAAATATATAATAATTTATTATTTAAAGAATATAATATAAATAAAAAATTAAATATTCTAGTTTTATATACAGCAGTAGTACTAAAACTTTAATTATAAAAAAAATTTAATTTTATTAATATATAAATAATAATTAATATATTTAAAAGACCTGTATTTGTATATACTCTAATAAATTATAATATATAAATAAATTTTATTAACTAGTTATAAATAAAATAATAACTAGATTTATTAAACTAAATCTCCTGTTATATAAAAACTCTAGATAGATATTATATATTCTTTTATAAATAATATAATCTTACAGTCTGTAGCACGATCTGTACCTCCCTGAATCTTTGCTTCAGGCGTCTTTTAAATAAACACTGCTTATCTTTGCATCTGCTTCTTCCTGAATCTTTACTTCAGATATCTTTTAAATAAATACTACTTATCTTTGTATCTACTCCTCCCTGAATCTTTGTTTCAAGTATTTTTTAAATAAATATTACTTATTTTTATATTTATTTTTTTCTGAATCTTTGCTTCAGATATTTTTTAGATAAATATTACTTATTTTTATATCTGCTTCTTCCTGAATCTTTACTTTAAATATCTTTTAAATAAATACTATTTATCTTTATATCTATTCTTTTCTAAATCTTTACTTCAGGCATTTTTTAAATAAATATTATTTATTTTTATATCTACTTTTTCCTGAATCTTTATTTTAAATACTTTTTAAATAAATACTGTTTATCTTTACTTAAAGAGATATACTGAATCAGGAGATTAACCTGTTTATAAATAATATAATTAATATAAAAAAAACCTGTAAAGATAATATAGTTAATATAAATAAAAGCCTGCAAAAATAATAGCAAGATAATAAAAAGACTTAGTAAATATATTTATATTAGATAAATATTTTGATATACACAGACAATTGGAACACTTTGAATAGGGATCCTGTTTAATTCTAAAAAATAAAATAAAATAAAATTATTTTACTTCTTTTTTATACTACATACATAACATGCTTATATTTATAATATATTAACTCTTAGTATTACCAGCACCACTAGCACCATCATAGAATAATCTACTAAAGATAATCCTCTATACAGAGATATTTAATTAGACAGAATACCTGTTTATACTTATTATTATATACTAGATTAAATACTTATTATATTTCTCTAGACAAGCCCATATTTTTTTGTATATAATTTATATTTACTTTTATATATTATTATAATTACTAGATACCACTGCTTTAAATAATATAATAATTTATTCTAAAAATTAATAATCCTGACTCTATCATCATTTAAACTTATAAATTTATAATCTATTATAAATAAATCATATAATATACAAAGACTAATCTAATATTTAAACTAAAAGTCTCTTAAATTAAATCATTTATCAGATATATTTTATAATTTATAATTTTATTTATAAATTATTTTATAACAAGGCATCTGCTCAGATTACTAAAAAATATTTTAAAAATATTATTATTAATAATTTCAAGGACCAGACAGGTATTTTAATAAATATAGATAATAATTAATAATATTATCTCTTTCTATTTTTAATCTTTCTAATTCTTATTTTAATCTATATAATTATTTTTATATTAATTTCTATTATTTTTATTATTTTTTCCACCCATATTACTTATACAGGATGAAAATTTAATATATATTTTATAATATATATGTTACGGACCCCTGCTAGTTAACCTACTAGTAAGGCAGACTCACCAGGCAGAAAGTACTGATAAGAACAGCACTCAGATAAAGCTAAACTATTATTTAATATAATTAGAAATTATTATTATAACACCCGGAACAGTTATACATTATATAATTATCTACTATTAAATCTATTATTAAAAATATATTTAGAGTATACAGGAACCTCAGGATCAACTACTAATCTATTTTAAAGAATATATAATATAATATATAAAGAATAAGATATATAAAGATATTTTTTTATATATTTAATTAGTTCTGTTCTTCATACTTAATACTACTATTTTTAAATAATTATATATTTGGAAAGCTTAGCTACAGAATACTTATCTATATTTATTTATAAATAATTATATAATATTATTTAGTTTTATTTTTCTTTTCTTATTTATAATCTAGTTATCTCTCAGATAATTATTAGTCTAATATTTTCTTGATTTAATTTAATAATATATATATTAATAAAACTAAGCTAACTGGGGCAGAAAAGTAATTCTAGAATTTAATATATTAAATATTAATCAGTATAAGTATTTATTAATATAATTATTTATTATATTAATAATCTTAAGTTTGTCATGTACTCTATAACAGAATTCTAATATTTAAAAAAAAAAATAATAATAGGGCCTAATAATACAGAAATTAATAAATATAATTAATTAGTTATAAAAAAGTATTATTATCTTAAAATAATAAAATTAATTACTTAAAAATTATTTAATAATTAAGTTTATTAAAATTAGATTACTAGAATTATTTAATAATAATAAATTAAAGTTTAAAATTTTTTTGATCCAGCTAGACTTATATCTTAATATAAATAAAAAAAAACTTAAAAATAAAATTAATAAAATTTTTTTTATATTTATTTACCTGACCGGGACAGTATTTAATTAGTTTAAATTATATATTTATAAATACTAGAAAAAGCCGGTGAAGGACTAAGATAATAATATTAAAAAAATCTTTATTAATTATATTAAATTTAAGAAATATTTTAAATAAATATTCAGAGATATTAATACAGTATAAAATATTAAATAAAAATTATAGTAATTTAAGTAGATAAGATTAATATTTAAGTATATTTTTAAATTCTTATAAATTATTAATTACCTGGACTAGGATAAAAATATTTATATTATATATTTTAAAAAAAAACTCAAGATAAAGATTTAAAAGAAATTTATTTAATAAAAATAATTAAAAATATTATAATAAATAATTGCAGCAGTAGTTAAGATTAATAATAAATTATATAAATATAATATAAAATAAAAGAAAGATTAATAGACTAGTAAATCTATATTTTAATAAAATAATTAATAAAATTATTAAATTAATAATAAATAGCCAGCATAGTTTAAAAATCTAGAATATAAAAATCTTTATAAATTAAAATTAATAGAGCTGGATGCAATGCAGTATTAGACTTAATAAAATAAAATTTTTAAAAAAAAACTTAAAAAATGCAAAAAAGACTACTTATACTTTAATTATAATAAAATAAATTATTAGTTAAAGAATTATAAATAAAAACAGTAATAATTTTAAAAGTAGCTAAAAATTATTAAAGATTAAGTTAAAAAAATTTATAATATTACTATCTATCTATTAAAAATATAAATAAAAATTATAATATAAATACCAGATAGTAAGAAGCTACAAGCTATATAATAAAAATAATTATTAGTATTAGTAAGTAAAATATATTAAAATTAATTAAAATAATAAATTATTATAAATAAGCTAACAGTATTATCAGAGTTATAAAAAAATTATTAATTATCTGAATTATTTAATTAGCCTGCAGAAATTAATAATAATAATAAGTCTATTCTAGAGAATAAATATTCTGATATAATTTAGAATAAGTTTAATTTTTTAAATAAAGAATATAATACTTAACTAGAAAGCCTTGAATCTAGTAAGAAGAGATTTAATAAAATATTTAATATTTTAAAAAAATTTTTATTAGAAAATAATAAATTATGCTTGACATGCCAGGATAAAAATAAAAAAAATTAAAAAAATAAAAAAAATATTTTTTATTAATTAAATTATATTATAAAAAAGTTCAAGAAAAATCTAGTATAATTTTATCTAGAATTTAAAAAAATCATATAACACTGCCCATATTAAAACCTAAAATATTAGAAAATATAAAATAAAAACTAGAAAATATACTTATAGAAATACTTTTATTATCTAGAATTTTATTTAATATATAAATAAAATAATACAGATTATTATTATTATTTATTTAAAATTAGTCAGAAAATAGAAGTAATAGAAATAGATCTATAATATAATTATAAAAAATATCTATACAAGTACTGTAAAAGAAATAAAGAATATTAAAAATATAATAAATTTTCTTGAATTATATATTATACAGATATATACTCTGTATATTATAACTAAAAGTATATTATAAATTACTAGTTAAAGATATTAAAGATAGTAGAGACTAGAAAAAGCCACTATTTATATCTTAATTATAAATATATATATATAGAATACAGATAATATCTATATTATAATATAATATATTAAATAATATATTTTAATAATTAATACTTAATATACTACACTGCGAAGATAGAAAGTTTAAAATTTCTATAAAAATATCTAGAATTAATAAAATCTAATTAGCTAGAATAGCAGTTAATAATTATTAAATTAGAGAAATATTTAAAAATCTAGATAACTATATTAGATTAACCAGCTCAAGTACTAGTAGATTCTAATATAACTAAAAATTTTATAAATTTATAATTTATATAATAACTCAGAATACTCAGAAAACAGAAAAAAAAATTAGAACTAATTATAGAACTAAATAAAAAGAATCTAGAAATTCTTATATTAATAATTAAGTCAGGAACCATATCTATAACTATAATAAGTTATTTTAAATATATAGATTTTAATATAATATTATTAGAATAATATAATATTATATTAAGAATTCTATAGCTCAGGAATCATAATCCTTAAATTAATTAGAAAATTAAAGAATTTTAATTTATAAATTATAATTATTTAAAATAATATCTATAAGAACTAAGTATAAAATCTAGATTTATATAATTTATTAGCCAGTAGGAGACTAGAGTAAGAACTAAATAATTTATAAAAAAATTAAAAATATTATAGAAGTCTAATATACCAGGTACCAGAAGAAACTTAAAGAAAAGTAATATCTTAAATATAATTATATAAATAATAATAGTAATTAAATTATTATAATAAGATTAGTTCAAGGAGCTACTGGAATAAATACTAATAATAATAAATAAATACTAAGAATATAATATTAAGAGTACTAATTTAGAAACTGAAATATAAGAATAAAAATCTAAGATTAACAGTACAGAATAGTAAGAAACTTAAATATAAGAATCTAGATTTAATAATATAAGATTAGAAACTTAAAATAGATAAAGATCTGAATATATTAATATAAAATTATAAAATTTATAAGAACTTCTAGCTATAATTAGAAGTAATTTATATATTTTATTATAATATAAAAAATTTAAGAATCTATTTAAACAGCTGGAATAATCTGAATTATCTCAGTATAAAAAGTATAATTATATTATCTTTATTAAAGAAGAAAAGTTACTGATATATAGAAAGATTTATCTAATATTTAAAAAAAAATTACAGATACTATAAGAATACATTAATAATTAATTAATAAAAGATAATATTAAACTATTAAAGTTATCTGCAGAATATAATATTCTATTTATACTAAAAAAAAATAGCAGTCTACAGCTATACATAGATTATTAATTATTTAATATAATTATAATTAAAAATTATTATCTATTATTCTTAATCTTGGAAATCCAGAATAAGATATAAGAAATAAAATAATTTATTAAATTTAATATTATAGATATATATTATCATATATATGTTACGGGACAAGCCCCTACTAGAGGACTCGGCTAACCAGCCTTGTTGCTGCCTGCTGACTAAATATAATATATAAAATCTCAGGAGCTCTGAGGCCCTGTTCTGAACAGTAATTATTTTTTTTTATTTAATAAATAATATATTCTTAGAATTAAGAGATAATCTTTAATATTAAAAATAACTTTTAAATAAATCCACAGTACAGAGTCTGACTGTATAACTAATAAAATATAATAAAATAAAATAAAATAGAATAAAAGAATAATAAATAATATAATATAATTATAATTTCTTATTAACCTTATTAATAGATTAGAAAAGACTGAATAATAGATAATAAATTAATAGAATTATTATTAATAAGTTTAACAGAATAAACGCGAACAGCTGAATTAATATATTATTAAATTATAAAATATTATTAATATTTAAGCTGTGAGTAGTATATTTTATAATATTATTATTTTTTTTTTTTAGTATACAGTCTAATAACTAAGATTTATATATTTAGAAATTAAATTCTTTAATAAATAAAATAAAAAAAATTATTCTAGATTTAAAATATATCTATAATTTAAATTTCTTATAAATTTAATTATATATCTAGATGATGCATCCCAGGTAACTTATATATTTAAATAATTAAAAAAAAATACAGAAAAGAAAATTTTATTATAATATTAAAGTATAAGCAGCACAGCTACTTATAAAAAAATAATAAAGAAACTAGATAAAACTTATAAAAATAAAAATTAAAAAATAAAAATTTTAAAAAAATTATATTCTCTTTAATAAGGCAGTAAGAACTTTAAAGATTTTTTAAAAAATTTTAATATTATCTTGACCCAGGCAGGTAGTGTAATATAAAAAAATATTTTTAAAATTATAATATTAAAAAACTTAATTAATTATATATTATTATAAGTTATTATTAGCCTAAAAAAAGTCTTTTTTATAAAAAATATTATAATCAGCTTTAATAATACAGTTATAATATAAAATAAATAATATTTAAAAAAAAATATTAAAATTATTAATAATATATACAGGTCTACAGTTCCTGTATAATCTTAATAAATAATATAGAAAATATCATGGACTGGAAATATATTATTTTAATAATAAATAATAAAAAATAAAGATATATAGTTTAGTCTAAAAGCCTGAACTAATATAATTCTTATTTTATTAAGTAAATTTTAATTAAAGAATTATAGTAAAGAAGAGAAATAGATCTTTATTTTTAATATAAAAAAAATAAATATTTAATTAGAAATTATTATTAAAAATCTATATTTTAATTTCTAATCTAAGCAACAGTTATAGAATATAAAAAATATTTAGAAAAAGAAATTATAGATAATAAATAAGATAAAAACTAGAAAAAAAAATAGTCTCTGTATAAAATTATAAATAAAAATCTTTAAATAAAAAGAATTATTTTTAATAAAAGACTTTTAAAAAGAAGTATATAAATTCTAAACTATTATTTCTAGAAATTATTATTAATTAAATAATAAATATCTGTATTATAATTAATACTGGATATCTTATTTATAATATTATTAATTTAAAATATATAAAAAAAATAAACTGGACCTAGTTCCTATTATTCTAATTTTAATATTTAAGATTAAAAAAAAAGATTATTAATTATATTATTTAAATATATCTGGATATTAGAACATATATTAAATCTAGATTTTATATATATATATTTAATTATAATTTAAAGTATAATATTATTCTAGATCTTTCTTAGCTGGAGTATTATAATAAAAAAATTAAATTAAATTAAAACTAAGTCTATCTCTAAATAATCTAAATTTAAATTAAAATTATATAAATATCCTGACCTATATATATTTTTATTTAAATATTAATTATTATTTTTTAAATATAGATTAAAAAAAAGAGAAGAATATTATAATTAAAAATAAAAATATTTATTATATTTCTAAAGAATATAAAAAAAACTTTATATATTAAATCTAAATTAAATTTAAAAAATAAACTACTAGAACAGTACTGGCAGTTTTTAAACTTATTTAAGTTAAAAAATATAAAAGTCTTATTTTTATATTATAAATTAGATATTGACTACTCTATTAAATTAAAGAAGAAAAATAGAAAAATATTTTAATTTTTATAAAGGCTCTTATATAATATATTCTAAAAAGAATTTATTATATTTAGAAAAGAACTTATAAAATTATTAAATAAAAAATTTATTTAAATAAGTAGCTTATCAGCTACAGCTTCTATATTTTTTATTTAAAAACTAGAAAAAGATCTCTATTTCTATATTAATTATTATAAATTAAATATTATTATAAAAAAAAACTAATATCTGTTATTTCTAATTTATAAGATATTAAACTAGATTAGAAAAGTATAATAATTTATTAAATTTAATATTTCTACAGTATTTTATAAGATATATATTATTAAAAAATAAGAATAGATAACAGTTTTTTATATCTAATATAAATTTTATAAGTAGCTGGTTACTTTATTTAGACTTATAAATATTTCTAGTATCTTTTAGAAATATATTAATTAGATTTTATAAAAATATTTAGATAAATTCTATTCTACTTATCTGGATAATATACTTATTTTCTTAATTAAAATTTTATAATAATATTAGAAGCAGGTTTGAAGAGTCCTGATTAAATTATAAAATATTAAATTATATTTAAATATTAATAAATATAAATTTAAATAAAAGAAAATAAAATATCTTAGATTTATTATTAAGACTGGACAGGGAGTAAATATAAATCTAAAAAAAATTTATATAATTTAAGAATAGAAGTTATTTATAATAATTAAAGAAATATATAAATTTATCAGATTTATTAATTTTTACTGTTAATTTATATTAAATTTCTCAGGATTATTTAAGTTTCTCTATAATCTTACTAAAAAGAATATATAGTTTTAGTAGATTTAGAAATATCAGAAAAGCTTTTTATATTTAAAAAAAATATTTTATATAGAATTAATACTCATCTCTTTTAATTCTGATAAATAAATTATTCTTAAAATTAATTTTTCAGATTATAATCTAAAAGAATATTTATTTTAATATAATAAGAAAGAAAAATTATATTTATATATTTACTTCTTAAAATAATTAATATTTATAAAATATAATTATAAGATTTATAATAAGAAACTGCTAGCTGTTATTAGATATATAAAAATTTAAAATATTAAATTATATTTTATCTCTGAATTTAAAATAATTATAAATTATAAAAACCTGGAGTACTTCTATATTTTAAAAAGATTATTTAAAAAATATATTTAATAAAGTCTTTTTTTTAATAAATTTAACTTTTTCTTTATTTATTAAAAAGATATAGAAAATAACTAAGCTAATATATTCTTTTATCAGGACTAAGATATATCTGATTATTAAAATAAATAAATTATTATATAAATTTTCTAATTTCTTCAGCTGGAAAGATACTATGAAATTATTTAAATTAAATTTTTAAAGATAATTTTTATATTTACTAGTATAATATCTCTGTAGAAAAAGACTAAGAAATAAGATAATTAATATTAAGAAATTAAATAAGTAGTCTAGAAGAATATCTAGAAATTCTTATTTAATCTAGAATTAAAAATTTTTATTTCAGAGTATATAATTAATTCATAAGAAAATCTAATCTTTAAAAAATAAAGATAAATCTTTAATTATAAATTCTTACAGATAAGACTAATACAGAAATTTTATAATTTATTAATAACTAGATATCCGGGCCAGGAATAAATATATTTAATAATAAATTAAAAATATTTCTAGTCTAATATAATATAAAATATATAAATATTTATATAGAATTACAACACCTGCGGGAGAATAAAAATCTAATATAAAAAAAAATATAAATTATTAAAATTTTTTTTAATTCTTAAATATTTATAATAAGATATTAATATAGACTTTATTACTAGATTATTAAAAAATAGTAGCTGTATAAATATTCTAATTATTATAAATTAATTTATAAAAGAAGTAATGTTGGCAGCTATAAAAAAAATAATAATTAAAAATTTAATTTAAATAATTCTAGATAATTATATATATTAATATAATTTATTATAAATAATTATCTCTAACTGCAGGACACAGTTTATAAATAAAATTTAAAAATAATTATATTTATTAATAAATATTAAAAGATAATTATTTATAATATATTATTTCTAAATAAACAGAGCTACTAAATAAGTAAATAATATTATAAAAACTTATTTTCAGATTTATATTCAGTATAATTAAAATAATTAGAACTAGTTTTTTCTTCTTATTAAATTAGTTATTAATATCTGAACTTTAATATTTACTAGTATATTTTTATTCTTTTTAAGTTATAGATATAAACTATCTCTCTTTAATTTTACTAAAGATTAATTTATTTTATATAATAAAATCTTCTAGAATTTAATATAAATAGAAAAGTATATTACCTATACTATTAAAAAAATTAGTAACTAAATTAGAATATTATTAATATATATTTTGTTGGCTGGAAATCAGTCATCTTTTAACTATCCAACTCAGCTGAGAATCCCATACAAATTCTATGGGAATCCCAGCTAAGATGGATAACATAAAGATGAATCATTTTTCTTGTATTACTGATATCATTCTGATCATTTGATTATTTGATTCTTTATTCACTATTTCTTATCCTACTTACTTACCCTACTTTCTTTGTTTAATGAGCAAATTGATGATTTATGACTCTGATCTAGAATTATTCACTGAAAATGATAAATAAGGCCTTTTATTCTCTAGCAAGCAAGTAAGCAAGTTAAATTCATTTACTTTCTATCTAAAGGACCCACTTATTTCTTATTTAAGAAATAGATGAATATTTGCTTCCCTTTGGCAAGTTTATCAATTATATTAATCTTATATTATTATTATTATTATGATTACTTTGATCTAGTTTCCTAATTGGGACTAGTATC